>NC_091469.1:217561737-217894237 GCF_036971445.1 Narcine bancroftii | reverse complement strand
GCCAAATATAATTATATCGCGGGCCAAATTTAACCCGCGGGCCAGAGTTTGACATGTGTGTGCTAGAAGGTTAATTGGCAATTTAATATTGTTCTTAGTGCAGCTAAGTGGTAAAAGAATCAACCTGGAATTTATGGGTGAGAAACATAGAATATGTTGCAAGGCCACAATTAAATAAGGCTCAACCAGCATTTTGTTCAGATGTGAAGGTCTAAGTGGCCTGCTTCTATGTGGCAACAAGCAAGTAAGTCTCTGATTCATCAAACATTACAAATTGAAATAGTAGAAATTGTCACCTAACTGTAGGAAAGATATCTATGCCTCTCTCAATTTTATAAAGCTCGATAAATGCATCCCTCGGCCTCCTACCTACCAGAAAGGATAAAACCCGCCTACCCAATCTCTCTCCTGTTATTATAAACAATCATCTATTCCAGATAATATTCTATTAAATCTCTTGATGCCACATCCTTTCTACTGTGTGGTGTCTAGAACTGTGGGCATTACTCCAAATGCTCTTTTACAAATGTGTTGTACACCTGTAAAATGGCATACTAATTCTAACTCAACACCATGGCTGATGAATACAGCCATACAAAATGTCTTTTTCACTGTCCTCATTTTCAGTGAATTATGGGCTTGTGCCCCAAAGTCCCACTGTATATCAACACCTCTAAGATCCATGCCACTTAATCTGTGTGACCTTCTCGTAGTCGACCTGCCAAAGTATATTTCCTCACACTTGCCTGGAGTAAATTCTATTTCCCTCTACTCTGCCTACCTTTCTTGCCAATTCAGCTGCATGATTAGTCAACATTCTTTGCTACCCACGACTCTGCCATTTTTTGCTTGTCTTCATACTTACTCATCAGACCATTTATATTCTCAACCAAGTTATTTATATATATTACAAACATTATGTCCTGATGATGCATTAAATTCTGGAGTGCATACTGAATTGCCATGAAAGGGAGACATAGAATAACCTTCTCAACTCACAAATACTTAGTCAGCTCAGCAATTTTAATATGCAGTTGCTGTTGCATTGAATAGAATTTATGCCCAGTCAGGTCCAATTAATGTGTGAGATAATAAGCAGATGACTTGCTTTAAAGATGCTGATGAGAGATAAAGATGAACTCTGGACTTCCCTGCTGTTCCTTTGAAAATGAAGTGTGATCTTCAGTGTTCTTCCAAGCCCAGGTAAACAGGGGTTAATTGTGTCCTCTGAAAATTGCACCTGTCAGTATGTTTGCTTGACACGGCATTGAAATGTCAGGCCAGATTAAGTACCCACATCCTGGGAATGAGACAGATAACAGCATTCTGACTCAAAGGCAACCATGTTACCACAGAACCAAGGGAGGCAATGCAGACCGAGTGATGTTGTGGAAACGAAAAGTCTCCCTTGTGTGCACTTAGTGCAACAGATTTCAACTGTCTTTACCTAACGGAAAACCCAGCTGCTTCCCCAAATTGATGCAGATGTTATGCTCCATTGCTGAATCTGTCTCTGCAGCACCCATTAAAATCTGCAATTTCTGTTTCCATTTACCAATGTCTACTTAGACATCTAGAGTGATACATAACCATACCAAGATGTGTATGAAATATGAATAAAAATTTCCTAATTAATTAGAGACCTGAGTAACGAGATTTTGTCACCAGATTTCAGATTTGCTGTGTTTCACATTTCATTCAGATTTCAATTTTGGAGATTCTTGGTGACTGCTTCAAAATTTGCTTCAGCTTCCTGAGAGTGCATCAAGATTTGCATCATGCTTTCCCCCAGCAAAAAGATTGATTTGATGACAGAAAAGCAGGATTCTTTATTACAATTGGAACTTCCTGTTTAGAACCATAGAACTACAGATCAGAAACAGGCCACTTCAGACCTTCTAGATTGCGCTGAACCATTTGTTTTTGCCTGGTCCCACTGTCCAGAACCCAGTCCATAGCCATAGTTTCAAATGATTGAGAGGCCACATTATGCTAAATTGATATAATCTATTGATCAGATATTTGCTGCATTTTGACAGACAATTTTGTTAGAAATTAGGAACATATGAAATAAGATCAATATGAGGTGATCTGGTTCTAAAGTTCCCAGCTCATGGACATTTATCTTGCATGTTTTAATGATCGCTTTTCATTCTTCTCAACTCCAGTAAGTATAGGCTAATCTTACTCAAAATCTTGTCAGAGTATAATCGAGTGAATCACTGTCTCATTGACTCCATGGTATGCATATCCTTCTTTAAAAAGGAGGCAAAGTGTGGACAAAGGAAGGAACAAGGCCCACTTCAATTTACCTGTTGTCAGACCAGGTTTATGGCAGACACCATCTCTCTGACCTTCTACTCTGCATTAGATCACCTCCTACCACAAAAATATTTGCATCAGGCATTTACAGTTCAGCCTTTAACACCATTATACTACCAAAACTATCACTTGATGCAGCCTCACATTTACTTTCTATATTTAATGAAACCAGCACATTTAGATTTCACTGTGTATCAACTTTTACTAGTTCTTTACCAAATAAAAATAATTCTGATTTTATTATCTTCCTTTCAAAAGTATATCATCTATTTTTTTTCCCTCACTCTATACCATTTGAGAGCAACAACCCGAGTCTCAACGTGGACAAGAAGAAAGAGATGATTGTGGACTTGAGGAGGACCAGCAACAACCATCCTCTACTACACATCAATAACTCTGTAGTGGAGAAAGTGGGGAGCATCCAATTCCTTGGAGTTCATTAGACTAGTGTGTTGGTTTACATTCAGTTATCTGTTTACAGTTCTTTTATTTGTTTACATGTTTATGGTTTGTATGGTTTATTTTTTGCACTACCAATTAGTGGTAGTTCTGCTGTACCTGAAGGAAAAAAGAATCTCAGGGTTGTATGAGGTGTCATGTATGTACTCTAGCAATAAATCTGAAATCTGACTAGTAACCTTTAGTGGACATACAACATCTCCTCACTGGTCAGGAAGGTACAACAGTGACTGTACTTCCTGAGAATACTGAAGCGGTCAACGCTACGAGCCACCATTATATCATCTTTCTGTAGGAGCTCCATCACAGAGAGATACAGTCGCTGCAGAGAAATGGATCGGAGGCTAATCCACAGGACTATATGAGTGGCAGACATGATCACGAGTGTCTCCCTCTCCCACATCGATGTGATTGTTACATAGAAACATAGAAACATAGAAGATAGGAGCAGGAGTAAGTCATTCGACCCTTTGAGCCTGCTGCGCCATTCAACGAGATCATGGCTGATCTTAAAGTTCAGTACCCCGTCCCCGCCTTCTCTCCGTAACCTTTAATACCCTTATACTGAAGAAATAGATCTAATTCCCTCTTAAATATATTTAATGAACCTGCCTCCACTGCCCTCTGTGGCAATGAATTCCACAGATTCACCACCCTCTGGGTATAGAAATTCCTCCTCATCTCGGTCCTAAATGGTTTGCCTATTATCCTCAAACCATGGCCCCGGGTTCTGGATTTTCCCATCATTGGAAACATCCCATCTGCATCCATTCTGTCCAGTCCTGCCAGAATTTTATAGGTCTCTATGAGATCCCCTCTCAATCTTCTAAACTCCAGGGAGTACAATCCCAATTTGTGCAATCTTTCCTCATAAGTCATTCCTGCCATTCCAGGTATCAGCCTGGTGAATCGCCTCTGCACTCCCTCCATTGCAAGAACATCCTTCCTTAGATAAGGTGACCAAAACTGCACACAATACTCCAGGTGGGGTCTCACCAAGGCCCTGTACAGCTGCAGTAAGGTGCGCACAAATCATGTAAGGCCCCCTTCCACCCTGCACACAGCATCTTTCAGCGGCTGCCATCAGGAAAGAGATACAGGAGTATCAGAGCCAGCACCACTAGGCTGAGGAACAGCTTATTCCCACAGGTAGTGAGAATATTGAACAACTAAAGGAACTGCTCTTATTAACCATCTGAGACCCTTATAAATTCAAAACAATGTTTATTTACTTATTTGTATATATGAATACTTATCCTGCATATGTATTGTTCATCTGTATGTGTGTTGTGTCTGGTTGTGTGCCTGTGATTTTGCACCAAAGACCAGAGAATGCTGTTTCATTGAGTTGTACTTGTGAAAGTACACTTGAATTGACTTGTTCTTTCATTGTTTTTCCTGTCTTTATTCCTTTGCAGATTGTGTGCTCTCCTTGTAACTTACTATTCTACCTAACATCACCAAATTTGGAAAAGTTTTATTCTCCTTTTATCCACAAATAAAAATTGTGAAGACATTGTGTCCTTGAAAGTAAACAAGAGGAGCAGTCCTTATGTATTTATTAGACTCCTTTTAGGTTTTGATGGAACTTCTCAGGGATCGTAAAAGTCAAATTAAAGACAATACTGTCTAGCATTATTAAAAAAAACATTTAATTTAGTGAAACATCCAGAAACATTTTATAAGAATGTTTTCAATCACAGCTTGATACTGGACAACATGTTGGTGTGATGATTATGTAATATTTTATGTTGTATATAGATATGTTTTAAAGGGAGATAAATTGTAGGATTTTTAGATAGGTCACACACAGATATGAACACTTCAAAACAGATTTCATTTAAAAGGCTGGAACTCTGCCAAGCCAGACAGTCCAGGCTCTGAGTGCCTTTGCAAAAACTTTGAAGAATCCCTACATGGACTTCACAAGTAGGTGTTAATTGGACATGCTGTGGAGTAATGGATTATTGTTTTGGAAAGCAACAGATGAACTGACTCGAAGATTAGGTCTGATGCTGCAGTCTGTCTGAATGTAGTTTGCTGTTCTAGGAAGGTCATGTAGTTTTGCAAGCAGAGAGGGTCAAACAGGCTTTTTTCTGAGAGAGCGAGAGAAAGAGAGAGAGAAACAAAATTCAGTTCTACATTTCTACAATTCAGCAGCAGCAGCTGGGACTGGAACAGGACAAGCTTGTGGAAAATCCTCATTTTGAAGAAGGGTTGGGAGTTCTTAGTTCAGCCTGGTCAAAGCCCTTGTAGTCCATCCAAGAGATGATGGCTGGCTGTGTGATGTTTCATTTGAAATAAGAGAAACAAAAAGGAACCCTGTGATGACCTGAAAGAAAGAGGTTATCATCTAGAAAACCCTAATTGGGCAAGTTTCTTCAGCAAGACACTGAAGTGGCTGATCGGAAGGAATCAGTTTGTGTCCAACGAGCAACAAATCTCTCCCTGAAAACTGATAAGAACCTTCCTGAGCAATAACCATTTACCTTTCAAGCACCAAAGTCTTGTGAAATTCATAAATATTAAATTCTGTCCACAGTATAAGAATTGCCTACTGGTGAACTTGGAGGAGTGAGAAGTGAGATTGGACTGTGAATCCAAGAAGTTTTTTGAACTTATACATACATTACATACATGTGCACTTAGAATTAGGAGTGGGGTTAAGTTAGGTTAAGTTAATCGTAATAAGTTAAAGTTTGATCATGTTTTTATATTTAAAAAATTAAAATGAACTTTTGCTTAAGTAACCATTTGTCTTGGTGAATATCTATTGCTGCTGGGTTTTGGGGTCCTCTGGGCCCATAACATAGGAGAGTGAAGATGGATAGCCAAAAGGGTCTCTGAATGGTATATTTAAGCACAAGCTGGAAAGAAAATTTAAAGCAGGTCTGTGCATCTAAGTAGCTGAAGGGAAAAGTAGTTAAAATTGGGGATGAATTTGAGGCCTAAACCTGAGCACAGCAATGGGGCTAGTTGGACTGGAGAAGGTAACAAATGTGTGGGGAAAGAAAGGAGGTGAAGGAATTTGAAAAGAAATGTGAATATTTTAAGAATTCAGTTAGAAGGTGGCCAGGGTTATGATGTGTTCCAATTTGGTTAAATGGGAGCTCACCTTCAAATATATTCAGTGAAAGCAAAGATATGGATGAAGGTTTGACCAAAACTTACCTAAGAATAGGAATGGGCAATGCATGAAAAAGGGAAGTGTATGATGGGTGGTTCCAATCAAAGGGAAATATGATATCCAGTTTGTAAATGAATCTGTTTGCCCTTTGATATGAAGCTTCTTATGTTCCCAATATTTGATCAGAACAACTTTTTCATTTGGTCAACAATGTGAAATATCACAAATGGTGGAGCGATCTACCTCATACTTAGATTGTTAATTTGAATTCATTAACAATTTACAATTAAAAAAAAATTTGCATGAAATTAAAGGTGCGAAAACAATTCAGTTTTATGTGTAAATCAGTGTGTTGAGTACCATTTTGTGCTTATTTAATGAATACTGAAATGAAATTATGGTAAATTGCATTGGTAATGGGAAAGACATTTGCAATCCCTTTGATATCCTATGCAGATCAGCTAAAGTGGAGAGCAGCTAAAGAATAAAGGTCTAATTACAGAAGATCCCCTGTTTTGACAGGATTCTGTTCCCGAGAACTGTTCATAACCTGAACTATTTATAAGTCAGAAATGAACAAAAGCAGATTGTCAGAGAGGAGCACAGAAATTGCAGAGAGGGAGAGTGAACAGGTGCAGGATGAGCTGCTGTCCTCTGATCTAATGAGTCTGCTCACTTGCTCTCACCTCTTCTCATCCCAACCCAGCTCCCGGTTGTTGGCTGATTGGTGAAGAGAGATTTCATGTGGATATGCCTCACTTCCATCTGGTGCAGAAGATGCCTGCAGTGCCACAATAGCAGATAATCCATTGCCATCCATCTTGCTGGTGTCCCAAATGCTTGTATGTCTGAACAGTGTTTCCATAAGTCAGGTGTTAGTAACGTGAGCAAGGACCCGTAGAAGCCTTGAAGAGTGCATTCATTCTACATGTGAACCAAAAAATTGGGTTGATCACATTCCTAAGCTCATTCAATAGCATCTGGTTGAACTATTGTGCCACTAGCACTGAGCTTCATGAGACCAGGTCATGGGGATCTGCAGCTTGGTTGTACAGCTTAGGGCTTGAGCACTTAAAATATGGGAATGGAATAAAGAATGATTAGCTGATAGAGGTAAGAGTGAGAAAATTTGTTACCTGGAAGCTAGAAAAAGGGTCCAGGATTAATATAACTGTCACCATTGTTATTTTCACTAAATCCACTTCACTTGTAATAGGCTGGGTATCAGCTTTGGGATCTTGCTGCTTGCCCTCTCAACACTAACACATGGCATGCATATTTGCCCCCTGAACCACTGAAGTGTTATGAGATTCACTTTATGCACTGATATTACTCAAAGTGAGGCAGAAATTGAGAATTGTATTGGATGTTCCTTGCAAGGCCCTCTAGATGTAGCTGTGCGGGCATCATTTCATTCAAGTACATTCATAGCCTCGCTTAATTGAAATGTCCTTTCCATATTCATAATTAGACTTTGAAGTTGTAAAGCACCAGTTTGCCTGGGTTGTTTTCCCAGCAGATCTTTTCATATTTGCATTGAAACAGGAAGCAGATATACAGTATAAATGTGGTGTTGGAGTTGTCATTGCATCGGTAAAGGCACTAATTGAAAAAGAACTTGATAAAATGAAGCAAGGCATGAAACATTTTCTCTGACAGCAACAGTTGAAGATCTGGGGGGAGAAGGTACAGATTGGGTGGTATCACTGAGATTTCTCTTCCAGCAACCTCACACTTCACTTTAGTGTTTGCTTTATTTCCTTTTAGCTTTCTAATTTTCACTTTTACAAACAACTAACTAATGTAACTAGCCCTGTGTTATTTTCAGAAACGACTACAGTGCTACAGCACTTATGGGTTTTTGCTGTTCATGCTGTACTGCTTTGTTGCATTTCCGATGCTGTCAACATATGTACAATGACTTGTGGCAAGATAATTCCTGGGTATCAGTGCACTGGAAGGGACGTAAACAAAATGGAGCTATAAGCATTTCATTGTTATTGTTACAATGTAAATTAATATATCTTCCTCACTTCTGACTATTTTTAGTGTTGAGATTTTATTTTTATTTCAAATAGGATTAGGACACTGACCTCTCAACTCTGGGTCACAATGAACCTATTGCATGTGTGGCTTCACCATACTTATCCCGGAATAAAGATGACTGGCTGCTGTTAGATGGCAAAATGCACTCTCGGCACACTCAGTCCTTTTCCACTGAAGGTGTTGACTCTCAGAGGTGTTAATTAAAATACACATATATTAAAAAAATGTAACAGGTTGTTCCAGTAGAACAGCAATACCAACTGTTCAATTACCAATTACAAAAAGGCAACACCATTTTTGTTTAGAAAGTGCTAGGAATCTGAATAAAAATGAGAAGTGGTCAGATGGACAGTCATCAATCAATATTTAAAAGGGAATGATAGATCTCCATTTTACATGGGGCCATTCAACAGAGGTCAGAATATTTAATTACAATTATCTTGCCTCTTTCCTTATAAAAAGTTTATTTGTCCATATGAGGGTGCCCTATGCTCAGATCTCTCGCATCACAAAATCAATTCGGAAAGTACGACATGCTATTTCTTTCCTGTCTGAAACACAACACGGATCTGGTAATAGATAGAAAAAGATCCTGGGTCTTGTCTGCCTCAAAGCAGATCTACACATTTCTTTAATAAGCTGGATAGAAATTGAAGACTAAATTAAATTTTGCTCATTTCTTTTTCACATTGTACAGGCTTGAGTCATGATTAGGCCAACATTCTAGTGGTGACATTTACATTTTACACTAATCTGAGTATGATACTCTTTGCAAATTAATATATCTGTGAATAGTACCATGCATTTGTCATTTGAATTTATGTTAATGTACTGAGCACTCCTGGTGATGTTGCATGGTCTCAGCAGCTGTTCAAACCACAAAATGTACAGGCATCATGCAGAGGATTTTCTCACTTGCCCCTTTCATTGAACTTCATGGCATGTCGTTTATGCACCATTCATAGTGCTGATTATTGATAGGTTTGGTAATCATCTCTTATGTTATATCTGTGTTTTGACCTAAAAACAATGAACGTAAGTAATGGATCACTGTTCAGGAAATTGTATTTGTGACATTGCAACAGTCTCCAACCCTGAGGTCAGCACTAGTTAATTTGGGAAGATTGACACTTGCAAATTTTGCTGTCGTGTTAAATGGCTGTAAATTTTTACGGATAAAACTTTCGGAAGCATGGTCACTATTTAATCCAGATCAGGATATGTGCTACATTGTGTTGTGAACTTGGGTGATAGTCTTGCGAAACTAAGCTAATGTATGTAGTTCAAGCCATACAACACCCATGTTGCCATTTTCTTTACAGAACTATCACACTAGTTTGGCAAATGTTATTGGATTATCAAAGGATCCAAGTCCATGAATTAAATCCCAGTAGCTTCTGGTCTGAGTAGTTCAGTGTAAGATGCCACTGCCAGGTCATTTTTCTATGAAACAGAAACACGTGTCTGTAGCTGAGAGAAATATCTCCAATAATTGTAGCTAAAATAAAACATAGAGTAAATTACATTTTCAGGATCAATTGCAAAACAGCTAATCTGATATTCACAAGATCACAAGATAAAGGAACAGAAGCAGGCCACTAGGCCCATCCAGTCTGTTCCGTGATTCTACACTAAGCTGAAAGATGCTCACACCTAGTTCCAATTTCCAGCCTTTTCCCCATAATCCCTTGATACCTTTACTAATGAGATGCCTATCCATTTCCTGTTTAAATACTCCCGGTGATCTGGCCTCTACTGCTTTGTGCGGCAGTGAGTTCCACAGATTCACCACCCTCTGACTAAAGAGGTTCTTCCTCCTCTCTTTTTTGATCAGATAACTTCTAATTTTAAGAATATGACCCCTTGTCCTCAATTCACCCATCAAGGGAAATATCTGCATTCACTCTGCCAAAACTTTCAATATTCAAAATGTCTCTGTGAGATTCCACCCTCATTCTCCTACACTCCAAGGAATACAACCCAAGAGATGTCAAATGATCCTCATACACCAGCCCCTCGCATTCCAGGAATCATCCTAGTAAGTCTTTGTACCCTCTCCAGCAGCATCACATCCTTTGTAAGATAGGAGACCCAAAACTGTACACAGTACTTGTGTTGTGCTATCGAGCAGAAAAGCAGACACAAAACATAAAGTCTGTTTAACAGGCTTTATTCCACATAAAATTCCACAGAGGTGGCTGTGCTGGCTCTGAAACTGACCTTGAGGGGCCGGATCTATCTTATAATCCCAGAGGGTGATTGGCAGCAGACCGGGTGGGGCTTGGTCCATTCAGGTCAGCTGATTGACAGCCGGCCAGATGTTGCTTTGTCCTCCAGTGCTCTTCTGCAGGTACACAGGTTTCCCCCTGCAGTAGGCTAGTGGTGTATCACCTCATTCACTCCCTTCTTTAAAATTGTCCTGGGGATGGGGGGAGGTTACAATCCATGTTCTAAAAAGCCCCAAACATTTATACATTATTTACAGGTTTAGACGGTCTGGCAGCCATCGGAGTCTCTGCGACCGTCGCAGGGTTGGCACCTGGTCAAAGGTTGACGAGGGTAAGCAGGGGCTAGTCAGGGGGGCGGGGGCCGGAGGGTCTGGCATGGTGCAGCGCGGTGGGATGGCCGGGGTGGCCAGAGTTGGATGGGTGGGGTGGGGGGATGTGGGTTCATCCGCCATGGTTGGAGTGAGTCCAGAGTGCCCGGGGTGGTGAAGGCACGGCAGGCCGATGTGGTCCTGGGATGAAGGATGCTGTTGTGCTGTGATGGGTGCTCCTGTTGCTGCCAGAACACCTGCTCGACCAGGGGTTCAGCCTTGTGGACCTGCAAGTGTCTATGCAGGAGCTGGGAGTGATGTTCCCATCACCAATTTCCTGGGGAATGAAAACAGGCTATCGTGAGGGGTCTCGTTGGTAGCCGTGCATAGGAGTGACCTGATAGCATGGAGCGCCTCAGGGATGGCATCCTACCAGTACTCTATGGACCACCCCTTAAGGGCCTGAAGGACTGCCTTCAAGATTACCCTGTTTTTGCACTCCACCTGTCTATTACCTCTCGGGTTGAAACTAGTCGTGCGACTAGTTGCGATGCCCATTGCTGTCAGGTACTGGCGCAGCTCCTCACTCATGAAGCTAGACCCACAGTCACTCTGGATGAATGTGGGGTAGCTGAACATGGTGAATATCTGTGTCAGTGCCCTGATGACGGTGGCCGTGAAGGTGTCTGGGCATGGGATGGCGAAAGGGAAGTGGGAGTACTCATCTATGACCGCGAGGAAATAGACATTCCGGTTCATGGAAGGCAGGGGGCCCTTGAAGTCTATGCTGGGACACTCTAAAGTCCAAGTGACCTTTATGGCATGGGCTTGGGGTGGGCAGAAGAAGCGGGGCTTGCATTCCATGCAGACCTGGCATGCCTCAGTCATGGTCTTGATATCCCTGACGGTTTACAGGAGGTGTCTGGACTTGATGAAATGATGCAGGCGAGTGACGTCCGGGTGACAGATGGACACATGCAGTTCCTGCAGCTGGTCATCGTGGAGCAATGCGCAGGTCCGGGAGAGGGCGTCAGGGAGTCGTTAAACTTCCCTGGATGTCGTAGCTGTACATTGCCAGTTCGACTCTCCAGCACAAGATCTTATAGTTCTTGATCTTGCCTTTGTGGGTCGTGTTGAACATGAACGTCACTGCACACTGGTCGGTGAGGAGGGTGAATCTCCAGCCGGCCAGGTAGTGGTGCCAGTGGCAGACTGCTTCCATGATCGCCTGGGCCTCCTTTTCAATGGTGGAGTGCCCTCCTCGGAACCATGGAGGGTCCTGGAAAAGAAGACAATAGGGCACCCCTCCTGGTTAAACGTTGCGGCGAGGACCACATCGGAGGCATCACTCTCCACCTGGAAGGAGGAGTCTTCATGCATGGCATGCATCATGGCCTCTGCGATATCCTGCCTGATGTACGTAAAGGCTGCCTGCGCCTCGGGTGGGAAAGGAAAAGTTGTGGCCTGGGCCAATGGGCGGACCTTGTCCAAAAAGCGAAGAACCCACTGTGAGTAATAGGAGAACAGGCCAAGGCACCTGTGGAGGGCTTTGAGCGTGTGGGGAAGGGGCAGCTCCATTAATGGGAGGATCCATTCTGGATCCGGGCCGATGATACCGTGTCTCACAATGTACCACGTAATGGTGAGACAGGTGATGCTGAACACGCACTTTTCTTTATTGTAAATGAGGTTCAGCTCCTCGGCCATCTGGAGAAATTTCTCCAGGTTAGCATTGTGGTCCGGCTGGTCATGGCCGCAGATGGTGACATTGTCCAGGTACGGGAAAGTCGCCTTTAGCTTGTGCCAGTCTACCATGCGATTCATCTTCTGCTGGAAGACGGAGATCCCATTTATGACCCCAAATGGAACTCAGCGGAACTGGTAGAAGTGCCCGTCCACCTCGAAGGCGTTGTAAGGCTTGTCCTATGGGTGGATGGGGAGTTGGTGTTAGGCCGACTTCAGGTCAATCATGGAGAAGATCCAGTAGTGGGCTATCTCGTTGACCTTGTTGGCTATCCTCCGTAAGGGGTAGGCGTCTAGCTGGGTGTACCGGTTGATGGTCTGGCTGTAATCCATGACCATCCTTGGCTTGCTGCCCCCAGGACTTATGCTCTCCATGAGCTGTTGCTGGGCTTTATGACACCTTCCGCCAGAAGCCACAGCACCTCTGCCCTGATGAAGTCTCTGTCTGCAGCACAATAGCGTCTACTTCTGGCAGCTATTGGCTATTGGCGTGAGGTGTGTGAAGAAGGTGGGAGGGACGACATGCAGCATGGAGAGGCCGCAGGTTGGCGGGGCTGGTTAGATGGCGCGCTTTGGAGTGTGAGTAGGAGTAGGGGTCCCCTGAATGCGAGGGTGATGCTCTGCAGGTGACATTGAAAGTCTAAGCCCAGGAGGACTTGGGCACAGAGTTTGGGCATGACCAGGAGCCTGAACCCAGTGTATGTCTCCCCCTTCCACAGTCAGATCAGCAGAGCAGCACCCAAAGGTATTAAAAGTTCAATCCTGGACGGTGATGGCAATAGAGAAGGTGGTGGGGTGGATTTTGAGTTTTAGGGAGTGGGCCACGCTCGGGTGAATAAAGCTCTGTGCTGCCACTGTTGATTAGGCACTTTGTTACCTGCCCGTTGATTTTGACATCGATCATGGAGACTCCGAGGCTGTGAGTGATGTCTCTGGCCAGTGTGGTGGCCGCTAGGGCCATCTTGGGGTCTGTGTCACCATTCCCTGATGGAGGAGGTGAGTTGTGGCCGGTGGCGTCCTCTGCAGGCGTGGGGTGCATTGAAAAAGGTGAGTGTTGGCCGGTGGTGCTCTCCGGTCGTGGGGTATGGTGGGTGGCGATTGGCAGCATCCAGAGGTGTGGGGTGCATTGGTAGGGCAGCCTGATCAGTGCCCATGTTGACCACATTGTTGTCGGTACTGTGCTTGTTGTAGGCCTGGGAGGGTCTGGTTGGCTGAGATGCCTGTGCCTGTCCGGCACAAGATGGCAGCGCTGTGTGGAGGTGCATGGTGGTGGCCTCTTTAGCCTTCCTCCCAGCTGCGCTGGTAGCACTGGGGGAAGTGATGTCACGCGGTCGGCCATCAGTGCTGATTAAGTCATCATGGGTGGCGAAAGTGATGTCACTCCATGGCCCGGAAGTGAAGTCTTTGTAGTCCGTGGATGTGGCATCTTAGCGGGGCAGCGCTGGTGTGGTTGAGGGCACGCGGCGATCATTGCCGGCGAGGCTGGAAGTAGGCCAGAAGTTGACGCGGGGCATCGCCCGGAAATCGTATATGACCGGGACTGTGTAGGAGGGGGGCCTGGTTGCAGAGGGCCGCTGAGCTGCTGTCAGGCTTTGAATGGAATATTTTAGTGAAATGGCCTTTCTTGCCACATGCCACATCTTGAGCAGTACTGATTTCTGGCCAGGCAGTTTTGGCGTGATCATCGATCTGATCCACACTGGAACCCACAGTACTTACAAGGACATGGGGCGCCTGCAGCAGCAATGTTCTGGTCCACCATCTGGTTTTGGGCCAGAGCTGCAGTCTGTGTTGACCACGCGGAGACCTGGGGAAGCTTGGATTCGAAGGCTTCGGTGTGCAGGACTGCTATCTCCAGGGCTCGGACTACCTCCACTGTTTTGGCCAGGGAGTAGATATTGTCATCCAGCAGCTTCTGCCTGATGGCTCTCGAGCATAGACCCAGGATACAGGTGTCTCTGATCAACCTTTCAACCTCCCTTTCGTTCACCCTGGGTTCTGCCAGGCACAGTCGGGCTAACTCACGAGGGGCTCCCAGGTAGGACTCGGCTGTCTCTCCGGACAACTGGGCAAGAATACTCAGAAGGTACCTTGCGAAGCTATGTGTGTGGGAGGTTTGTACATGATTTCCAGGGTGTTCATTGCTTCAGAGTACTTGGTGCAGTCTTTGAGGGCCTGGAAAGCTCAGGGACCCAGCTTTGAGCAGATTAAGACTAACGTGTTCCTGTCAGAGTCTAAGATGTCGTTGGTGTGTGCCTCGATGATCGCTTCAACTGTGTGGCTCCAAATTTTGAAGCTTGCCTGTGCGTTCGGATGACTTTGAGGCTCCCAGCGCTCAGGAGGTTCTCCATTACAGCTTCAATTTTATGTGGAATAAATTGTGATGCGCTATCAAGCAGAAAAGCAGACATAAAACATAAAGTCTGTTCAACAGGCTTTATTCCACACAAACCTCCTCATAGCTGGCTGTGAGAGTGGCTGTGCTGGTTCTGACACTGACCTCGAGTGGCCGGATCTAGCTTATATCCCAGAGGGTGATTGGCAGCATACTGGGTGGGGCTTGGTCCATTCAGGTTGGCTGATTGACAGCCGGCCAGATGTTGCCTTGTCCCCCCGTGCTCTTCTGCAGGTACATAGGTTTCCCCCTGCAGTAGGCTAGTGGTGTATCACCATAGTACTCTCGATGGGGTCTCACCAATACCCCATAGAGTTTCATTAACACCTCTTTACTCTTATACACTATTCTTCTTGAAATGAATGCTAGCATAGTATTCGCCTTTTTCACTCCCAATCCCACCTGGGCATTAACTTTTAGATGACTGTGCACAAGGACGCCCAGGTCTCTTTGCACCTCCGAGGACTGAATTTTATCCCCATCTAAATAGTTCTCTGCCTGTTTATTTCCACTGTCAAAATGTAGAACCAAACACTTCTCCACATCGTACTTCATCTGCCATATTTTTGCCCGGTCTCCCAATCTGTCTATATCCTTCTGCAATTTTACGGTTTCTTCAACATTTCCTGCTCCGCCACTTATCTTGGTGTCATCTGCAAATTTGGCCACAAAACCATTCATTCCACAATCCAAATTGTTAATATAAATTGTAAACAGCAGCGGCCTCAAGACCGACCCCTGCGGAACACCACTTGTTACAGGCAGCCATTCTGAATGGGATCCCTTAATTTCAACCCTTTGGTTTCTGCCTATCAGCCAGTTTTCTATCCAGTCTAATAGCATCTCTGTAATTCCATGGGCCCTCATCTTATTTAGCAGCCTAACATGTGGCACCTTATCGAAAGCCTTTTGAAAATCCAAATATACAACATCCACAGCCTCCCCTTTGTCCTTCCTACCTGAGATTCCTTCAAAAAACTCTAATATGTTTGTCAGGCAGGATCCACCCTTTAAAACACCATGCTGACCAGGACATATCTTGCCATGGATTTTCAGGTATTTCATAATTTCAACGTTGAGGATTGACTTGAATATCTTCCCAACCACTGACATCAGAATTATAGGTCTATAATTTCCTGTTTTTCACCTTTCTTGTACAATGGAACCACATTTGCAACCTTCTAATCCCCTGGAACCATGCCCGAGACTATTGATTTCTGGAAGATTGTCACCAATGGATCCACAATCTCCAAAGCCACCTCTTTCAAAACCCACGGGTGCAGCTCATCCGGTCCGGGAGATTTATCTATCTTTAATCCATTCAATTTACCTAGCACAATTTCTCTAGTAATCTTAACTCTATCCAACTCTACTCCCTGAAGCCTCTGCCGGTTAGGGATATTACTAATATCTTCCACAGTGAATACTGACGTAAAATATTGATTTGATTCTTCTGCCATTTCTTTATAACCCTTTATAATTTCCCCAGCATCATTTTCTATCAGTCCTATGACAACACGTGTCTCTCTTTTATTCTTTATATCTTTTTTAAAAACTTGTATTATCTTTTTCTATATGGTTTTCCAATCTCCTTTCATAACTCATCTTTTCTTTCCTTATGAATTTCTTTCTTTCTCTAGGTTTCTAAAGGAATCCTAGTCCTCTGATTTCCCACTAGTTTTAGCTTCCTTGTTTGCCTTCTCCTTTGCTTTCATCTTGACCTTCACCTCTTTTGTTAGCTACATGGGTATCATCTTTCCTTTGACTAATTTCCTTTTCCTTGGAATATATCTATCTTGCTTTTCCAGTCAACTTGAGCCAGTTCCTTTCTCATATCACCATGATTTCCTTTATTCCACTGAAAAATTGATACATCTGATAACATTTTTACATTTTCAAATTTGAAATTGAATTCAACCATGTTGTGGTCACTGCTTCCTAAAGGTTCTAAGACCTTTAACTCCTTTACGATCTCAGGTTCATTGCACGTGACCCAATCTGGAACTGCAGATCCCTTGGTGGGCTTCTCAAGCTGTCCAAAAAATACATCTCTTAGGTTTTCTATAAACTGACTCTCCTGTGATCCAGTAATTTCTTGTCCTTCCTAATCTCCTATCATGTGACATGCCATTTGTATTTCTGTCTGTATCTCATAGTTCACTTCTGGAATGTTGTTCGGGGGCCTGTATGTAACTGCTAATGTGATCTTTTTACCCATATTGATTCTACCGCTTTAGACCCTATGTCCCTTCTTCCTATTGATTTAATGTCAATAGTTATTATCAGAGCCACCCCTACACCTCTACCCTCCTGCCTATCTTTCCTATTTTCTGTGTATCCTTGGATATTGAGCTCCCAATCACATGCTGCACTGAGCCATGTTTCATTAATGGCCATGTCATACCTTTTTAGTTGAATCTGAGCGACCAGGTCATCTACTTTGTTTCTGATGCTACATACATTTAGGTATAGTGCCCATAAGCCCAATGTCAATGCCATTTGTGCTGTATTCCTGTTGAACAGTGCTTTCTCCTGTCTGCTCACCTGCCTTTCCTTTATGTCGTTATTGACCACCTCTTTACTATTAATTCCTTCCTCTGTTGTAACTCCCTGTCTCGCTGCTATCCTATTTGCTCTCATTTTTATCTCCCTCCCCCTGAAAAGCTAGTTTACACCTTCCCCAATGGTTCTAGCAAACTGTCCTGCCAGGATATTGGTCCCTTGCCAGTTTAGGTACAGCCCATCCTTTTTATAGAGGTCTGACCTTTCCCAGAAGCAATCCCAATGATCTCCTGCAATTTATAAATGGCATCTGCTTTAAGAAAAAGACTACTGCTTCTAACCTATTTGTAAATATTCAGAACTCTTTTTGATAATATGTGCTGTTAATTTAATTGGAAAGCATGAGTAGTAAGGTAAATGAAATGTGCATATGCTGCATTGGTAATGTTGATGCATCATCAGTGAAGTTACTTTCTCAACACTGAAGTTATTTTCATGGAGGAATTGACATTTTGCTCTATAAGTTTTCAATGTTTTTATTAAGTTCTTGTCACCCAAAGACTTGATACCAATTTCTCCGGTTCCCATTAAACCCCCACACCTACCCCCCTCCCCATCTCCTTTACTGCAACTCTCTCTCTCTTCCCTTTGCCCTCTCTATCTCCTTTCACAGAGCCAAAATCAGTTCTTACTTTTCCTCTCATCATATCCAATTCATTCATTTTGTCTGTACTCCTTCCCCTAACTTTTCCCAGCCTTTAATTCTGCCTCCCGTCTTTTTTCACTCATACTTTGAGGATGGAGTCAGGCCCCAAACGTTGATAATATGTCTTTACCTCCAAAGGACACTGCGAGACCAGCTGAGTTCCTTCAACATTTCTGTGTTTCGACAGGTTGTCCCACCCCAGCATTCCACCTTGTCCATTTTAGGTTCAGTGTTCTTGCTGTTGTTCAAAGAAAGGGAGGTGCCATCAAGGCTTTGGACTTCTTAGATAAGAACTGACACACTGCACTGGCTGGCAAGCAGACTTGTATGACCAAAAATCCCTTTAATAAAATCATTAATTGATTTTCTATGCATCTTGGTCCCTTTTGGATATGAATATTTGGGTACCATCATATTAGATCATAAGATATAGGAAGAGAAGTAGGCCATTCAGCCCATCAAATCAGCTCTGCCATTCCATCATTAGCTGATCCATTTAAAATGTCAGCCTTGACATATTTAAAAAAAAAATTCCAAGGACGTAGTAATGGTAGAGTCAGAAAGTCTGCAAGAGTTTGCCTCTGTTTTTTTTCGTGTGTAAAGAAGTTACTATGTGAAAATAATGGACTGTGAATCTCGTCCATGTCACACTTTTCACATGAGAAAATTCATGAATATTTTTTCTCTTGAAGCACTTCATCTTGAGCTCCCAGTGCATTCTATTCCCATGTATACAAACCCAGTGGAATGTCTTTCTGATGATATTTCCATTTATGTTTTCAGACAAGCTGCTACAATGAGAAATCAAACCCATCTCCTCCAACAATGAATTGGAGTGAGTGTATACTGTTATTATGTACTGGGTCTCTGCTATCTTGCATTTGTGAGTCCTTGAATGTTGTACTGCCATTCTGAAATACTCCATCACAGAAAAGGGAGCAACAGGAGCTTGACATCACCCCAAAGCTGAAGTGAAAATCTATTATAACGACAATAATCAAGTACTTGGTGTGCCTCAAGAGTTTCCGATTCTACTGTAAATTCACACTCCCAGCAAGGTGCATCACTCAGAGGAAATGCAGGTCAGGAAATTAGTGATAGATTGTTCGAGACCCCTCTGTGATCAAGCTCCCTTCGAGTGCAGTTCTCTGTTGGGAATGCGGAATCGGTACATTTACTTCTGCACGTCAAAACCCCGCATTCTGGATGTCACGTTGGAGAGGCCGCAATTGGAATATGGCGCAAAATTATGGGAATGTTATATTTAAGTAGACTTTGAGGAATTGAGTAAAGTTGTGAAAAGGCCAATGATAGTCCTGGGCTACAGAGCTCTAATTTATGGAAGGACATTTGGAGAATTAATCTTGGGTTTCACAGAAGAAAACAAAATTGTGTGGGAGTATGGTCCAGGTCTGAAAATTGCTGAAAGGTATGAATAAAATCATTGTAACCAAGGTTACTGAATATCCCTGTGGTTAAAGAACTATAAGGTACAGCAAAAACAAAATGTATTATAAGGAATGGACAATTTTCCTGGATAGTCACAAATAAATCGAGCAGGGTTTCTGAAAATACTTAAACTCTTTAAAAAAAGATTTGATAAATATTATTTAAGAACTGATCAATATAAAAGTAAATGCTGAGACAGATGATCAAGAATTCTGTGAACTTTGATAGGAGAAGCCATTGCAAGAATTATATTTCTCCAGTTTAATTAACTTTGATTGTAATGCGAGATTCATGTTTTGGAGAGTGTTGCAAAGTTAGATTCAGAAGACAGGCAATAATGTCACAAGACTCTATTGTGTTAGACATCTGTTATTTCCATATTTCTACTTTTTCAATAAATTGTGACACATCTAGACCAATGAAATCTAATCAACAAACCTGCACCTCAAATCACAACTGAGCAATTGGATCCTGAATTTCCTCACCTCCTGTGTGAATTGGCAACATCTCCTTCATAATCTCCATCAGTACCAGAGCAACCCCACTCTACATCTATTACCATGCCGGTAAGTACAACGGCAAAACCATCTACAAATTTGCCGATGATACCATTGTAGTAGGCTGTATAAAAAGGAACGACGAGTCAGCAAACAGGAGGGATATTGAAGGAGATAGCTGCATATATAACTGTCTGACAGCAGCATTCCATGTATATTTTCTAAATGGTGGGGAATGTGATGTACTGGGCTGTGTCCACTAACTTTTCCAGGGCTTTCCAGTCAGAGGTATTGGTGTCCCCATACCAGGCCATGTCAGCACACTTTCCACGTCACATCCATTGATGTTTCCGCTGACATACTGAACCTCCGGAAACTTCTGAAGAAGTAGATGTGCTGACGTGCTGACGCGATAACATTAGTCTGATGGGTCCAGGAAAGGTCCTCTGAAATAGTGACTGCCAGGAATTTAAATTTGTTCACCCTCTCAACCTCTGATCTCCCAATGATCACTGGATCATAAACTTCTGTTTTTCCTTTCCAAAAGTCCACAATCATCTCCTTGGTCTTGGTGACAGTAAGTACGAGGTTGCTGTTAGTACCCCATTAGGCCAAATTTTCAATACCTTTCTAATTGCTGACTTATCACTCCTTTTTATGCAGCCGACTACAGTGGTATCGTCAACATATTTGTAGATGATCTTGTTGTCGTATGGAACTGCACAATCATAGGTGTAAGGTGGGTAGAACAAAGGAGTGAGTACGTAACCCTGTGGTGCTGATGGAGATTGTGGAGATGTTCTTGCCAATCCACACTGATTGTGATCTGGAGGTGAGGAAATCCAGGATACAATTGCACAGTTGGGATTTGAGGCCCAGGTCTTGGAGTTTGCTGATTAGTTTTGAGGGGTGATTATATTGAATGTTGAACGGTAGTCTGGCATTAAATGGTTGCAAATTTGCCAGTTTCAAGATGACCCTTTCTCGTTGTTCCGAACTTTACCGAATATAAACTTAGGCAATGTAATCTCTCCCCTCCTGACAGACCTGCCAATCTAAAAATCAGTCAGGTGAATCTATGCTGTACTCCCACTACAGCAAATAAATCCTTTCTTGGTCTGGAGACTAAAACTACACGCAAATCGCCAAGTTCGTTCTCACCAAGACCCATGTCTTTTAAGGTTCTCTCCACTCAGTCACTAGTGTTGATATTGATCCACTCTTGGCAATGGTAATTAAAGTCTCTCACCCAGACTAAATTATTTACCTTTGGTTCATTTAGTGCTTCCGTAAATAGGTATTTTTTGAAGAGCATCACTTTTTTATCAGCTGAAAGGTGATCCTAACTATAATCAGCAGATGGTTCACATTTGACCTTATAGATCTGGAGTAAATGTTTTGGACTTATGGGACCATTATATTTTGACTAGATGCCACTGTACCCCCTGTAGTGTAGATAAAAGCTCACACTCGACTGGAGGGAGAACTAACACCTTTATTATATTGAACAGGCTTCATGAACAGGCTTCAGAGGTGTTTTGGATTTAGGCAGGAAATCAGGGTTATATACAGGTCCCCAGGAGAGGAGCTGGGAGGTGGGATCAGTCATAGTACAGCACATTTCTAGTGAATCCCAGTTCACTACACACCCCCTCCTTTGAGGGATTTACCTTGCTGGAGGCATAAGAATACTCAGGACATATGATGGAGGAGCTTGTGATATTGGACAGTTTTCTGAGCGATTATGTCAGAGTTGCTTGACTTCTCTCCAGTTTAGACAGCAGCCCCAGGTGTTTGCAAAAAAGTATTTTACAAAGTTAACTCCATTGTGTGCAAAATCCTCATTCAAAAGCTATGCCCTGGATGATGCCAGAGGCCTATCTATTTTTATTCGTAGTATGCTTTTAATGTCACAGTTTTGATTCAATTGAATAACTTGCTAGAACACTTTGGAGACCATTTGGTGGTCAACTATGATACTGTCTGGTGTTGGCCATGTGCACAGTCACTGAATTAAAGGGCTTACAACAGTTAATTATAAGACTGAGAGCTCAAACAGAACTGATAGGATTGTCTTAATTACCATGGATCCTGCAAGGGTGCATTTTCAAATCAAGTCAAGTTTATTGTCACCTGATTGCACAGATGCAACTTGACGAAACAGTGATCTCCAGTCCTTGGTACAAAACATGCAGACACACAACTAGACATAACACACATACAGGAAAACAATGCATATGCAGGAGAAGCTTTTCATCAATGCAAACATATAAATAAATATTTGTTTCATGAATACGAGGGTCTTGGATGGTTAGACTGAGCAGGTCATTTATCACCAGTTGCTGAGTGGCATAAAAGGAAACTGCCCATCAGACATGTAATAGTACTGAAAGGCCTATTTATTTAGTCTCATTTCTCTGTCTTTTCACATAGACTTAGATTTTTTCTTTCCCAACATTTTATCCAATTTTTTTGATAAGTATTTTAGTATTCTTACATCATCATTTGTGATAAATTTTTAAAATTTAGACAACCAGCATGGTATCAAGCCATTTCGGCCCATGAGTCTATGTCACTCAATTTACACCCAATTAACCAACACCCTGGTATGTTTCGAACAATAAGACATGCAGTTCCTGACAGTTTTACATTACTGGTTTCCTCCTGATTTGGGCATTTTTTTCTTTTCCCAATTACAAAACCTCTTACTCTCCATACATCTCTCCACTTTTGACCAAGTCTTCCATTGATGGTATTATCCTACTTTAGTATATAATCCCCAAAGTTCCTCACAGACCCAGTGCTTCTAAATATTTAGCATAACATACTTGTGCTTGTTTATTTGAAAATGGTACATGATCTTTGTTGCTCCAAGCAAAATAATTGCAAAATAAATGATTCCATAAAACCAGTGCTGTTATAAATTGGTATTGTATGCCTTAACTGCCTTGGTAACTGACAACTAATTTCACTCAATGAAATTTAGTCATTATATAACAAACCTAATTAGCTTACCTAAAGACATAATCAAATCAGCCTAATATAAAATATCATGTGAATGTCTGTTCGGGAAGTTCCAGCAGTTTTTCAAACATTATTACTGAGCTTTTGAAGTGATTTTCAGAATGTGAACATCTTCAAGAAGCTTAGACATTTAGTGGACATCAATAAACTCTTCACATTTGATAAACAAGTCATTTTCTTTCCAAAAAAAATGATTGCAATGCTTAAAGCTGAAGCTGCTTAGCTTTTTCATAAACAGAGCTGAAGAAGAAATGGCCAGTTTTGTACTTTATTGCAGGAACAACAATATTAATTTTTGAGAAGCGGTTTCATTAACCTTTAGTATAGATGAAGCAATAAAGGAATTACTCCTTAGAGAGCAGGGTCTTAGAGGTTGGTCTTTGTTATTAACCAGCAGTTTTTGTAGCAATATAATAGGATCTAGGTAACTGCAGGAAATGTTTTGTCATTGCATTGTCCCAGTGGGTATTCTTTATATTGTTTTATTTCCCCCTGCTGTTTCTATTTTTTGGTAATTTTTGAGCTTATCGAGGTGAGGAATGTCAGCACCAGGGAACAATACATATTTCCACTTTGAAGATCCAATGTCAGATTCAAGCATTTCCAGGTCAGGTATAATACAGACTAGATGGAAAGCAAAGCTCTCCTCTGCTCTCCCTCCACAACACTCTATAATCCAAACCTCAGTGGGGCAATCATAATTTTTCCATTTCACACAGCAGTCATTCCATGAGCTTTTGAGAAAGATTGCCAACTCAATGCCAATCTGTTCCAATTTAACTTCCTATATGGGTATGAATGAATACAGCTCAGGTTATTTCATGGAGGATCCTTGTGGCCAGCATGATCCTCCATGTAAATTGTTTTTAAATGCTGGCCACTGATCCTGATTGAAAACTGGTGATCCTTTTGAGTATTATATTTTTATATTTTGTATCCATTCATAACATGTAGACGTTTCTTACATTGCCAGCATATTTTGATCATCTAGTATTGCTACTGAATTGAAGGAGAAGATAAGATTCAATCATTTTACTGGATCTGGAGTAATGTATAGTTCAGACTGGATAATTATGGCATATTTCCTACTCAGAAGGATATTGATAATGAGCTTGATGTCCATCAGTTCATACAGGAGAATGAAGAGTGTCATATATAGGAGCTACAGGAAGGCAGTCACACCAAAGCAGAAGAAGGCAGGTAGCTGGATGGCTGTCAGGAAAGGGGAAGCAAAAGCAAGCAGGCAGATAGTGCAGAGTATCCCTGTGGCAATAAGTATACCGGTTTGGGTATTGTCAGTGGAGGTGGGTGGCGGGGGTGGCGGAAACAACCTATCTGGGTAAAGCTAAGTAATTGGCACTCTGGCATTGAGCTTGGCCCTGTGGCTCTGAAGAGAAGGAGGGAGAAAAGGAGAGCATTAGTGATAGGGGATTCAATCTTTAGATGAGCAGACAGGAGCTGGTATGGACCTGAAAGAGACATGGATGGTTTGTTGCCTCCAAGGTGCCAGGGTCAGGGATGTCTCTGATCAGGTCCATGGCATCCTGAAAAGGGAAGGTGACCAGAAGTCATAGTACATATTGGGATCAACGACATTAGGAGGAAAATGGATGAGGTCTTGAAGAGAGAATAGAGGGAGCTAGACCAGAAGTTGAAAGACAGGACCTCAAGGGGAGTAATCTCAGAATAGCTGCCTGTACCACATGCTTGTGAGAACAAGAATTGAATGACGAGGCAGAGGAATACTTGGCTGTATTACTGGTGCAGGGGACAGGGATTGAGGGTTCTGGATTGCTGGGGTCTCTTCTGAGGAATGTATCATCTGTACAAAAAGGACAGGTTACACCTGACCTGAAAGAGAACCAATATCCTGGAGGAGAGGTTTGCTAGAGCTATTGGAGAGGGTTTAAACTAGTTTGACAGAGGGATGGGAACCAGAATGTAAATGCAGAGAACAGAGCAGTTGGTAGAAAGGTTGAGGTAATATGTTTGTTGTAAGTTTATGGGGAAGGAGAGTCAGGGAGGAAGTCAAGATGCAGTCAGTTGGAAGGATAGAAATGTATTTATTTCACTACAACAAGTATTGTATTAGGAGTAAGGTAGATGAATGTTGTTGTGGTGATTACAAACTTGGCTGATGCATGTACCAGGGTTTAGAAGTATCAAAAGGGATAGGAAGGGAGGTAAAAGAATGGGGTTTTAATCAGGAATAGTATTCACAGCTGCAGAAAGGGAGGATGCTGTGGAGGGATTGCCTACTGAGTCAGTGTGGGTGGAAGTCAAGAAAGGAACGATCATTCTATTAGGAGTATTCTATAGTCAGGAATTTGAGGGGCATATTTTGGAATGATGCAGAAATAGCAGGCTGTTACTATGGGAGATTTCAACTTCTCAAATACTGACTGGTACCTCCTTACTGCGAGGGATAGATGGAGCAAAATTTGTCAGTTGTATCCAAGAAGAATTCTTGATGCAGTATATGGACAAGCCAACCAGAGGAGAGGCTATACTGGATCTTGTACTGGTTAGGTGACAGACCTCTTGGTGGGAGAAGCATTTCGGTGAAAGTGACTGCAGCTCCCTGACCTTTCACTCAAATATGGACAAGGACAGGAGTAGACAAAATGGTAGTGTCTAATTGGAGAAGGCCTAATTTCAAATGGATTAGGCAGGACCCAGGGAGAGTAAATTTGGAACAGATGTTTTCAGGGAAAAGCACAGAAGTAATGTGGAGGATATTCCAGGACCACGTGCATGGGGTTCTGGATAGGTTTGTGCCACTATGACAGGGAAAAGATGGAAACTGTTGACCAACTAGGCAAGACAGCTAGTTAAGACGAAGAAGGAAGGACGCATAAAGTTTAGGAAGCAAAAGACAGGAAGGGTGGATGAAAATTATATGGTAGCCAGGAAGGAACCTAAGAAAGAACTTAGGAGGTCTGGAAGAGGGCATGAAAAGGCCTAGACAAGTAGGATTAAGGAGAAAGCACCAACACATTCAATGCATATGTAAAGAACGTAACGATGACAAGATTGAAGGTTGAGCTACTTAAGGATAACTTAAGGAGGTAGAATTAGGTCATAAATGAATATTCTGCTTCAGTGTTCACCAGAGAAAGGGACCTTGGTCAATAAATAAATTGTTCATTATAGAATAAGCTTATGTTCTGAAGCATGCTGAGGTTAAGAAAGAGGAATTTCTGGATCTTCTTGCAAACATTTGGATTGATAAATCCCTGAGACTGGATGGGATATATCCCAGGTTACTATGGGAAGTGAGGGAAGAAACTATGGGGGCATTTACAACGATCTTTGCGTCCTCCCTGGCCTCAAGGGAGGTACCAGAGGCTTGCTGAATGGCAAATGAGGTCCCCTTGTGTGATGATACAACTACTGGACTGCCTGTGACTACCTGTGCCTGTCCGCACTCCTGCACTGGCTACTGCAGGGGGGTGGGATGGGGGACAACCCATTGTACCTGCAGGGAGGTAACCTGGGAAACTGGCTCCACCTATTCCCTGCCAATCACCAGCCCCATATAAAGGCTGCTGCCGGTCCTTAGGCAGGAGCAGAGCACACGGAGCCAGAAAGGATACATAAACTTGTGTAGTACAGCCTTTTGTTTTTGGGCTTGTTTGTTCATACTACAGTGCACCACACCTTGTTTGAAAAAGGTAATAGGGAGAATCTAAGTAATTATAGACCAATGAATCTTATGTCAGTAGTGGGCAAACTTTTGGAAAGAATTGTTAGTGGCAGGATTTACAAGCATTTAGAGAAGCATATTCTTCTCAGGAATAGTTGGCATCGCTTTCTGAGGGGAAGGTCATGTCTCATGAACCTAACTGAGGAAGTAACAAAAATTGATGAAGGTAGGGCAGTAGATTCAAGATTCAAGATTTGATTTATTATCATAGTAATAAAACAGTGTCATATTACATGAAATATCTTTTTGCCTGCTGCAAGGCAGACAGAGTTGCCACTGACATAAATTACCTAAGTGTCTCTTACATTTCTTACAGTCAGAGGAAGAGAAGCAAAAGAGAGTCTCCCAGAGTCACTGAGCGTCTGTAGATGTGTTGTATACTGATTTCATTAAGGCATTTAACAAGGTCTCCCCATGGGAGACATGTTCAGAAAGTCATGAGGCATTGGATCCATGGAAACTTGGTTGTGGGACTTCAGAATTGGCTCATTAGCAGAAAGCAGAAGGTAGTAATCGGTGGAAAGTATTCTGTCTGGAGGTCAGTGAACAGTGGAGTTCCACAGGGATCTGTTCTGAGATCTCAACATAGAAATAGAGGAAAGGGTTAGTAAGTTTTCAGATGACATAAAGGTTGGAGGTGTTGTAAATAGTGGAGAAGTTTGTCGGCATTTTGATTGGATTCAAAATTTGGCGAAAAAGTGGCAGATGGTGTTCAATCCAAATAAGTGTGGTGATGCATTTTAGAAGGTAGATCTTGAAGGGCAAGTACATGGTTATTGGCAGCTTTTTTTCCCTGGATTGGAGAACATGTCTTATAAGGCAAGGTTGACAGAGTCAGGGGTAAACACAAAAATTTGTAGATACTGTGGTTGAAGTTAAAAACACAATGCTGGAGAAACTCAGCAGGTCAAACAGTGTCCTTTATAGAGAAAATGTAAAAATACATAACCGATGTTTCAGGTTTCAGCCTAAAACCTTTACCTTTGCAATAGAAAAAGACACTGAGTTTCTCCATCATTGTGTTTTAGCAGAACCAGGGCTTTTCTCTTTGGAGCAAAGAAGGATGAGAGGTGACTCTATTAAGGTCTACAAGATTATGAGAGGTGAATGCCTCTCCCCTTTCCCGGGGCAAAAGTAGCAAATACCAGAGGTCATCTGTATAAGGTGAAGGGAGAAACATTCAGGGAAGATGTCAGAGTAAGTTTTTAGTTTGAGAATAGTGGATTCCTGGAATGGATTGGCAGGGGTGATAATGGAGACTTGTACAATATGGACATTTGAAAGACTTTTAGACAGGCACAAGGATACAATAAAACATAAATGGTTATGGGTGTGAGGAAGGGAATATTTTAGTTGTTGAATAGTTTTATATAGGTTGGCACAACATTGTGGGAGGTAGGGGTTGTACTATGCTATAATGCTTGTGGTTCTATGAGTTTATTGTTAGATACAAGGACTGTGGACAGGGCTTTAAACATAATGGTAGGAGGGTGGGTTCAACAGATTGGAAAAAGTAAAAGAGAAAAGTATGGATAAAGTAAAAGGAAAAGTTCTAAAAGAGAAAGATAAGGGTAAAGTGTATAAAAGTCAAGAGCAAAAGAGACAAAGATTACCAGATTTTTAAAAGTAATATCAGGGAGGTATGGAAGGTTGGGGAGTGCTCTTAGTTAAGGATGAGATTGGCAATAGTGAGAGATCTAAGGAGCAAAATGGTGAATCCATCTGGGGAGAGATTAGGACTGGTAAAGGGAAAAAGCTCACTGGTGGGAGTTGCCTCGAGGCTACCAATAATAACAGGCAATAAACCAAGAAATATTGGAGGTACACAAGGATGGAACAGCAGTTACTGTGGGGGGGGGGGGGGCTTTAATATACACATAGACTGGGTGAATCAGATTGGTCAAGACAACTTTGAAGAGGACTTGATAGAATGCATATAGGATGGCTCTCTTGAACAGTTCTTCTTTCTTTGGCTTGGCTTCGCAGACGAAGATTTATGGAGGGGGGGTAAATGTCCACGTCTGCTGCAGGCTCGTTGGTGGCTGACAAGTCCGATGTGGGACAGGCAGACACGATTGCAGGGGTTGCAAGGGGTTGGGGTTGGGTGTTGGGTTTTTCCTCCTTTGTCTTTTGTCAGTGAGGTGGGCTCTGCGGTCTTCTTCAAAGGAGGTTGCTGCCCGCCAAACTGTGAGGCACCAAGATGCATGGTTTGAGGCGATATCAGCCCACTGGCGGTGATCAATGTGGCAGGCACCAAGAGGCGCCTGCAACCTCACACCAAAACACAAGAGCAACTTGTCCGTGTCCGTGAACTGAATAGTTACTGGACCTACAAAGGAACTAGCTATCTTGTATCTGGTCCTGTGAAATAAAACAGGAAAATTAATGATCTCGTAGTGAGGGATTATTCTCTTGGAAAGAGTGATCACATTATGATTGAGTTTATATTCAAATAGAGGGTACAATAGTTTGGTCTAAAGCCAGTGTATTATGCCTAAACACGGGAAACTACAATGGGATGAAGAGGGTGTTGGCTAGGGTGGATTGGGAATATAGAGGGATAGTTGAGGAACAGTGGAAGGCATTCAAAGAGATTTTTCATGGTGCTTAATGAAAGTATATTCCAGTTAAAAAAAAACAAGTACATTCAGGCTGTGGACAGCCAGCCTTGGATAACTAAGGAAATAAAGGAATGGCTCAGACTAAAAGCTCGTTCATAAAAGTCACCAAGAGCAGTGGGAAACTAGAAGATTGGGAAAACTTCTAAAAGCAACAAAGAGCCATGAAGCGATCAATGAATAAGATAGACTATGAAAAATGATTAGCACAAAATCTAAAGGAGGACAGTAAATGTTTTTTACAATTATTTAAAGCACAAAAGGGTGGCTAAAGTGAAGGGTGATCCCTTGCAGGATGAAAGGGAGGGGGGGCAGAATTTATAGTGGCAAATGAGGAAATGGCTGAGGGCTTTGAATGACTATTTTGTGTTGCTTTTCATGATGGAGGACATATCCACTATGCCAATCAGATGTTATGAATGTGATGGGAAGTGAGGACCTGGATGTAATCAATAAAGAGGTGGAATTGAGAAAACCTGAGGTTCCAAAGATAGATAATTGCCCTGGTCTTGATGGAATGCATCCCAGCAGGTCGTGGTAGATTGTAATGCCACTATTCAAAAAAGGATATAGGCAAAAGGCAGCAAACTACAGGACAGCTAGTGGTTGGGAAACTGGTTAAAATAGTGAGGCATCTGGAGAGAAATTGATCCATCAGGCAGACATGGCATGGATTTAGCAAAGGCAGGTCCTGTTTGACAAACTTTCTGGAGTTCATTGAGGATATTAATGAACTCAGTAGATAGAGGGGTGCAGATGGACATTGTTTACCTGGATTTCCTGAAGGTGTTCGATAAGGTGCTGCTTAATGACATAAATAAGATAAGGATGGATACAGTTGGGGTTGATGTATTAGCACAGATAAAGGATTTCTTTGGCTTGGCTTCACGGACGAAGATTTATGGAGGGGGGGGTAAATGTCCACGTCTGCTGCAGGCTCATTTGTGGCTGACAAGTCCGATGCGGGACAGGCAGACACGGTTGCAGCGGTTGCAGGGGAAAATTGGTGGGTTGGGGTTGGGTGTTGGATTTTTCCTCCTTTGCCTTTTGTCAGTGAGGTGGGCTCTGCGGTCTTCTTCAAAGGAGGTTGCTGCCCGCCGAACTGTGAGGCGCCAAGATGCACGGTTTGAGGCGATATCAGCCCACTGGTGGTGGTCAATGTGGCAGGCACCAAGAGATTTCTTTAGGCAGTCCTTGTACCTTTTCTTTGGTGCACCTCTGTCACGATGGCCAGTGGAGAGCTCGCCATATAACACGATCTTGGGAAGGCGATGGTCCTCCATTCTGGAGACGTGACCCACCCAGTGCAGCTGGATCTTCAGCAACGTGGACTCGATGCTGTCGCCCTCTGCCATCTCGAGTACTTCGACGTTAGGGATGAAAGCGCTCCAATGAATGTTGAGGATGGAGCGGAGACAACGCTGGTGGAAGCGTTCTAGGAGCCGTAGGTGATGCCGGTAGAGGACCCATGATTCGGAGCCGAACAGGAGTGTGGGTATGACAATGGCTCTGTATACGCTTATCTTTGTGAGGTTTTTCAGTTGGTTGTTTTTCCAGACTCTTTTGTGTAGTCTTCCAAAGGCGCTATTTGCCTTGGCGAGTCTGTTGTCTATCTCGTTGTCGATCCTTGCATCTGATGAAATGGTGCAGCTGAGATAGGTAAACTGGTTGACCATTTTGAGTTTTGGGTGCCCGATGGAGATGTGGGGGGGCTGGTAGTCATGGTGGGGAGCTGGCTGATGGAGGACCTCAGTTTTCTTCAGGCTGACTTCCAGGCCAAACAATTTGGCAGTTTCCGCAAAACAGGACGTCAAGCGCTGAAGAGCTGGCTCTGAATGGGCAACGAAAGCGGCATCGTCTGCACAGAGTAGTTCACGGACAAGTTTCTCTTGTGCCTTGGTGTGAGCTTGCAGGCACCTCAGATTGAAGAGACTGCCATCCGTGCGGTACCGGATGTAAACAGCGTCTTCATTGTTGAGGTCTTTCATGGCTTGGTTCAGCATCATGCTGAAGAAGATTGAAAAGAGGGTTGGTGCGAGAACACAGCCTTGCTTCATGCCATTGATAATGGAGAAGGGTTCAGAGAGCTCATTGCTGTATCTGACCCGACCTTGTTGGTTTTCGTGCAGTTGGATAACCATGTTGAGGAACTTTGAGGGGCATCCGATGCGCTCTAGTATTTGCCAAAGCCCTTTCCTGCTCACGGTGTCGAAGGCTTTGGTGAGGTCAACTAAGGTGATGTAGAGACCTTTGTTTTGTTCTCTGCACTTTTTTTGGAGCTGTCTGAGGGCAAAGACCATGTCAGTAGTTCCTCTGTTTGCGTGAAGGCCGCACTGTGATTATGGGAGAATATTCTCGGCGACACTAGGTATTATTCTATTTAGGAGAATCCTAGTGAAGATTTTGCCTGCAATGGAGAGCAGCGTGATTCCCCTGTAGTTTGTGCAGTCTGATTTCTCGCCTTTGTTTTTGTACAGGGTGATGATGTTGGCATCACGAAGGTCCTGAGGCAGTTTTCCTTTGTCCCAACAAAGCTTGAAAAACTCATTCAGTTTGACATGCAGAGTTTTGCCGCCAGCCTTCCAGACCTCTGGGGGGGGGATTCCATCCATACCTGCGGCTTTGCCAGTTTTCAGTTGTTCGATTGCCTTGTATGTCTCATCCTGGGTGAGGACCTCATCCAGCTCTAGCCTTAGGGGCTGTTGAGGGAGCTGGAGCAGGGCGGAATCTTGGACTGAGCAGTTGGCACTGAAAAGAGATTGGAAGTGTTCTGACCATCGGTTGAGGATGGAGATCTTGTCGCTGAGGAGGACTTTGCCGTCTGAGCAGCGCAGCGGGCTTTGGACTTGGGGTGAGGGGCCGAACACAGCCTTTAGAGCCTCGTAGAAACCCCTGAAGTCGCCAATGTCTGCGCTGAGCTGGGTTCGCTTGGCGAGGCTAGTCCACCACTCATTTTGGATCTCCCGGAGTTTGCGCTGAAGATGGCTGCATGCGCGACGGAAGGCTTGTTTCTTCTCTGGACAGGACGGCTTTGTAAGGTGAGCCTGGTGGGCAGTTCGCTTCTTTGCCAGCAGCTCCTGGATTTCCTGGCTGTTTTCGTCAAACCAGTCCTTGTTTTTCCTGGAGGAGAAGCCCAGTACCTCTTCAGTGGATTGCAGTATGGTAGTCTTCAGCTGATCCCAGAGGGTTTCAGGGGACGGGTCCGTGAGGCGGATTGTATTGTCGAGCTTTGCTTTGAGGTTTGCCCGGAAGTTTCTTCTCACTTCGTCTGACTGCAGGTTTCCAACATTGAACCTCTTTCTTGGGGCTTTACTGTTCCTGGGCCCATTCATAAAATGTATGTTTAGTTCGATTCATTAAACATTCAAACCGATAAGTTTGTAATTCATTATATTTAAATTTTAAATTAGTTAACTGATTATTTTGCGTTTCAGTCGCATTTTTTTGAAATTCTTTTTCAGTAACAGTTATCTTTTTCTCTAAATCTTCAATCTCTTTAATTCTCTCTTTCTTTACTTTAGAAGCATAACTAATAATTTGACCTCGTAAAAAAGCTTTCATTGCATCCCATAAAACAAAATGACTAGAAACAGAATGACTATTATTTCTAATAAAAACCTCAATTTGTTGTTTTAAATAACTAATAAATTCCAGTTTTTGCAGTAACATAGTATTAAATCTCCATCTTGGAGCTCTCTGAACTTCCTGTAAACTCTGATATTCTAATAATAATAATGATTGATCCAAAACCAATCTTGCCTTATAATCCACAGATGTAACCCTATCCTGCAAATGTGTTGAAATTAAAAAATAATCAATTCTAGAAAAAGAATTATGTCGTGACGAATAAAAAGAAAAATCTTTCTCTGTAGGATTAAATCTTCGCCAAATATCAACTAAATTCAAATCTGACATCATATTAGTTACTTGAACTGCCATCTTCGATTTCTTAATTACTCTTGGATACTTGTCCAATAAAGGCTCCAACACCACATTCAAATCTCCCCCAATCATCACATTAGAATTTGATTGTCCAAGTAATAAAGACATATCCACAACAAAAGCTGTATCCTCAACATTCGGAGCATAAACATCAAGCAAAGTCGAAGCTTCATTAAAAATTGTACAGTTCAATTTTAATGATCTTCCACCATTTTTCTCTTCATTTTGTAACTGAAATGGTAAATTCTTGTGCACCAAAATTGCCACTCCTTTTGCTTTTGAATTAAATGAAGAATAAAAAAACTTGTCCAACCCATTCACATTTGAGTTTCAAATGCTCCTTATCTGTCAAATGAGTTTCCAGTAAAAAAGCCACATCAACTTTTATTTTTTTTAAGTAAGCAAGTACACTTAATGGGATTATTTAAACCCTGGACATTAAAAGAAGCAAACTTCAATTTAGACATTCCTTACAACAACTCAACACAAGAAAAAAAAAGAAAAAAAAGAAAGAAAAAGAAAGAAGAACCCCCCAAAAAAACCCTTCCTATTATTCCCTCTTAAAACTACAATCAAAAACAAATAAAAAAAAGAGAAAAAAAATTTATTAAAAAAAAGTAATAAAAAAAAAACTTCACTCCTTAACCCAAAAATTAAGAAAAAAAAAACAGGCAGGAGGTTACTACTACCCCTTCCTGTTTAAACCACACAATGCGGTAACTCCCTCAAAATACTGGGTATGAGATAACTCACACGTAGCTGATGACTTTTGGAAAATAGTGCCCACCCAGTTCCCTCTCCCAACTCCCATTTCATATTAAACTATCATCAATAATTAAGATCTTCCAAAAAAATGTATTATTTTTTTAATCAATTTTATCACTTCGACCACCATTGTTTCCATTTCTTCTTGGAATCTAATTCCCATCTTGCATCTCCACTCTCTTTGGATACCGAGGAGGACTACGTCGTTCTTGAAATTGCGTGATCGGTAAAGATTGATCAAAGTCCATAGCTTCTTTAGGATTATCAAAAAACTTTGGCTGATATCCATCCTGAAAAATCTTCAATACCGCAGGGTACATAAAAGTTGCCTTGTATCCCTTTTTTCCACAACAACTCTTTCACAGAATTAAATTCACGTCATTGAAATATAATTTCTTGACTCAGATTTGGATTAAAAAAAACACAATTATTCTGGACCATCAAAGGAGATCTATTTTGCTGAGCGTTTCTAATAGCCACACGTAAAATTGTCTCTCTATCACAATAATTTAAACAACGGACCAGAACAGGTCTCGGATTCTGTCCTGAAAAAGGTTTCCTTCTTAAAGCTCTATGAGCACGTTCCAATATTAAACCTTCAGGGAACTTATCTTGCCCTAACACTCGTGAAATCCATTCGGTAAAGAATTTTCTTGGATCTGGCCCTTCTATATCTTCTGGCAAACCAACAATTTTTACATTGTTCCGTCTAGATTGGTTCTCCAAATAATCAACTTTTTTTGCTAGATTTTTATTCTGAATCTGCAATGCTTCAATTGTTTTGTTTACATCTTGCAGTTGATCTTGTACATCAACTAAACCTTGATCACACATATCAAGTCTTTCAGTGGTTTCAAGTTTAAATGCTCCAGAGTCAGCCATCTGTTGAGTATTGATATTCACCAATTCATTAAGCTTAGAATGGATGTGAGTTATAGAGCTACCTAGCTGTTTCATTGAAGAATACATCTTAAATTCAAGATTCTTAACAATCATATCAGCAAAAGTAGATTCAGACATAGTAGGATCCTGCTGTTTCTGAGAAACCAAAGGGTCTTCTGTCCCTTCCCTTGGTTTAGCAGCCTTTCTTGCAGTATGGCTCTGTTACAGCCCCCTCAGCAACATCAGGAGGCTGATAGGGTTATCCTTATCCTTAAGTCACGTCATCAAAAGCTTCCATTATATCCATACCTGGGGAAACTATCATGACAGGTGGTGCATTTCGCAGCGCCACCACTATATCAATCGGAGGTCGGCTCTTTAACTCTCCAGCTGGCGGTGCCTCAGCTGATTCAGCTGTCAAAGTCTCGGTGACAGTGCTCACAGCGGTTGCTGTTTGAAATACACGCACCTGGCCAGCCCTTTGTTCTAAAGGCTGCCGTGTGCCTTCTTTAGAGAGCCCTACCGGTACAGAGCGGAGCTCCAATGCCGAATCCTCCACTTCTTCTCCTGGATCCATTCCACGCTGAGTCCTGGCTTCTTGTAAACAGGTAGGCTCAGATAATTTCGGGAAATGTAATTTTTTAACAATCTGTTGGTGTTTTCTTTTACTTTTTTTAAACAAATGTACCATTAGGCATTAATTCAACTTCTCTTACTATTTTTAAACGTTTTAAAGAATTTTAACGGGCACTTAGAAACAAAACAATAAATCAGAGTCAGGAGAGGACTGGAAGGCACGTCTGTTCCTTACGCCATCTTGCCACGCCCCCCCCCAAACCCACCACCACTTCTTCTCCCTACCTCCTGTCCATCTGCTACACTGTGTATCCTCAGATATTTCATTCCTGACTGTGGTCTTCTTTCAGCCAGGGCTCAGTGAAGGCCACAATGTCATATCTGCCATCTGCAGCTGCATTTTGAGATCATCAACCTTATTACTTATAGTGCGGGCAAATATAAGACTTTCAGTGCTGTATTCAGCACCTTTTCAATTTTGTTTCCAATATACCCCAAGTTAAATCCTTAATCTTACACTTGCAATTTTACCCTATTGACTGTCTATTCTTCCTCACTCTCTCACTGCACAGTGTATTGACTTGTGTATCTTCTGCCCTATTCACTGTTCTCTCATTCTGCTTCTCACGCCCCCCTGCCAAACTAGTTTAAATCCTCCACAACAGCTCCAGCAAGCCTACTCACCAAGCTGTTCAGGTGCAGCCTGTCTTTTTTTATAAGGGTCAGACCTTCCCCAGAAGAGATTCCAATGATCCACAAATCTGAACCCCTGTCTCCTGCATGAATTTTTCAGCCACGCATTAATCTTCTATAACTTCCTATTCCTGCCCTCACAGCCATGTGGTAGAGACAGTAATCCAGAGATTACCACCCTTGAGGGCCTGCTTTTTAGCTTCCTTCCTAACTCCCTATATTCTCTCATCATCACCTCATCCCTTTTCCTAGCCATGTCATTGGTACCAACATTGACCATGATGTCTGCCTGATCATACTCCTCCTTGTGAATGCTGTGCACTCTTATCTGAGATATCCCTGACCAGGGCACCTGGGAGGCAACATACCAACTGGGAGTCATGAGCTTGCTCACAAAACTACCTATCTGTTCCCCTAACTATTCAATCCCTAATCATTATTGTTCTCTTCTTCTCTCCTCTACCCCCCCCCCCACCACACACCGCCCACCTTCCCTTTTGAGCTGAAGGGCCAGACTCTGTGCCAGAGACTTGACCTCTACAACTTTTCCCTGGTAGATTATTTCCCCCCCCCCCCCCAACAGAATCTAAAACAGTAAAGTTATTTGTTAAGGGGTACAACACAGGGGTGCTCTGCTCTGTCTGCCTATTCCTCTTCCCCCCTCCTAACAGTCACCCATTTTCCTGTCTCTTGTCTCTTGGGTGTGCTCTGCCTATCCCCCACCTTTACCTCCTGAATGATCCATATTTAATCTAGCTTAAGGTCCAGTTCCAGTCTGGAAGGAGCTGCAGCTGGATGAACTTCTTGCAGGTGTAGTCATCAGGCACACTTGTACTGTCCCAGATTTCACTCATCCTTTAATTGGAGCATACCATTATCTATTGTCACAATCTAATCTGGGTTATTACGAAAAGGTCCTACCTGACTTTATCTCTAACAGTATCACATCCTCAGCCTCTGCTTGCCGAAGCCTCTCGGCCCAAAGCCTCGAACTCTCCATTCCTACACTGGGCCACTCTCACATTGTCTGCTCAAACAATGGCCACTCCACTTGTAGCTCCTGCTAATGAATTGCGATTTGATGAATCCACTAAAGCGCTGAGCCCTATGGTCGCTCCTTTTTAAACTCTTCTCCCCACCCTGTGCTTAGCTCTCTCCCCTTGTGATAGTTAAACTTTTTTTCAAACTTCCATGCCTGGAAGAAGGCCTCAGGGCCGAAACATTGACTGCCCTTATCTTTCAATGAAGCTTTGTGACCAGCTGAGTTCCTTCAGCTCTTTTGTGTTCCTTGCCCACTTTCCTTTTGGCTGTCTTTTCTCAGTGGCTTTACTGCAATAACTGAATCTCCACAACCCTTTTGGGCAGAAATTCGATTGATTTTTTTAACCCTCCAAATGAAGAAATGTTTTCTTATCTCTGTTTTAACCCTTATTGTGACTATTGGCACCAGGAGGTAGATAATTCTTGCTTCTACCTTGTTGAGCCCCTTAGTGTACTGTATATTTAAAAGTGCTTTAGTATAAATAAAAATTGTAAATCTAATTAAACAGTGTTATAAAATATATATAAAAAAATGTAAATAGTGTGTAACAATAGTCTCAACACAAAATTCATCTTGCAGCCCAAAAACTACTCTGGGTAACTGTTGGGCTTTAAAAAAAAAACAGATTGTTTATTTGCCAAGGGTTTTGTTCAGCTTTGTGTTCACTCTTTTGTGTCAACAATGGCTGCTGGTGCAGATGCCAGCTGCTGGTATAGTTCATGCCAGGTGCATGATGGTATTCATGCTGAATGATTAATGATTGTAATTAGACCAAATTTATCAAATATAATTTGCAGTTGGTTATGGAAATTCTATTATTAGCATGTATTATGTGCCGTTAAATTGCTAGATTGCTAATGCTTACCTCCCTTCTTAGAGGATCACCAACTGTTTTAATAAAATTAGAAATCCATTCAAATTCTTATATCTCTTATCTTTAGAGTTTAATAGTAGATTTCAGAAGTCAATCTGAAGGAAATATTGTTGCATGATTAAATTTCTCCTCATGGCTATCATTAACGTGATTGATAAATACAACGTGATTGGGAATACTACATAATTTGTTATGGATGTTAAATTTCCGGTGACATTAATGGCTGAATTTTAATAGAGCATGAAGAATTTCACAGGGAAGCTGTTTAATTCCGTGAGTCTTAATTCCAATTAATAAGTTCAGCAATGAGTGGGAAAATCCTGGATGTGGATTTGGCCAGTGGTTGCCTATGAAATGCATTTGGGCAGTCCCGATCTCGTTCTCAGTCGGCATGCACCCAGAGGAATTATTTCTTATTTTGCACTAATAAGCAGTAAATTAGCCATTTGGATTTGATTTGGACACTCACGAAGGTGGATTTCATGAGCTCGCCTTGAGATACTCAGCCGCACACAAAAATAATGGAAGATGCTTCTTCACATGCTTTACAATTCTCGAGGTAAAAGTGGAGTTTGCTGAGACAGCCACTGATTTTCACATGTGCAATGAAGATGGATCTAAAATAGACCCTTAGAGCTTGGAAATGGACTTTCCTGGCCATCATCAAACACCCATCTGCACTAATCTCATTTAATTCTCCCTTCATTGCTGTCCACATTTACCAGTTGCGAATGTGCTAGGAAACAGTTACCGTGGTCTATTAAGCTATTAGTGTACTGTTTATTAGTGCAAGATAGGAAATGCATACCTACTGAAAACTGAATGTGGATTGCCCAAACTCATTAGATGTCGGAGAAAGCCCATGGTGTCACGAGGTGAAAAGGCAATCTCCACACAGGCAGGCTGGGCTGATCGAAGATAGGCTTCTGGAGCTGTGAGGCAACATCTGTTCTTTGATGATTAAAACCATGATTCATTTATTAAACTACATCCTTGTCTGGAGTAGACCAGGAAGGATTTAGGTTCAGCTACTGATCACCACATAGTTAACAGATATATACAAATTACAGTTTGTATCAAATGGTGATATATATATATATATATATATATATATATATATATATATATATAATAAAAATAATCCTGAATAGTTAATTTAAATGAGAACATAAGAAATAGAAGCAGAAGTAGGCCATCTGGCCTACTGAACCCGGCCTGCCTTTCAATACGATCATGGCTGACCTAGTCGTGGACACATCTCCACCTACTTGGCTTTCCCCTATAACCCTTTACTTCCCTTATTCTGCAAAAGTCTAACTGTGTCTTGAATATATTTAATGAGGCGGCCTCTACTGCTTCCTTGGGCAGAAAATTCCACAGGTTCACTACTCTCTGAGAGAAGCAGTTCTTCCACCTCTCCCTCCGAAATCAACTCTGCTGTATCTTGAGGCTATATCTCTTAGTCATTGTCTCACCTACAAGTGGAAACAACTTTCCTATCTCTATCTTGCCTATCTCTTTCATAATTTTATGTTTCTATTAGATCACTTTGTGGTAAATCACTGTTGTACGCATTTGTCTGGTCAGGCTCACCTATTGGCTCCTCCCACAGGCTCCTGTATAAAGGTGACAGTTCCACAACCCCCTCTTCAGGACAATTGGCAGTATGGATGTGCCTTTATCCTTTAGTGAATAAAAGCCTATTAGATTCTCAATCTCAGTATTTGAGTAATTGATGGTGCATCACACCTCTCATTCATTTGAATCCAGCAACTATTGTTCCAGACCACTCAATCTCTCCTAAAAGGCTAACCTCTGATGTCCAGAATCAACCTGGTGAACCTCCTCTGCACTACCTCCTTTCTCACATAAGACCAGGTGTGGTCTCACTAGTACCCTGTACTGTTGCAGCAGAAATCTCTGCCATTAAATTCAATTCCTTGTACAATGAAGGCCACCATTCCATTGATCTTCTTGATTGCCTGTTGCACCTGCAAACTAACCTTTTACAATTCATACACAAACACTCCCAAGTTTTTCTACACAACAGCATGCTGCAATCTTTCACCATTTACAAATATGATGTATTAATTTCCCCTTATATTTACCAGCATTGTACTCTACCTGCCAGACCCTTGCCCACTCACTTAACCTACCTCTAACTCTTTGTAGTCTTTCTGCATTCTCTGCACAGTTTGCTGTTCCACTCAATTTAGGGTCATCAACAAACTTGGATATGCTACACTTGGTCCCTTCTTCCAAACTGTGAACATTTTCAGACTCAGCACTGACCCCTGCAGCACTCAGTTGACCAATTATTGCTAAGTCGAGAAATACCCTATTATCCAATCTCCTGCCTTCTATTGGTTAATCAATCCTCTAACCATGTTAATACTTTACCCTAACTCCATGCAACCTTAACTTATGGAATTTTTTCATGCTGCATCTTATCAAATGCCTTCTGAAAGTTCAAATATACAATATCTATTCTTTTCTATCCAACCTTGCTCATGAAATCCTTAAAAAAACTCTAAAATATTTGTCAAAAAGGAATTGAATCCATGCCGTGTCTCTGTTGCCCTGATCTCATTGTTAATTAAGTGTGCTACCCCAACTCTCTTACCCTTCTACCTAATCCTTCTGAATTACCTGATATCCTTGGATATTTAATTCCCAAACATCTCCGCTCTGCAACTATATTCCTGTTATGGCTACAGACTCAGATGCTTCATACTGATACTTGCCATAAGTTCACTGACCTTGTTTTGAATACTTTGGGCATTCATATAAATTGTATGACACTTGCTGTCCATTTAATATCGAGAAATCTTTATGTCTTTTGCATTTAACTTTTCTGTTTTCACTCTTTTTGTTTTGTTTGTGCATTGTTTTTCGTACTGCATGGATTCCCATCCTATTACCATATTAGTTTAAAACCTCCCCAACTGCACTAGCTAGAAATCCCCTCAGGGATTGTCTCAGCTCAGAACGCAGCTTTCTATCTAAATGGCAGTTAAAATTAAAAAAAAACTCATAAATTAAACAGAACTAATTGTGAAGAAAAAGTATGTTTCATTTATTTCTTATGGTTATATAATTGCTATTAACATAAATAAATTTGCAGAATCGGTGGATCCCCTGCAAAGCTTGTCCAGTAATTTTGAACTTATGAACCTGCAACTTGCAAACAAAAATATTGGCAAACGCTGAGATCGACTGACAATACCCAGCAAAATCTGAACCATTTTGTTGCTTTCCTTATTGCCCTCACAGCATTTTGTGCCACCACTGTTACATACCGAGGAAACATTGGACTATTTTATACTAGAGCATGAACACTAACACTGTAAGAGCCACATCACACTTGAGAGTGGTGCACGCTTAATGAGACACACTGTACGTGACCCAGTAGCTAGATGTGAGTAAACAAATGGGCTGTTAAACTTGCAAGCTTTTCTAGTGTTTATTAAGACCTCTGATGGTATAACCCGGACATCATGTGGTGGCAGCGGAGGGATCGATTGAAATCCACCCATATAGAAAAGAAATTGAAATAAACACGGAGAGAAAGAAACAAAGAAAAAGCCCCATTATCTGATCATCAGTGCTGGAGAAGAAAATGGCCAGAGCAGCAGCATTGCTCCTAGTAATGGACAGGGAAGCCGATGACATCATAGAGCTTTTTGAAAAGTTCAAGCAGAAGTGTAACCTCGCATTCAAAAGTCTCCTCAAGGGAGTTACACCTGAGGAAAAGGTTAGTTGCATCCTTCTTTGGATGGGGGAGCGAGGACTAGACCTGTTTAATAGCTGGGAGCTGGCTGAAGAGGAAGAAAATAACCCAGAAAGGATATTTTAATAATTTTCCTCTCATCTGGAACCATGAACCAACCATAGAATAAAGAGGATTAAAAGAAGAACCTGATGAGTCGGTAGATAATTTTCTCACAAGGCTAAAGAACATTGCTGCAAAATGCAAGTTCAAAGAAATAGTGGCGAGAATAGTCGACCAACTAATCTGTGGAAGTGCTCATCCCGAAGGGCAGAAAGCTCTCATTGGAAAAGTAAGCTTGAAACAAGCAAATGCGATCGACATCTAGAAGGCAAATGCAATCCTTCTCTGTGCAGACCAACACCCAGCACAGAGATAGAAGAGGCGATGCCATAAAGCGCACACAGAGATAGCAGGAGACATCTGAGAATTGTAGGAGGTGTAGCAGACCACACCCCTTCGATGACTGCAAGAAATGCCCCATGTATGGATTGAAATGCAGGACCTGTGGGAAGGTCAATCATTGGGAAAAGATGTGTAAGTCTGGCATGAAAAGAGAGAGAAACAAGAAGGCAGAAGGAGAGTACAGCACATCGAGGGAAGCAACAGCAGTGACTCCGACTCACTGACGCTCGATATCGAAACAATACTCCTCCATGAGACATCCAAGAAAGGGAAGGAAGGAAAAAGTGAATTGCACACCATGATTCAAGTGAAAAGAAAATCGGAAACAAACTGATAATATTCAACTTGAAAATAAAGTTGGACACTGGATCACAAATCAACGTCTTCCCACTCAGACTGTACCATCAGATGTTCCCTGAGAACATGGTGAACGGGTACCTGGTGGAAACCACACTAGAAGCCATAAATGTCACGCTCACAGCCTATGATGGCCCTGTAATTAAACATCTTGGAAAAGTCCAAATAAAAGGCAGATTTTAAGGAAAGAGCATCATATGCACATTCTTCGTGGTTGACACTGACGAACCAGCAGACCTAGGCCTGAATAGTTGTCATAAATTACAGCTAATCTCTGTAAACAATGAGATCAGGGAAAAGAAAATGTCCAAGAGGATTAATAGTGACATTCCATTTGATCAACGCTATCAGATCTCAAACAAGGTTGGACTCATGGACATATACCCTGAATGCTTTGATGACACAGCAGCTTTGGAAATTTAGAATACCACATAACCATAGACCCAGAATGCAAAACAATAATCCATGCTTCATGGAAGGTGCCAATAGAGCTGAAACAAAGGCTAGAGCAGGAGCTCAATGAAATGGAATAAAAACAAGTGATAGCGAAAGTGGTCGAGCCAACCGACTGGGTGAATCCCATTTTAATAAAAGAAAAACTGAATGGCCACCTGAGGATATGTCTGGACCCCAAAGACTTAAACCAACCAATCAAAAGAGGTAACTATCCAACACCAACACTGGAAGACATCATTTCTGAACTAGCGGGATCCAAAATCTTTAGCAAGCTAGATGCAAAGAATGGCTATTGGAATGTGTAGCTGGATGAAGATTTGCCATTGCTCAAAATGTTCAATACTCCATTCGGCCAGTTCAAGTTCCTGCGACTACCTTTTGGCCTAAAGGTTAGCCAAGACATCTTCCAGCAAAAGATAGACTGTATCCCCTACAGGGGATGCAAGGATGCTGTCAGCATCACAGATGAGATCCAGGTCTTTGGTGGAGACAGGAAAATCCATGACCTTCACCTACACAAAGCCATGGAGAGAACAAGAAGAGCCAGCATCAAACTCAGTGCAGACAAATACATCATTAAGGAGAAGAAGTGCTAATTCTTCAGAATTGTGTACACACCTGAAGGGGTTAGGCCAAGCACACAGAAGGTCACATGAAATGGAACACACAGGACATAAAGAAACTTAAAAGCTTCCTTGGCCTGGTCCAGTACATGAGTTCCTTCACCCCACACATGTCAGACCACACAGCCAACCTCAGAGAGTTGCTGAAAGAGGATGTGGAGTTTCAGTGGTCACCATCGCATCAGTGAGATTTTGACAAGCTGAAAGAAGTGGTCTGCAGAGAAATAGAACTGAGCTACTATGACAGAAAAAAAAGCTGTCCCATTACAAGTAGATGCTTCCATCAGAGGCCTCGGGGCAGCATTGGTGCAGGAAGAAAAACCGATAGCCTTTGCTTCAAAAGCCCCGACAAAATGCCAGTATTGAAAGGGAGCAGTTGGCAGTCATATATGGATGCAAAAAAATTCCACAAATTCCTCTATAGGAGACAGTTTTTGGTAAAGAGTGATCATCGCCCGCTGGAACACATCCAGAAAAAGAACCTAAGCAAGGCACCAGCCAGACTACAGAGGCTACTCCTCTGGTTCCAATGTTATGACTTTACCTTGAAGTACAGGTCAGGGAAGGCTTTGTCACATCTTTCCACAAATGAAAAATATGAAATGAAAGACATTGACATCAAGATACATCACTTCATCAGTGTGACCAGTAACAAACTAAACCTGATTAAAGAAGAAACCACAAAGGATGAGGTGCTGCAGCTGCTCTTGCAACAGTTGATACAGGGATGGCTAGAAAGGATAAAACAAGTACAGTCTACAATACGTCAGTATTGGTCTATCAGGGATGACATATCCCTGGAGAACGGTGTACTGCTGATAGGGTCTCGGCTGATAATACCAGAGACAATGCAAAAAGAAATTCTCCAGAAAATCCGCTAAGGTCACATGGGAATGGAGAAATGCAAACTCAGCAGTTTACTGGATAGTCATGTATAAGGACATTGAAAAAATGGTGGCTACATGTCCAGCGTGCCAGAAATACAGAAATACACAACAAAAGGAAGAGATGATTTCCACTGAAATACCCGCCAGGCCATGGCACACAGTGGGAGCAGACCTATTCACAGAAAACCAAGAGTGGTATCTGATTGTGTCCTGCTACTTCTCCAAATTTCCCTTCATCAGGAAAGTTAAAGACCTGAGAGCAACCATCACTGCTGCAGCACAAGTGCTCTTCATGGAACAGGGGATACCTGAATAAGTGATATGTGACAAAGGGTCCCAGTTCACATTGTGTGAATTCAGAGAAATAGCTGCAGAATATGGGTTCCCCATCACTACATCATCACCACATTACCCCAAGGGCCATGGATTCACTGCGAGGCATGTAGAGACAATTAAACACACTCTCACTAAGTGTTGAGAGACAAAGGAAGACTCTTACTTTGCTCTTCTGTCACTGTGAGCAACACCCTTGATGGCTGACATGAAGTTCCCGGCAGAGCTTATGAATGGCAGAAAGTGCAAGACAACCTGCCAAGCAAAATCTGTCCACAAGAAGACCTAGTCGCCAACATTATAACAAACATTACCAGAACTCTTCACAGGGCAGCATATGCATGTTCAAGAGCCAGTGATAAAACCCTAGAGTCTAGCAAAGATTGTTAGAAAAGCTGAGAGGCCAAGATCATACATCATTGAGACAGAATCTGGCAGGCAGCTGAGACGAAACAGGACCCACATTTGCCCAACACCGGATCTGACACAAAAAGCACCAGAAGCATCAGCACCTTCTGTAATTCGAACAACTTGTGAGAGAATGTGAGGCGAAACCCCAACCAACAACTTACAAGCCTTCTAGTGTTTATTAAGACCTCCGATGGTACAACCTGGACACAACAACCACCCAAGGCATTATCTCTCTCTAAAATATGAATATGTGCAGTACAGAGACTTCATCAGAAAAGGGACTCTTCATAACCTATTGAAACTCTTGACTAATGATAATGAGTTTATTGACATACATTTTTCAATGCACATTGGCCTGAAATGTTTAATTGCTGCAGGTGAACAGGTACTTTATGAACCAACAACTACAATCATATACCAATTCAGTTAAAAAGAGACGATAAATTCATGTGACAAGGACATTCTTCATATGTGATAATGTAGAGGTTGCCCTATTCCTATGGAACGATAGCTCAGCATGAAGAAGTTTTATCTATGTTTCATCTAACCCAGTAGTTTTCAACTTTTTTCTTTCCACTCACATCCCACTTTATGCAATCCCTCTGCCTTCAGTTCTCTGTGATTAGGGAGGGATTGCTTTAAGGTGGTATGTGAGTGGGAAGGGAGGGTTGAGAATCCCTGCTCTAGACCCAATTGTTACTAAAATATTTTTGCTTGAGAAAAATTGTAATTGGCCCATTTTCTTTGGGGTTATGAAACCGTGCACATAATGAGTCAATTAGGGACGACTCAAACAGAGCTTTCCAACTTTTTTTTCCAATTATATACCACTTTAAGTAATCCCTTACTAATCACAGAGCACCCATGGCATAGCGGTCACTTGAAATGATATGTGAGTGAAAAGAAAAAGTCTGAAAACCACTGAACTAAAACAAATAAGTGGATGAAGACAACCTGGTTGCTGCCGTTCGGCCTAATTTGAGACCCAAATCTTATTTGCATGGATGTTATGAATGGTGATTGCTCAGCTACACCTTCAATAGATCTTACCAGTTGGAAGTGAGAGGAACTGGCTGGAGTTAGCTGATGGTCTGCACCCATGGGAAGGAGGAGAGGTCATAATTTTGCCATGTGACCGAATATTGCTGCATACCTGTTTATCAGCATGCATAAAACTAAAATCTGGAGACTGACGATGCAGATAAACTCTCTTCGAATGTTATGAATATTTCTGTTAGTAGCCTCCAGTGGTGACACAATGGTTAGATGGCCCGGTATCTATTGGGAGAACAATGCGCACTTTATGCACCTACATTCAAAATTTATTTGGGGTTTAATGTATGTAATAAAAGCATAATTTACATTTTAATAAAGCAAGTGAGTGTCATTGGCTCCAATGTGTTTAGCAGCAGAGGGAGAAAGTTGATGAGTAGAATCAAAGAATAAAATGACCGAAGAAAAAAGAAACAAATAATTGAATTGCCAAGATTGTTCTGCTGTACAAAATTAATTTTTGAAGCTCCTGAAGACCACTGTTGATGGACACTGCTAGGAATAGCATAGAAGAATAATGTGTTCATTTTTGGCATCTTCTAGAACTAAAATTATGAGGCAGGTGATGAAAGCTCACAGTGTATATTTGTTTCTTGAGAGAAAGAGCCCTTTGGGAAATGACTTGAGTTTCATTGAATAGAATGTGATACCCCTTTGTTTTCTGCTGCTGGCAGTTCATTTAATATGACAGTCTTACTTACAATTCCTTGTTGTTTAACTGTACATTTCTTTGTTCATTGCTTTTATGAATAAAATATACAAAGCTAAGTGGTAAATATTCGAAAGAGAGACAAAGAAACTAACAAAAATTAAAAAAGGAGAATTTACACAAAATGAAATGTGAACCACATATCTTCAAATGAGCAATGAATCCCTCACTTTCTGATGTTTGACAATAACAAAGTTACTATGATATTCTCAGCTTCTATAATCAGTTCACTTGAATTTTTGCAGCAACAATCACACTCCCTGTAATGGTATGGATTGTGTGTTCTAATTGGCTCAGGCTGTCCCGCTCCCCTGATAACACTCTTACCTGGACTCCTCCCCTGGGACCCAGGCCATAAAGGTCAGGCCACCTTTCCCTTCCCTGCATTTCCCTGGTTTGGATCTGGGCCAGCTCAAATCTTCTGTGCAATAAAGCCTATCATTCCCCTCAAGTCTTTGTCATTGCAATTATTGGGGCAACTGATAGTGCCCAACACTCCCTTTTGTTGCATCTACAACACAAGATGTCTGTCAGTTGGTCTTGTCTTCCTCAGTCACTGGATGGTCATTGCTGTGGATGGAAGCAGAATGTTGATGTATGGGGTCCACTTACAAGGTGAATGGTATGTGTTATTGTTGGGAAAAAGTAGAGGAGAGGTAACAGGGCGAACTTTCATCTTACCATGATCTATTTGATTTGGGAGCATGTGCAATGAATATTAGTCACAAATTTTGCAAACTTGAATAATAGTGTATGTAGTTCACTGGTGGGCTTAAAATACATTGCAAATAAAACCATTAAAATACTTCGCATCCAGTGCAAATTTTATGAATGACTACTACCGATAAAACATATTTGTTTCCAGGCTAACTATATCATGGTAAAACATTCTGTAAGTTAAAGATCGTGTCTTTAAATGTGCTGTTGTTGTTACGTTCATTCGGGGAAGATCGTACTTGGTTCAACAAAATTGTGAAGCTTCACTTTATAAATAGATTTATAATTTGATACTACACAAGGGAGATCTTCACTGCTATGCCATGTTGCATATGAAATTAATTTTGAAGTATATACTCAATGAAAATATATTCGCTGTAAACCTAAGGAAAAACATTATCTGGGGAAGCCTTTCTTCCATGAAAGGTGACACCAAGATAGGACACATTTGTATGCAGGTAAAACAAGCTTTATTTTTTGTTCTTGAAAAAGTAGTTTTTTTAAAATAATTTATGATCTGTTAATAACATTGCATGCCCAAAGGTGTTTCGAGATGCAGCAGTTAAAATAAAACACCCATTCATGTTCCTCTTGTAACATTTATTGCTTTTACCTTTTATTGCCAGTTGTTACTGTCACCTTTATTGCTTTTCTGGAGTTCTGATGCTATTAGCCTTTAGTCTGGCTTGGCCTCAGAGAAACGACACCTCTTTCCCACAAAAATTAGGTTTGACACACATTTGAGTCGAATATTCTTTAAGGATTGTTTAGGAACAATATTTCTTTAATCAACAGTGAATGAATGATAATTCAGCACTTGATACCAGAGATCATGTCTCTTTTCACTTGTAGCCTTTTTTCTTTAATCACAGATAGAGGGAACACTAAACCTTTCTGTGCAAAGTGTACTTCCACAGATAAAAAGTAGGTCAGGGTGATAAGCCAGATGGATCCCTATTGCTGTGCCATTGATTCAAAGCACAGTTTCCATGTCATTCCTGCAGATAATTTTGTTAAATTTGTTCATGGAGATATTATTTGGCAATATTTGTATTGTTTCCTTGGAGAGTTTAAATTTGTTTCAAATACTAAATAATCTAGCTATTAACATTCTCTGGAGAAATGGACACTGAGCATTTATGGAGATAACAGAAAGTCAGAGAGTTACATGGATTCTGGCATGCCCTTAAACTCGTAAGAAAATAATTTAAAGTATATCCAATCTAATCATGAACAATGATTATAGAGTACAGTATTATAGAGTACAATATCAATAAGTTTTGTAAACATTGCTTTAAAATATAAATCTGATTTAATTTACTCTGCTGGCAAAGTAGTTTATATGTCCACATAATTTAATGCAAAGTTATTGGAAAGGGAATTTTACATAAATACAGATGATTAACAGATACCCTAATATCTTTTTCTTACTAAAGGTGATCCTGATGTAAAAAAATACCAAATGAACATTAAGCAAACTTGATAATACCTGTACATGTTTGTGAGTTGTTACACAAAGAAGGAATTGTTAATATGAATGATACCTCCATTTATTGTTTGGGGTAACAGCAGACACATTCACCAAACAATACCAATATAATACGAAATTAACAGGAAAATAGCTTGAGGTTAATTGAACAAAAGTGTGTACAAATGAAGCATGTTCATGAAATCTATAGATTTAAAGATAAGTGAAAATAAAAGAAAAATAGAAATGGATCAGAGGAAAAAATAATTGAGAGAATTCTTGATTTATCCATCAAGAATGATTTTTAGAGTTCCCAGTTCTGCTAAAGGTATGCATTTAGATTTTCTTTGTCATATAAATGGTCCATCTAAGAAACTGGCACATTTGTAGTAAATGATAAATTGGACTGTAGATTTTGTAAATTTGAAATAAAATAAGGAAGGTAAAACGATTTGGTAAGGTATGTTTAGTGCCTAATCTTACTGCAATGTGCCTGAGGAGAAAAGAACAATTTTATACACTAGAAATAGTGTCAAAAATAGTGTGTCCCAATAGAAAGTCATAAAATATCCAGAAATTCTTGCAGATATCAAATGTTAATCCATTGAAGAATATGGGTTCTGTTTTATTGTTTGTTCAGAAGACACACAGTATTAATGCAGTTGCAATAAGCTCAAAATAGTTTAATTCTATGATTGAATATTTGATGCATTATAACTATACAGGAAATGAGATGACGGGACAATGATTATATGGCTTCCTGAACACTTTTGTCTGTAGTTTATTGATTTTGGGCTGCTGACCATGGAAATCACCTCAACATTTTCCTGTTATTTGTCACCTATTTTGGGGATTTCTTGTCATGTTTTACATCTACTAGTCTATTGTCCACAAAGCAAGGTGTTTTGGTCAGTCCAAGCAGACATGGACATGCGCAGTGCAGGTAACTATGCGAATGTTGTCTTAGGCCTGCGCATGCTTGGAATTGATGGATACAGACATGCTTTAAAATCAGCTCACGTATCCAGATGCTGGGCATTATACTGATCTAGATTGGATGCACATGCTCTTCAGGCAATAGCATGGTGAGGGCACTTAACAATAGCATTTATTGTCTTCAGGAAGATTTGATTCAGCAGGAATGTCTCGTCAATGTTGCAACAGCTGTGATGCATTCTGTTACATTTCTGCCATGTATATGCTTCAGGCTCAAAGACGCAGCATGACTGCTCTTATGAAGAAAGCCTATGAGCTCTGCTTTGGTTGTCAAAATAGTGACCAAGTCAAACCCTGAGGTCCTCCCATTTGTTGTGCAACATATAACAGTCAACCTGAGAGCTTGCCTTAGAAGTACTTGCAAGTCAAGGTCATTTGTAGTTCTAATGATAGAGCGAGAACAGAGAAGTTTTACTGATGTCTGACCAAAATATTTGGCTTCCCTACAAAAAAATAAGAAAATTTGGACATTCATTTTGCATCTAACCCAAGGTGGAACATTAATCTCTGACTCTCTCTTGTGATCAGATGATCACCAATTCCTAATCACCACATCACCTTTTCCTAAGTTGTTCAATCTAGCAACATTACACAGTAATACAGTATTCATTTCAATTTAAACACAAACATCAACATATCAAACTTTTAAACTATGCAGGTCCTTTTATTTTCGAGATTCAGCCTGTTGGGTGCTTTGATAATGTGTGTGGATCTTCTCAACACAGGTGCCTGTGTCGGCTGTGTTGGTCCACTGCTATCTAGCACTGCTGGTGATTCCTCTGTTGCTGTGCAGGCTGGATCTTCTACATTTGTCTGTTCTTGCAGTGTCACTTGGGTTTTCAGCAGGCTCTTTCAACTCCTCCTCAGTATTTGACCATCCTCTATTTTAACAGTATTGGTTCTTGGACTTACTTTCTCCAGAACAGTGGCCTTCTCATCTGAGGTGTTGGAATCTCCAAGTTTCTCTGTGTCATGTTGTTGACATCCTTCCTATATTTCGGCAACCAAAACTGCACACAATATTCCAAATTTGGCCTTACCAGGGAATGATGTACCAGAATTCCTCAATCCCTTTCTTCAACTGCAGTCCTCAATTGTCTACCATTTAACATGTATGAACATAGCTGAGTATTCCTACCAAAATGTAGCACCTCACACTTATCTCTATTAACCTCCACCTGCCATCTTTCTGCCCACTCTTCTAAATGGCCTATATTGCATTGCAAGCTTTGAAAACCTTCCTTAGTGTCCCCAACACCATCAATCTTAGTATCATCTGCTTATTTACTAATTATATTTACCACCCTATCATCCAGATCATTAATATATATGACAAACAACAATGGACCCAGTACTGATCACTGAGTCATTCCACTAGATACCGGCCTCCAATTTGACAAACAATTTTCCACCACTATTCTCTGGCATCTCCCACCCAATCATTGTTGAATCCATTTCACTACTTCAACATTAATACCTAATGCTTGAACCTTCCTAATTAACCTCTTATGCAGAACCCTGTTAAAGGGCTTACTAAAGTCCACAAAGACAACATCTACAGCCTTCCCTTCGTCAACCTTCTTAGTATCTGCCTCAAAATATTATATAAGATTTGTTAAACATGATCTATCATGCATGAAACCATGTTGACTTCTCCAAATCAGTCCCTGTCTATCCAAATAATTGTATATTCCACCTCTAAGAACACTCTCCATTTATGTACCTACCACTGATGTCAGACTCATGGGCCTATAATTATCCAGTTTACTGTTAGGTCCTTTTGTTTTAACAGTGGAACAAGATGAGCAACCCTCCAATCCTCTGACATCTCCCTCATGGCTACTGACATTTTAAATATTTCTGAAAGAGCCCCCATTATTTCTTCATTAACCTCCATCAAGGTTCTGGAGAATATCCTATCAGTGATTCAGCCACCTTTATTCTCTTTAAAATAGACTCAATATTGCTTTCCTTCGTGAATAATGAAGAAAAAAAACATTTAAAATTTCCCCTGTCTCTTCTGACTCCTCACATCGCCTACCCCTCTGATCCTCAAGGGGCCCAATTTTATCCCTCACTATACTTTTACTTTTAATGTACCTGTAGAAACCCTTTGGATGTATTTTTACCTTGCCTACCTTCTCCAGCCTCTCCTTATAATGTAAACCTATAATTCAAGTGAATCTTTTCTGCACCAGTTGTAGCATGACGTCCCTGCCCCTGTACTCAGTGGCCTAACCGGAGAATGCAAGTTGCTAAATGCCTTCTTCATCAGACTTTCTACTTGTCTCTTCACTTTTGTGGAACTATGTACATGCACTGTCTCGTCTCTCTGCTCTCTAACACTTTGCAGGACCCAGTCGTTCATAATAATGCAGTAATTAAGTTCCTGGACTAATAATATAGAGGCACAAGTAAAGACTAAATTGGGGGAAAAAAACAATAGACATTAGTCATGATGAGGCCAGAATCATTCATTATTATGAGCACCTATTGGGTTACAAATGTCATTCAGGGAGGAAATCTGCTATACTTATTTGTTCAGGTTTATATATTAATAACTCTAAAGCAATTTGGTGAAGTAATTTTGGGATTGGCAATTATTGCTGGACCTGCCAATGTTGATGAGGTTTAGTTCTTAGTCAAGACTTAACAATTACAGGGGTGTGGCCTGTTGGCGAAGGAAGAAGAGGTGTAATTCCGTCTTCCCCCAGTTGGACTGATAAATACCCGAATTAAAATACTTTAAAAGTCTGAAAAGTCTGCTCAGAAGTAGTCTGAATGTTACAAGATTACAATGGCTGCCAATACAAAGAAGTCAAAAACACAGACTGAGAAGAAACTTTCATTTAAAAGTACGGAAGAAATGAGGCCTACTTACCAAGTGGAATCCACGGAATCGCTTGGACAGCTACCTAAACAACAATGTGCACCAGCTTGGCTAAGTATTACCCCCGGCGCCCTCGAAAGATGGCACCAGGCTTCCGATTTTTTTTTCTTCCTTTCAAGATCAGTGCGCCCGCAATGTCGTGCATGCTGGAGAAGTGCCAGAATTGATCGAGTCGGCCCCAAAGCGTGATATCGCTGTGGGTCAACGCAGAGGCCCGAGGCAAAATGTCAGAAGACGCGCCTGCGTGGGCCTCAGCGCTGCCAGGCATGCGCGGTGCGTCAAGGGTACGTGAATTATTAGACTTCGTTGGGGAAGTCAGTCAGCAATGCTCTGAGTATACTGGGTCTGGTTCTGCAGGAGTGCAGACCAGAAGTTACAAGAACAACTGAATTAAAAGAACATCAGTTTAAAGCCTTGTCTCAAACTGAACAAACAGGAGAAGAAATACTGACTGCTGCTGAAGGGAAAGAAGGTCGGCCTCGTGGTGAAACTAGTGATACTACTTTTGATGCTGTTTTTACAATTTTGAAATTTATAGATCATCAAATGGGTAACATGTCAACACAAATGTCTACTTCGATTGGTCATGGATTTATGAATATTACTGAAAAAATGAAGAGTATTTGTGAAGAAGTTTCTGTTAAGAAAGATATCTCTATTGTCAAAGCTGATGTTAATAGGTGCTTGAATAGAGTGGATATAGTTCAAGATAATTTTTAAAAGATAGAAGGTGACTTTCAAGTTTGTAAAGAACAAGTGGTCAGAAATAAAGAAAATATAGAAAAAGTGGAAGATTGTTTTGTCAGATGGGAAATTCAGAAGAAGGACTTGTTGAAGAAAATAGACTCGTTGGAAAATCAAAGTTGCTGGAATAATGTTAAAATAGTGAGAATTCCTGAAGGAATTGAAGGTCTGGAACCATCATTTTTTTTGTTAATGGATCCCCGAAACATTAGGATTGGCATTTTTTTCCAGAACGTTTGGAATTAGATAGAGCACATAAGGTTCTACAAAGGAAACCATACTTGGGTCAACCTCCAAGAGCTGTTTTGATTCATTGTCTACGCTACCAAGATAGGGAAAGTATATTGAAAGTTGCAGTTCAAAATGCAGGTAGATATCCATCCTCATTGATGGTACAAGGAAACAAGGTTTTCTTCTACCCAGATTTAAGTCAAGAAATTATTAAAAGGCGCAAAGAATTTAATTCTGCTAAGGAAGTGCTTTGGCGGAAGGGTTATAAATTTTCTTTTAGATACCCTGCAGTTTTGAATATCTTTCATGGGAATTTCCAATCACAGTTCTTTGAGAGAGATCACGATGCTCTAATTTTTGCCAATTCTTTGCTAGACAGGGCTACTGAAAGGCATTCTTCGCCTAAGAGGAAGATATCTGATGAGAAGAATGGAAATGGGAATGGGAAGGCATCTCTGACTAACTTGTCAAAATGTTTGATTGATATTGATGATCCGGAGCAAGTTTTGGGACTGAAATCATAAGGGTTGTGAGCTGATTAAGACTTATAATTTTGTAAGTACAGTTGGGGGGGATGGAGCTTGCTGAAGATTTCGGAGGTTTTCCGCCACTAGTGGGAGGGATTTTATTTCTTTCCACACCCAGTTAAGTGGGGAGTTACTACCTTTGTAGTATTTATACAAAACAAATACTTTTTTCTAGTGCTAGATTTATTTTGTTAAAGAGGGGTTGATTGATTCTTTAATTTATATTATATTTCAAGGGGAGCTTTAAATTTTATTATTGGAGAAGGGCAGGGGTCTTTTTTTGCTGTGAATGGAAGGAATAGAAAAAGGGGATTCTGAATTTGTTTTTACTTCATTTTCATAATAACGTCCAACCAGAATTTTGCAACGTTTAATGTGCAGGGTTTAAATAACCCAGTTAAATGAAAATGACTTTTACTTTATATAAAAAAGATGAAAATAGATATTGCTTTTCTACTGGAAACTCATTTAACTGAAAGAGAACATTTGAAATTAAAGAGAGATTGGGCCGATCATGTATTTTCATCTTCTTTTAATTCGAAAATGAGAGGAGTGGCGATTCTGATCCATAAGAAGATAGCATTTGAATTTGAATCTTCGGTGGAATCTGCTGGGGGTATTTTAATGTTTAATTGTAACCTTAATGCGGAAGCATGGTCTTTGCTGAATGTGTACGCTCCTTATGTTGATGAGGAACAATTTATGTCTGAAGCTTTTCTAACTTTAAGTCAAACTGAAGAAAATATTTTGATTGGGGGAGATTTTAATTGTGTATTAGATCCATTATTAGATAAATCCCCCAAAATTGTGAACAAATTAAAGGCAGCGGTTAAATTGATCTTGCTGATGAAAGATTTAAATTGGTTAGAAGTTTGGAGAAAATTAAACCCTTCTGAGAAAGATTTTTTATTTTACTCTCCACCCCATAATTCTTTTTCAAGGATTGACTTTTTTTTAGTATCTGCACATTTGCAATCATGTTTTATTCAAGCTGAATATAAGAGTAGAATTATTTCTGATCATTTATTGTTATTTATTTCTTGTGTTGGACTGGAAGTTAGTCAATCAACTTGTCATTGGAGGTTTAATGCAATGTAACCAAAAAAAAAACGGAATTTTTAAAATTTATTAAGGATCAATTGCTTATTTTTTAGATCTGAATAGGAATAAAGTTCAAAGCAATTTTACTCTATGGGAGGCTTTGAAGGCATTTTTACGTGGTCAAATTATTAGTTACGCAACAAAGGAAAAGAAGAAGTTTTTGGCAGAGACTTGGTCTTTGGAGAAACAGCTGATTTGGAAAAAGAATTCCAGAGGAATTGTACAGAGGATAATAAGGCAGTTTTGACAAAACTGAAGTTAGGTTATAATACATTACAAACATATCAGTTTGAACGTCTGATTCAAAGATCTAAACAGCGCTATTATGAGTTAGGGATAGAGCCTATAAAGTTTTGGCCTGGCAATTGAAAACAGAACAGATATCAAGAACTACTAATGCTGTGAGGAAAGATAATTCAGTTACTTTTATACCTCAGGAGATCAATGAACAATTTTTAAAATCATTTTATCAGAAATTATATACTTCTGAGGGAGTTCGAGATGACAGATTGATTGAATCTTTTTTGTCAGAATTAAATTTGCCAATATTAGGGGAAGATGATGTGAGGAAATTAGATTCTCCTTTTTCAGATTTAGAAATAAAGGATGTTATTTAACAAATGCCTAATGGCAAATCTCCAGGAGATGATGGGTTTACTATTGATTTTATAAAGCTTTTTATGATGACCTGTCCTCTTTGTTTATGGACATTCTTCATCAGGTAACTCAAGAACAAGCCCTAGCAGACTTGCGTTTAAGTGCAGTAATAACAGTTATACCAAAAAAAGACAGAGTTTCTTTGAAAGTCGCTTCATATCGACCAATTTCTTTATTGAATGTCGATTATAAAATAATAGTGAATTTATTGGCCAATAGACTTGCAAAGTATTTACCACAATTGGTACATGCTGATCAGGCTGTTTTTTTTTAAAAATGGGTGTGCCTCTGACAAAATGTTCTTAGAGCGATTTCATTGATTAATGCTTCACTAGAGCGACCTGACATATCAATGGTTGTTGGACTAGATGATGAGAAAGATTTTGATGGGTCAAATGGAATTTTTTATTTAAAGTGTTAGAGAAATATAAGTTTGGACCCTTTTTTATTGGTTTGGTGAAGGCATTATATAATATCCTGTAGCTAGGGTGACGACAAATAGTCAAACCTCTTCTTTCTTTAAATTATCATGTTCTACTCATCAAGGTTTCCCTTTGTCACCAGCTCTATTTGTATTGGTAATTGAACCTTTAGCTCAGGCTATTTGACAGAATGAGAATATTAGAGTATAAAGTTAGCAGATGAGGAATATAAGATCAATTTATTTGTGGATGATGTTTTGATATATTTAACTAATCCAGAACGATCTTTAACTTACTTGTAAGAATGTTTGGAATGATATGGTAAATTATCAGGTTATAAAGTGAATTGGGATAAAAGTGAAATACTACCAATTTCTGAAGGAAACAACGACCAGTGTAGACAAATTACTAAACTTTGATGGACTGATAAAATTAAGTATTTAGGGATAATGATTGAGGTTAAGATTCAATCATTGTATAACTTAAATTATGTACCGTTATTGAGAAAGATTAGAGCTGATTTGATTAAATGGAAGGATTTACCTTTGTCTTTAATAGGTTGATTAAACTGTATTAAGATGAATATTTTTCCACAAATCTAATATCTTTTTCAACTGATTCCTTGTCCCCTGTCAACATCTTTTTTTTCAAGATTTAAATAACGCTGTTCAAGAATTTTTATGGAAGGGAAAATTAGCAAGAGTAGCGATGCATAAAGTGACTTGGAAGTATGCTTTGGGAGGTTTGAAATGACCTCACTTCCAAAATTATTACGAGGCAGCTCAGTTAAGATTTATTAATTGTATGTTAGATGTTACGTGTCCCCCTCATTGGGCCAAGGTGGAATTGGCTGGTAGATCGGAATCTTGTCCACATCAATTTATATTTAAATGGAATTCTGTTTTGTTATAAAGATATGATATTGGAATAAAAGGAATTTATTAATAGGTTCCAAGGGTAAAATATCAGTCAGGCTCCAATATATCAAAATAAGTTAATTCCTTTTACATAGAATAAGAGATTTTTAAGAAATTGGAAAAATAAAGGAATAAAATCATTGCAGGATTGCTTTGAAGAGGGTGAATTTTTATCATTTAAACAACTTAGAGAGAAATTTGGAATTTCAGGGAATTCTTTGTTTATTATCAAATTAGAGCATTAGTAAAAGAACATTTTTGAAGAGAATTGAAAATTTCTAAGTTGATGAAATTTGAGACTATGATTTTACATTTTTTGGATAAGGGTTTTATTTCAGAGATGAATGCCTTGTTACAAGACACTATGGAAGAAATAAACTTAGATAAATCTAGGATTAAATGGGAAAGTGATTTAACTTGTGATATTGACCAGACTCACTGGGAGAGGATGTGTTTGGAAGGTGTGAATCAATTGCTTAATGTAAGATATAGTATGATTAATGATAATTTTTTGAATCAATTATATCTAACTCCTGTGAAATTGAGGAAATATTGATTGAGTAATTCAGAGTTGTGTTTTAGATGTGGATTATGTGTTGGAACTTTTTTACACTCGGTCTGGCTTTGTGATAAAGTTCAATCGTTCTGGGATAAAATTAGGGATTTTCTTCAATATTAGGTTAAAATTCAATTTTTATTTAGATACCAAAATTTTATTGCTGTGTGGAATTGTTCCGTTTTTGGACTTGGGGTGAGATAAGTTTCAGATAGCCATTTTGCATTTAGCATTGATGGTGGCACGTAAATGTATTGCAATTTCTTGGAAAGATGAAGTTGAGATAAATGTAAATTGTTGGCATAATGAGTTGAAGTCTTGTATTTATATGGAAAAAATAACTTATAATTTACATGATAATTTTGATTTTTTTTAATGAAGATGTGGTCACCTTATTTGAGATGTATGAACTTAGTAATATCTTATATTGTGATAAATGTTTTTTCTTCCCTTGTGGGGTCTCTTGAGAGAGGTTGGGAAGGAATGGGATAGTTGTAGTTTTACTTTTAATGTTTATGTTATAGATTTTGATTGTTGAGGGGAGGGAGGGATGGGACAGTTCTAGTTTTAGTTTTAATGTTATGGATTTTGTGAAAGTTTTCGTTTGAAAATTTTTAAATTAAGTTTAAAAAAAGACTTAACAATTACAAATTGAACTTCATATCCACTGACATCCTATGAACTACAAAGGGTAAAAAAAAAAGTATATGCATGGCAGATACAACAGAATATCCCAGATAAATACTTCTAGCACTGAATGCCCAGTGTGTTTAATTTAATGTTGAAAGAATGAAAGATTATGCCTCATGGGCCCACAAATCAGGTCTGGCATGAGGTAGAACAATAGTTAGTCCTTGGCCTTAACTCTTCTTTCCCTCCTGGTTTACTATCTCAGTTCCCACATTGCTGATTTGAACTTAACTCTGTCACAGAAATGGGTGTCCAAAATCATTACTGGAAGTTTGCCTGGGGTTAGCAGTCAATTTTAACAGACTGGGATTGTGTAAACAGGTGAAGAGTAATTTGGCAGCCATTTTATATTTGCAGTGAGAAGAGCTGTGAAATGGATAATTTATGTAACAGATTTCAACAGAGATTTTATTTGAAGGCGGCACCGGTCATTGGAATCAGGTGTCTTAGGCAGTTGGAGTTGAAAAGCTCCGATCAGCAGAAAGCTGATTGGGCAATAGAGATCAAGTGATCCAGGGAACTTGTGTCACAGGGTGATATTAATTCACTTCAACTCATTAGTGAAGGTAGTAGGTATTACTGATTGGAGTTCCACATAGTACATGCAGCAGTGAGTAGGAAATTTACAATTTTTTTTCTACATTGGCCTTGTAATCACCCATTGCAGAAACTTTAAAAAATGCCTGTTTTTTGCCTCAGATATGGGAGGGGGAGCAGTATTGACTGGTTCATTCCTGTTCTCTGTAGCTTGTACCCTGTAATGGTGTTGATTTTCTCCAATTTTCTGCAACATCATAAGGATGTATATCTTGGTATTTATCTATGTTACATTGCTACTGGTGTGGATGGATTCTAGAATCAATGGGTATGTGGGAAAATGGGTTACTGGGTAATTAATGGCAAAATGGAATTAATCTGGCTTGGCACTAACTTGTGGAGCTAAATGGTGATTTAAATAAAATCTATATTGTAAGGAAATATGAACAAGATCAAATATAATAATAGGCATTTTGCTCTAAAATGTACTCCTCCTCAATAAAAAGGTACACCTCACAACATTTCTAAATCTTTCCTTCTCACCTACAATCTATGCAGTCTAGATTTAATGCCCAAGTCTGTGGAAAAGACTGACTATTTACCTTATCTGTAACCCTCATGATTTTATGAGCAGTGAGTTTCAACCCCCCCCCATAGTTGCCTCCTTCCCAAAATGGAGAAAAATCCCAGTCTATCCAGCCTCTCCCTATAATTCTAGCTTCCTAGTCTAAGTTATATTCAAGTGACTCTTTTCTACACCAGTTGTCGCATAATATCCCTGTTCCTGTACTCTATGCCCTTATCAGTGAATGCAAGTTGCCTGGTTAACAAAGCCCCTGATTGCACATCATCCATTTCATGTACCACTACTCTTATCACCTCTTCTGGGCAGAAGAGAGAGAAGAGTTGGTCTGGTGCTCATATTCCACCCCATCAGCCTTCATATTCAACAGATCCTTTTCTGCAATTTCTACTACCTTCAAAGAATTTCTAGTATCTTCTGGTCTTTCCCAATTTGCAGGGACTGGTCCCTTCGAGGCTCAGTTCCACTCTTCTGTCCCCACCAACCATCTTTCCGTTTGAAAGTGAAGAAGAACCAACTCCTGTCCTTTCACTTTTTCCCTTCCTACTCTCCTGTGGCCCAAAAACAAGTACTTCTAGCTGACGCAGCGGTACACTTGTCCTTTTTCCATTCTTATGAACTGCATTCTGTGTTCATCAAGGGGTCTCCTCCACATTGGAGAAAGAAGAGCTCAGGTGACCTGAGCAGCAGCAGTTTGAATTTTAAAAAAGTGAGTTGACAGCAGCAAGAAGCTGATTGGAAGAAGAGAGGTCAGGTGATCTGAGGATCTGCTTCAGTTAGAATTAAAAATGGCGAGGAGGCAGAAAGAAGCTGAATTTCACTAAAAGTGAGGACAGGCCATTGTCGAAGTGGTAAAGCTTTGGCGAGAGTAGGTCAAGGATGAGGGTTATAATGAGGGTAAGAGAACTGTGTATTACATTAAATTGTTAATAGACTAGGTAGAATATTTGTAGGAATAGTGCTCGGTGGGAAGTGTAGGATATGAGGTCCCTGGGGAAACTCCGTCTCCCTGATGCCCACATCTGTGCCAGATGTGCTGAGATGTAGCTCCTTGCGGACTGTGTTAAGGAACTGGAGCTGTGGCTTGATGACCAACTGCTCATTAGGGAGTGTGAGGAGATAATAGACAGGAGCTACAGGAAGTTGGTAGAGTGCACCTCTTTGGCTGTTCCCCTCAGTAACCTGTTTATCGCCCGGGATGGTTTTGCCGAGGATGGCCTGACACAGGACAAACGTGGTGACCAGGTCTCTAAGAATGAGTTTGGCACCATGATGCAAAATGTGAAGAGGCATGCAGTTGTGATCAGCGATTCTATAGTGAGTGTTTGGAGCTCAATGAGGGATCAATGGACAAAATGGCTGTCTTCATTATCTATAATCCTTTTACAGCTGGAATCGCTCTGTGCTTCCCTGCTTGGCACTGGCATTGGTTCTAGCTGACTGGGTTTATGGATAAGGAAGATGGCCATTTTACCCACTCATCCTGAGTGCTGGAACTGGCCTGAAGCAACTCGAATTGGGCTAGAGCCTCTGATATTGGTCAGGTCAGTGGTGCCCCCTGGCAAGTGGTGCCCCAGTTCTCTGCCCCACCTCTGGATATGCCTCTGGGATCATCACAAGCTGGGTTCAAGTCAACATTGTTTCCTTAAACGAAAATTATGCCTGACAAACCTACTACAACTTTTTGAGGAGATAACAGGATAGACTGGGAAGAAGCAGTGGATGTTGTGTACTTGGACTTCAGAAGGCCTTCAACAAGGTGTCACATATGAAACTGCTAAACCAGATGAGCGTTCATGGAATTACAGGAAGGATACTTGTGTGGGTAGAGCATTGGCTGATTGGCAGGAAACAGGGAATTAAGGGGATCCTATTCGGGTAGGTTGCCTTGGATACATTAGCAGAATGGGCAAGGATATGGTCGATGAAATGCAATGATTCACTTTGTTAGGCAGACTATAATTTAGATGGGGAGAAAATTCAAAATTGAGAGGCCAAAAGGTTCTTGGGAGTCCTCATGCAAGATCTCCTAAAGGTTAACCTCCAGGATGAGTCAACAGTGAAGAAGGCAAAGGCAATATTAGCATTCATTTCTCGAGGAATAGCATATTCCATAGGGTGCAGGTGAGACATTACTTGGAGTACTGTGCTTAGTTTTGGGTGCCTTATTTGAGAACCTCCCCCCCCGACCTCCTCCCCCCGACCTCCTCCCCCCGACCTCCTCCCCCCGACCTCCTCCCCCCGACCTCCTCCCCCCGACCTCCTCCCCCCGACCTCCTCCCCCCGACCTCCTCCCCCCGACCTCCTCCCCCCGACCTCCTCCCCCCGACCTCCTCCCCCCGACCTCCTCCCCCCGACCTCCTCCCCCCGACCTCCTCCCCCCGACCTCCTCCCCCCGACCTCCTCCCCCCGACCTCCTCCCCCCGACCTCCTCCCCCCGACCTCCTCCCCCCGACCTCCTCCCCCCGACCTCCTCCCCCCGACCTCCTCCCCCCGACCTCCTCCCCCCGACCTCCTCCCCCCGACCTCCTCCCCCCGACCTCCTCCCCCCGACCTCCTCCCCCCGACCTCCTCCCCCCGACCTCCTCCCCCCGACCTCCTCCCCCCGACCTCCTCCCCCCGACCTCCTCCCCCCGACCTCCTCCCCCCGACCTCCTCCCCCCGACCTCCTCCCCCCGACCTCCTCCCCCCGACCTCCTCCCCCCGACCTCCTCCCCCCGACCTCCTCCTCCCCCCGACCTCCTCCTCCCCCCGACCTCCTCCCCCCGACCTCCTCCCCCCGACCTCCTCCCCCCGACCTCCTCCCCCCGACCTCCTCCCCCCGACCTCCTCCCCCCGACCTCCTCCCCCCGACCTCCTCCCCCCGACCTCCTCCCCCCGACCTCCTCCCCCCGACCTCCTCCCCCCGACCTCCTCCCCCCGACCTCCTCCCCCCGACCTCCTCCCCCCGACCTCCTCCCCCCGACCTCCTCCCCCCGACCTCCTCCCCCCGACCTCCTCCCCCCGACCTCCTCCCCCCGACCTCCTCCCCCCGACCTCCTCCCCCCGACCTCCTCCCCCCGACCTCCTCCCCCCGACCTCCTCCCCCCGACCTCCTCCCCCCGACCTCCTCCCCCCGACCTCCTCCCCCCGACCTCCTCCCCCCGACCTCCTCCCCCCGACCTCCTCCCCCCGACCTCCTCCCCCCGACCTCCTCCCCCCGACCTCCTCCCCCCGACCTCCTCCCCCCGACCTCCTCCCCCCGACCTCCTCCCCCCGACCTCCTCCCCCCGACCTCCTCCCCCCGACCTCCTCCCCCCGACCTCCTCCCCCCGACCTCCTCCCCCCGACCTCCTCCCCCCGACCTCCTCCCCCCGACCTCCTCCCCCCGACCTCCTCCCCCCGACCTCCTCCCCCCGACCTCCTCCCCCCGACCTCCTCCCCCCGACCTCCTCCCCCCGACCTCCTCCCCCCCGCCTCCCCCCCCCGCCTCCCCCCCCCGCCTCCCCCCCCCGCCTCCCCCCCCCGCCTCCCCCCCCCGCCTCCCCCCCCCGCCTCCCCCCCCCGCCTCCCCCCCCCCGCCTCCCCCCCCCGCCTCCCCCCCCCCGCCTCCCCCCCCCGCCTCCCCCCCCCGCCTCCCCCCCCGCCTCCCCCCCCCGCCTCCCCCCCCCGCCTCCCCCCCCCGCCTCCCCCCCCCGCCTCCCCCCCCCGCCTCCCCCCCCCGCCTCCCCCCCCCCGCCTCCCCCCCCCCGCCTCCCCCCCCCCGCCTCCCCCCCCCGCCTCCCCCCCCCCGCCTCCCCCCCCCCGCCTCCCCCCCCCCCGCCTCCCCCCCCCGCCTCCCCCCCCCCGCCTCCCCCCCCCCGCCTCCCCCCCCCGCCTCCCCCCCCCCGCCTCCCCCCCCCGCCTCCCCCCCCCATAGTTGCCTCCTTCCCAAAATGGAGAAAAATCCCAGTCTATCCAGCCTCTCCCTATAATTCAAGCTTCCTAGTCCAAGTTATATTCAAGTGACTCTTTTCTACACCAGTTGTCGCATAATATCCCTGTTCCTGTACTCTATGCCCTAATCAGTGAATGCAAGTTGCCAGGTTAACAAAGCCCCTGATTGCACATCATCCATTTCATGTACCACTACTCTTATCACCTCTTCTGGGCAGAAGAGGGAGAAGAGTTCGTCTGGTGCTCATATTCCACCCCATCAGCCTTCATATTCAACAGATCCTTTTCTGCAATTTCTACTACCTTCAAAGAATTTCTAGTATCTTCTGGTCTTTCCCAATTTGCAGGGACTGGTCCCTTCGAGGCTCAGTTCCACTCTTCTGTCCCCACCAACCATCTTTCCGTTTGAAAGTGAAGAAGAACCAACTCCTGTCCTTTAACTTTTTCCCTTCCTACTCTCCTCTGGCCCAAAAACAAGTACTTCTAGCTGACGCAGCGGTACACTTGTCCTCTTTCCATTCTTATGAACTACATTCTGTGTTCATCAAGGGGTCTCCTCCACATTGGAGAAAGAAGAGCTCAGGTGACCTGAGGAGCAGCAGTTTGAATTTTTAAAAAGTGAGTTGAAAGCAGCAAGAAGCTGATTGGAAGAAGAGAGGTCAGGTGATCTGAGGATCTGCTGCAGTTAGAATTAAAAAAAAGGCGAGGCGGCAGCAAGAAGCTGAATTTCACTAAAAGTGAGGACAGGCCATTGTCGAAGTGGTAAAGCTTTGGCGAGAGTAGGTCAAAGATGAGGGTTATAATGAGGGTAAGAGAACTGTGTATTACATTAAATTGTTAATAGACTAGGTAGAATATTTGTAGGAATAGTGCTCGGTGGGAAGTGTAGGATATGAGGTCCCTGGGGAAACTCCGTCTCCCTGATGCCCACATCTGTGCCAGATGTGCTGAGATATAGCTCCTTGCGGACTGTGTTAAGGAACTGGAGCTGTGGCTTGATGACCAACTGCTCATTAGGGAGGGTGAGGCGATAATAGACAGGAGCTACAGGAAGTTGGTAGAGTGCACCTCTTTGGCTGTTCCCCTCAGTAACCTGTTTATCTCCCGGGATGGTATTGCCGAGGATGGCCTGACACAGGACAAACGTGGTGACCAGGTCTCGAGCAATGAGTTTGGCACCATGATGCAAAAGGTGAAGGGGCATGCAGTTGTGATCAGCGATTCTATAGTGAGTGTTTGGAGCTCAATGAGGGATCAATGGGCAAAATGGCTGTCTTCATTATCTATAATCCTTTTACAGCTGGAATCGCTCTGTGCTTCCCTGCTTGGCACTGGCATTGGTTCTATCTGACTGGGTTTATGGATAAGGAAGATGGCCATTTTACCCACTCATCCTGAGTGCTGGAACTGGCCTGAAGCAACTCGAATTGGGCTAGAGCCTCTGATATTGGTCAGGTCAGTGGTGCCCCCTGGCAAGTGGTGCCCCAGTTCTCTGCCCCACCTCTGGATATGCCTCTGGGATCATCACAAGCTGGGTTCAAGTCAACATTGTTTCCTTAAAGGAAAATATGCCTGACAAACCTACTACAACTTTTTGAGGAGATAACAGGATAGACTGGGAAGAAGCAGTGGATGTTGTGTACTTGGACTTCAGAAGGCCTTCAGCAAGGTGTCACATATGAAACTGCTAAACCAGATGAGCGTTCATGGAATTACAGGAAGGATACTTGTGTGGGTAGAGCATTGGCTGATTGGCAGGAAACAGGGAATTAAGGGGATCCTATTCGGGTAGGTTGCCTTGGATACATTAGCAGAATGGGCAAGGAGATGGTCGATGAAATGCAATGATTCACTTTGTTAGGCAGACTATAATTTAGATGGGGAGAAAATTCAAAATTGAGATGCCAAAAGGTTCTTGGGAGTCCTCATGCAGGATCTCCTAAAGGTTAACCTCCAGGATGAGTCAACAGTGAAGAAGGCAAAGGCAATATTAGCATTCATTTCTCGAGGAATAGCATATTCCATAGGGCGCAGGTGAGACATTACTTGGAGTACTGTGCTTAGCTTTGGGTGCCTTATTTGAGAAAGGATGTGCTGCCATTGGAGAGGGTTTAGAGAAGATTTATTAGAATGATACCAGGAATGAAAGGGTGAGCATATGAGGAATGATTGTCAGCTCTTGGACTGGATTCATTGGAGTCGTACAGGTTTGGGGGGAGGAGGTGGAGAAATCTCATAGTGGCATTTTGAATGCTGTAAGACCTGGACAGGGTAGATGTGATACAGTTGTTTCCCATGGTAGGGGAATCTAGGCCACAGTTTCAGGAAAATAGGGCATCAAATTAAAACCGAAGTGCAGAGGAATTTCTTTAGCCAGTGGGTTATGAGTCTGACACTTGTTTCCACAGGTGGCAGTGGAAGCAAGGTGATTGGATGTTTGTAAGACAGAAATTGACAGGTATTTGAATAGTCAGGGCATCATGTGTTTTGGGTAGAAGGTCGGGGAGTGGGGAAGAGTGACAAGCATCAGCGCATGATTAAATGGGTCGATTAGTCTACTTCTGCTCTTGTATCTTGGGGAGAAACCAAAAATTGTGATTGCTTTGTGGAGCACCTGTTTTCTCCAATCAGCGCTGACTCTTCATCAAGACTCCCTGCTGCTATTGAAGAGGTGATCCTTTCTTTTCAAAGGGAGTTCTGTGAGTCTCTCTCTCACTGCACCCCGTCTGCATTCCCTGCCAACCTGGTCTCTCTGCTGTTAGCTTGTGCTGCTGCACATGCCCCTTCTTCACTCTTTTTCCCTGCCTTTTTAATCTGGAACCTGTCTGCTTTTAGCTCGTACATGGAGCTGCAACCAGATCTTTCCCCTCCAAACCTTTTGTGTCCATGTATCTGTCCAAATTTTTCTTAAATATCAATGTTGAGCCTCTATTTACCACTGAGCTGGCAGCTCATTCCACATTCCCACAACTCTCTGTGAGAAGAAATTATCCCTAATGTTCAATTTAAACTTCCCCTTTTCACGCTTAACCCATGTTCACTGATTTTTAATCTTTCCTAACCTCAATGGAGAAAACCTGGCTTGTATTTACTCCATCTCTACCCTCATAAATTTGTATACCTCTATCAACTCATCCCTCATGCTTCAGGGAATCAAGTTCTAACTTGTTTAACCTTTCTCTGCAACCCAGTTCCTGAAGTCTGCGCCACATCCTTGTAAATCTGCTCTACACTCTTTTCACCTTGTTGATGTCTTTCCTGTAGTTATGTGGCCCAATCTGTGCACAATACTCTAAATTTTGCCTCGCCAATGTCTCGTACAACTTCAACATAACATCCCAACTCTTGTACTCAGTGTTTGGATTTATGAATACCAATATGCCGAAAGCTCTCTTTCTGACCCTATCTACTTGTGATATCACTTTCAAGGACACGGCAGCAATCCTCAAAGCACACCACTGGTCAGTGCTTGCAGCCAGGAAGGCAATCGTTAACTCATCTACTTAAAAATATACACTAAAAAAAACTGAGCAGCCTATCCTGAGGATCTGTTGAATAGTTTAAAACATTGCTCCTGTCTACACCGACAGATAACAAACACAGCAAGAATTATATTGTCTGGAAAGGAAGAGGTAATTCATAGAATAACACCAGTTATATCCCATGAAAGTCATCAATAAATTGTTTCCAGCTTTCTTCAAACTTAGCAGTGGATTCTCAAGACGACTTCTGATGTTTTCGAGATTTAAGAAAGACAACACGAGAAAACTATTGATATATTGTAGGAGAATCAGTGTCTTTCCATTTAAGTAAAATGGCCCTTCCAGCTAATAGAGTAGAAAAACCTACCACTCGTTATTGCAGAAGTAGATAAACAACTGAAATCCAAAAAAAGAGCAGTTGAGGGGTCAGGTTGTAATTGAAAAATCAGAATCATTGATTGAGTTGAAAAAAATATTTCCAGAATTGTTATAACACTGAACATGATCAAAACCTATGAGTCAATGAAGCCACTTCAATATTGCATCTGTCACAAGTGGAGCTTGTATTAGGAAAAACGCAAGCTAGTTTATCTTTAGACATATAAGCTCTATGATCTTTTTAAGCTGCGTTATAGAATGATGTGCACAAAGTGAAGAAGCATTAACTAGTCTGGTAATTCATACCCATATTTCAGGAGGTAATGTTACTTTCAAAAATTGATAAGAAGGATGAAAGCCAAGTCAAAAGCCAAGTAACAGCGATGCTGGAAATCTGTCATAAAAGCAGAAATCACTTATGATTCTCAGCAATTCAGTATGCATTTGTAGAGATAAAAACAGAAATAAGATTTCTTTTTGATAACCTTGCATTGGAGGTTGTATGTGGTGATGGCTTGTGCTAAAATTCAACTATATTTTCTTTATTTATTTGTATAATTGTCCAATGTTTTTTGGACCACTTTTTCAGGTTAAAAATAGAGGGTTTGGGTTCAGGTCCACCTTTACATATGTTGAACTTTAGACCTCAGTAAGATTCAGAATTTTTTTTACGAGATCTGAAAGGGAATATTTGATTATTCCCATCAACTGCTCGCAAAGAGTTCAGATAGGCAGGAAGTTGGGTCCAGGATCTGCGATCGGGAGTTTGGATGGGCTGGGGTGAGGATCAGCATTCAGGAGCTTGGATGTGTGGGTTGACAGTTCCAAAAATATGGGTGTTGACTTTTACATGGTATCGATGATAACACTAATATATTTTGTTTTGAGCATTGTGGAACATAAAACACATCAGCAAGAGATATTCACCAAGACAAATGGTTACTCAAACAAAAGTTGCTTTTATGATATTTAAATGTGAAAATTGAATCAAACTTTAACTTCTCACTATTGACTTATTCTAATTTCTAATTCTAAGCACAAGTGTATTTAATGTGTGTGTAAGTTTTTCAACGTTTTCTGTTTCACAGTCCAATCTCACTTCTTTCCTTCAAGTTCACTGGTTGCAGGCAATTCTTATAGTGTGCACAGAATTTAAAATGTATTAAGTTCACTCGGCTTTGGTGCATGAAAGGTAAATGATTACCACTCAGGAAGGTTCTTGTTGGTTTTCAGAGAGATTTGTTGTTCCTTTTTAATCAGCCACTTCAATGTCCACTACAAATGAAATTTGCACCTTCAGGGTTTTCCAGATGATAACCTTTTTCTTTCAGGTCACCACAGAGTGCCTTTTTGTTTCTCTTATTCCAGGTGAAACATTAGGCAGCCAGTGCTCTCCTCTTGCATTAACCACAAGGGCTTTGATCAGGCTGAATCAAGCACTTTCAATCTTGCTCTGTTTCAGTCCCCGTTGGCTGAAACACTAGAAATGATCACACTCTCACGCACACTCACTCGCAAGCACTCTTCCAGACAGCAGTGGCTCCGACATGCTTTTTCATCTGTTGCCTTTTGCAAACAACAATCCATTACATTCCTCAAAGTTGCTGTGCAAGTTGATAAGTTGACAAAAAAATGTTTTGGTCATTATAGAGGGGGGAATGCTTTCAAGATCTGCAAGGTATTATTGCAGTTATATAAATCTGTGGTTAAACCCCACTTAGAGCATTGTGTACAGTTCTGATCACATTATTGGAATGATGCAAATGTTTGGGATAAGGTGCAGAGCAAATTTACCAGGATGCTGCATGGAATACAGTCCATGTGCAATGGAGAATGGTTGAGTGAGCTAAGGCTTATCTCTTTGGAGCAATAGAGGATGAGGGTGACTTAATTGAGGTGAATGTTTTTAAATGAAGAAATGTTTTTCGAGACACAACACCATAACAAGCACTTCTTTCTACAAACCTGCACCACCGAAATGTGACCCATTATTCCACAATGCCCAAATGCCTACAGTATGGTAACAGGCCATTTTGCTGTTAAATTTACCCCTTATTTACCCCTTATTTACCCCTTAATTACCCCTTATTTACCCCCTCAATTACCCCCATTACCCCCCCTTGCCCCCCATGCCCCCCCTTGCCCCCCCTTGCCCCCCCTTGCCCCCCCTTGCCCCCCCTTGCCCACCCCTTGCCCCCCCCTTGCCCCCCCCTTGCCCCCCCCTTGCCCCCCCTTGCCCCCCCTTGCCCCCCCTTGCCCCCCCGTGCCCCCCCGTGCCCCCCGTGCCCCCCGTGCCCCCCGTGCCCCCCCGTGCCCCCCCGTGCCCCCCCGTGCCCCCCCGTGCCCCCCCCTTGCCCCCCCCTTGCCCCCCCCTTGCCCCCCCCATTGCCCCCCCCATTGCCCCCCCCATTGCCCTCCCCATTGCCCTCCCCATTGCCCTCCCCATTGCCCTCCCCATTGCCCCCCCCATTGCCCCTCCCATTGCCCCCCCATTGCCCCCTCATCACCCCCCAATCACCCTGTCAGAGAAATCTGCCCTCACCAAAAGTCACTAGCCTAACAGCCTTTTTTTGGTCTACTCTCCAGTTTTAAAACTGGTCTCTGACTTGAAAGATTGGCTTTCCTTTTATTGCTGCAGCCGTGACCATCCTATAGAATCGTTCCAATTCTCTTAAAATATTTGGAACCCAAGAACATGACAATACAGATACTGACCTTTCATCATTACTAGTGTGTGCTTAACTTTTTTCTGTCATGTCCCACTGAGCTGCACCCAAATCTTTCCCCTCTAAACATTCTGTGTCCATGTTTCTGTCCAAATTTTTCTTAAATATCAAAATTGAGCCTGGATTTACCACTTAGCTGGCAACTCATTCCACATTCCCACCACTCTCTGCGAGAAGAAATTATCCCTAATGTTCAATTTAAACTTCCCCCTTTCACCCTTAACGCATGTTCACTGATTTTTAGTCCTTCCTAACCTCAATGGAAAAAGCCTGGCTTGTATTTCCTCCATCTATACCCTCATAATTTTGTATACCTCAATCAACTCACCCCTCATGCTTCAGGGAATAAAGTTCTAACTTGTTTAACCTTTCCCTGCAACCCAGTTCCTGAAGTATGCGCAACATCCTTTTAAATCTGCTCTGCACTCTTTTCACCTTGTTTATGTCTTTCCTGTAGTTATGTGGCCCATTCTGTGCACAATAACACAAATTTTGCCTCACCAATGTCTCATACAACTTCAACATAACATCCCAACTCTTGTACTCAGTCTTTGGATGTATGAATACCAATATGCCAAAAGCTCTCTTTCTGACCCTATCTACTTGTGATATCACTTTCAAGGACTTAGCAGCAATCCTCAAAGCACACCACTGGTCATTGCCATCATCCAGGAAGGCAATCGTTCACTCATCTACTTAAAAAAATACACTAAAAAACCTGAGCAGCCTACCCTGAGGATCAGTTGAATAGTTTAAAACATTGCTCCGGTCTACACCGACAGATAACAAACGCAGCAAGAAATATATTGTCTGGAAAGGAAGAGTTATTTCTTAGAATAACACCAGTTATATCCCATGAAAGTCATCAATAAATGGTTTCCAGCTTTCTTCAAATTTAGCAGTGGTTTCTCAAGACGACTTCTGATGTTTTCCACATTTAAGAAAGACAACACGAGAAAACTATTGATATAATGTAGGAGAATCAGTGTCTTTCCATTTAAGTAAAATGGCTCTTCCAGCTAATTGTGTAGAAAAAGCTACCACTCGATTATGCAGAAGTAGATAAACAACCAAAATCCAAAAAAAGAGCAGTTGAGGGGTCAGGTTGTAACTGAAAAACTAGAATCATTGATTGAGTTGAAAAAAAAATTTCCAGAATTTTTATAACACTGAACATGATCAAAACTTATGAGTAAATGAAACCACTTCAATATTGCATCTGTCCAAGTGGAGCTTTATATTAGGAAAAATGCAAGCTAGTTTATCTTTAGACATTTCAGCTCTATGAACTATTTATGCTGTGTTAAAGAATGATGTGCACAAAGTGAAGAAGTATTAACTAGTCTGGTCATTCTTCCCCATATTTCAGGAGGTAATGTTACTTTCAAAAATTGATAAGAAGTATTAAAAAACATGGTGTAAGTCAAAAGCCAACTACCAGGGATGCTGGAAATCTGTCATAAAAGCAGAAATCACTCATGATTCTCTGCAAGTCAGTCTGCATTTGTAGAGATAAAAAGAGAAATAACATTTCATTTAATTAACCTTGCATTAGAGGTTGTATGTGGTGATGGCTTGTGCTAAAATTCAACGATATTTACTTTATTTCTTTGTGTAATTGTCGAATATTTTTTGGACCACTTTTTCAGGTGAAAAAAAGAGGGGGAGGGTTCAGGTCGACCTTCACAAATGTTGACCTTTAGACCTCAGTAAGAATCAGAATTTTTTTTTGGAGATCTGAATGGGAATATTTGATTATTCCCATCAACTGCTCGCATAGAGTTCAGATAGGCAGGAAGTTGAGTTGAGGATCTGAGATCAGGAGCTTGGATGGACTGGGGTGAGGATCAGCATATGGGAGCTTGGATGTGTGGGCCGTCAGGTCCAAAAATATGGGTGTTTTGACTTTTACATGGTATTGATGATTACACTAGTATATATAGTTATGAGCCCAGAGGACCCCAAAACCTATCAGCAATAGATATTCACCAAGACAAATGGTTACTTAAACAAAAGTTGCTTTTAATTATATTTAAACATGAAAATAGAATCAAACTTTAACTTCTCACTACTTACTTTTTTAATCCCCTTCTAATTCTAAGCGCAAGTTTGTTTAATGTGCGTGTAAGTTTTTCAAAGTTTTCTGTTTCACAGGCCAATCTCACTTCTTTCCTTCATGTTCACTGGTTGCAGGCAATTTTTATTGTGTACACAGAATTTAAAATGTATAAAGTTCACTAGCCTTTGCTGCTTGAAAGGTAAATGGTTACCACTCAGGAAGGTTCTTGTTGGTTTTCAGAGAGATTAGTTCCTTTTTAATCAGCCACTTCAATGTCCACTTCAAATGAAATTTTCCCCTTCAGGGTTTTCCAGTTGATAACCTTTTTCCTTCAGGTCACCACAGAATGCCTTTTTGTTTCTCTTATTCCAGGTGAAACATTAATCAGCCAGTGTTCTCCTCTTGCATTAACCACAAGGGCTTTGATCAGGCTGAATCAAGCACTTACAACCTGTCCTTTAGAAGCTTGTTCTGTTTCAGTCCCAGTTGCTGTTGTTGGCTGTAACATTAGAAATGATCACACTCTTGCGCTCACTCACTCACAAGCACTCATCCAGACAGCAGTGGCTCTGACATCCTCTTTCATCTGTTGCCTTTTGCAAACAACAATCCATTAGATTCCTCAAAGTTGCTGTGCAAGTTGATAAGTTTAAAAAAAAATGTTTTGGTCAGTATTGGGGGGGATTGCATTCAAGAGCTGTAAGGTAATATTGCAGTTATATAAAGCACTGGTTACACCACACTTAGAGCATTGTGTACAGTTCTGATTACCTTATTATAGGAATTATGCAAATGTTTGGGTTAAGTTGCAGAGCAGATTTACCAGGATGCTGCCTGGAGTACAGTCGATGTGCGATGAAGAAATGATGAGTGAGCTAAGCCTTATCTCTTTGGAGCAATAGAGAATGAGGGGTGACTTAATTCAGGTGTATAAGTTGTTAAATGAAGAAATGTTTTCATAGACACAACACCATAACCAGCACTTCTTTCTACAAACCTGCACCACTGAAATGTGCCCAATTATTCCACGATGCCAAAATGCCTACAGTATGGTAACAGGCCATTTTGCCCAACAAGTTTGTGCTGCCGAATTTATGCCCTAATAATGCCGAATTTATGCCCTAATAATGCCGTAATAATGCCGTAATAATGCCGTAATAATGCCGTAATAATGCCGTAATAATGCCGTAATAATGCCGTAATAATGCCCTAAGTACCTGCTGGGTGCCTGCTGGGTGCCTGCTGGGTGCCTGCTGGGTGCCTGCTGGGTGCCTGCTGGGTGCCTGCTGGGTGCCTGCTGGGTGCCCGCTGGGTGCCCGCTGGGTGCCCGCTGGGTGCCCGCTGGGTGCCCGCTGGGTGCCCGCTGGGTGCCCGCTGGGTGCCCGCTGGGTGCCCGCTGGGTGCCCGCTGGGTGCCCGCTGGGTGCCCGCTGGGTGCCCGCTGGGTGCCCGCTGGGTGCCCGCTGGGTGCCCGCTGGGTGCCCGCTGGGTGCCCGCTGGGTGCCCGCTGGGTGCCCGCTGGGTGCCCGCTGGGTGCCCGCTGGGTGCCCGCTGGGTGCCCGCTGGGTGCCCGCTGGGTGCCCGCTGGGTGCCCGCTGGGTGCCCGCTGGGTGCCCGCTGGGTGCCCGCTGGGTGCCCGCTGGGTGCCCGCTGGGTGCCCGCTGGGTGCCCGCTGGGTGCCCGCTGGGTGCCCGCTGGGTGCCCGCTGGGTGCCCGCTGGGTGCCCGCTGGGTGCCCGCTGGGTGCCCGCTGGGTGCCCGCTGGGTGCCCGCTGGGTGCCCGCTGGGTGCCCGCTGGGTGCCCGCTGGGTGCCCGCTGGGTGCCCGCTGGGTGCCCGCTGGGTGCCCGCTGGGTGCCCGCTGATCGCCCCCACTAATCATGTCCCAATTTACCATGTCTGAGAAATCTGCCCTCACCAAAAGTCTCTAGCCTAACAGCGATTTTTTGGTCTACTTTCCAGTTTTAAAACTGGTCTCTGACATGAAAGATTGGCTCTCCTTATCTTGCTGCAGAAGTGACTATCCTATAGAATCGTTCCAATTCTTAAAAATATTTGGAACCCAAGAACATGCCAACACAGATATTGACCTTTCATCATTTCTAGTGTGTGGTTAACTTTTTTTCTCTTAAATCACACTGAGCTGCAACCAGATCTTTCCACTCCAAACCTTTTGTGTCCATGTATCTGTCCAAATTTTTCTTAAATATCAAAATTGAGCCTGCATTTACTACTTAGCTGGCAGCTCATTCCACATTCGCACCACTCTCTGCGAGAAGAAATGATCCCTAATATTCAATTTAAACTTCACCCTTTCAGCATTAATCCATGTTCACTGATTTTTAACATTTTGTAACCTCAATGGAAAAAGCCTAACTTGTATTTAATCTATCTATACCCTCATAATTTTGAATACCTCTATCAACTCAACCCTCATGCTTCAGGGAATAAAGTTCTAACTTGTTTAACCTTTCCCTGCAATCCAGTACCTGAAGTCTAGGCAACATCCTTGTAAATCTGCTCTGCACTCCTTTCACCTTGTTGATATCTTTCCTGTAGTTATGTGGCCCAATCTGTGCACAATAATCCAAATTTTGCCTCACCAATGTCTCATACAACTTCAACATAAAATCCCAACTCTTGTACTCAGTCTTTGGATTTATGAATACCAATATGCCAAAAGCTCTCTTTCTGACCCTATCTACTTGTGATATCACTTTCAAGGACTCAGCAGCAATCCTCAAAGCACACCCCTGGTCATTGCCATCAGCCAGGAAGGCAATCGTTCACTCATCTACTTAAAAAAATACACTAAAATAAACTGAGCAGCCTATCCTGAGGATCTGTTGAATAGTTTAAAACATTGCTCCGGTCTACACTGACAGAAAACAAACACAGCAACAATTATATTGCCTGGAAAGGAAGAGTTAATTCATAGAATAACAACAGTTATATCCCATGGAAGTAATCAATAAATGGTTTCCAGCTTTCTTCAAATTTAGCAGTGGTTTCTCAAGATGACTTCTGATGTTTTACAGATTTAAGAAAGACAACACAAGAAAACTATTGATATAATGTAGGAGAATCAGTGTCTTTCCATTTAAGTAAAATGGCTCTTCCAGCTAATTGTGTAGAAAAAGCTACCACTCGATTATGCAGAAGTAGATAAACAACCAAAATCCAAAAAAAAGAGCAGTTGAGGGGTCAGGTTGTAACTGAAAAACTAGAATCATTGATTGAGTTGAAAAAAAATATTTCCAGAATTTTTATAACACTGAACATGATCAAAACTTATGAGTAAATGAAACCACTTCAATATTGCATCTGTCCAAGTGGAGCTTTATATTAGGAAAAATGCAAGCTAGTTTATCTTTAGACATTTCAGCTCTATGAACTATTTATGCTGTGTTAAAGAATGATGTGCACAAAGTGAAGAAGTATTAACTAGTCTGGTCATTCTTCCCCATATTTCAGGAGGTAATGTTACTTTCAAAAATTGATAAGAAGTATTAAAAAACATGGTGTAAGTCAAAAGCCAACTACCAGGGATGCTGGAAATCTGTCATAAAAGCAGAAATCACTCATGATTCTCAGCAAGTCAGTCTGCATTTGTAGAGATAAAAAGAGAAATAACATTTCATTTAATTAACCTTGCATTAGAGGTTGTATGTGGCGATGGCTTGTGCTAAAATTCAACGATATTTACTTTATTTCTTTGTGTAATTGTCGAATATTTTTTGGACCACTTTTTCAGGTGAAAAAAAGAGGGGGAGGGTTCAGGTCGACCTTCACAAATGTTGACCTTTAGACCTCAGTAAGAATCAGAATTTTTTTTTGGAGATCTGAATGGGAATATTTGATTATTCCCATCAACTGCTCGCATAGAGTTCAGATAGGCAGGAAGTTGAGTTGAGGATCTGAGATCAGGAGCTTGGATGGACTGGGGTGAGGATCAGCATATGGGAGCTTGGATGTGTGGGCCGTCAGGTCCAAAAATATGGGTGTTTTGACTTTTACATGGTATCGATGATTACACTAGTATATATAGTTATGAGCCCAGAGGACCCCAAAACCTATCAGCAATAGATATTCACCAAGACAAATGGTTACTTAAACAAAAGTTGCTTTTAATTATATTTAAACATGAAAATAGAATCAATCTTTAACTTCTCACTACTTACTTTTTTAATCCCCTTCTAATTCTAAGCGCAAGTTTGTTTAATGTGCGTGTAAGTTTTTCAAAGTTTTCTGTTTCACAGGCCAATCTCACTTCTTTCCTTCATGTTCACTGGTTGCAGGCAATTTTTATTGTGTACACAGAATTTAAAATGTATAAAGTTCACTAGCCTTTGCTGCTTGAAAGGTAAATGGTTACCACTCAGGAAGGTTCTTGTTGGTTTTCAGAGAGATTAGTTCCTTTTTAATCAGCCACTTCAATGTCCACTTCAAATGAAATTTTCCCCTTCAGGGTTTTCCAGTTGATAACCTTTTTCCTTCAGGTCACCACAGAGTGCCTTTTTGTTTCTCTTATTCCAGGTGAAACATTAATCAGCCAGTGTTCTCCTCTTGCATTAACCACAAGGGCTTTGATCAGGCTGAATCAAGCACTTACCACCTGTCCTTTAGAAGCTTGTTCTGTTTCAGTCCCAGTTGCTGTTGTTGGCTGTAACACTAGAAATGATCACACTCTTGCGCTCACTCACTCACAAGCACTCATCCAGACAGCAGTGGCTCTGACATCCTCTTTCATCTGTTGCCTTTTGCAAACAACAATCCATTAGATTCCTCAAAGTTGCTGTGCAAGTTGATAAGTTTAAAAAATTGTTTTGGTCAGTATTGGGGGGGATTGCATTCAAGAGCTGTAAGGTAATATTGCAGTTATATAAAGCACTGGTTACACCACACTTAGAGCATTGTGTACAGTTCTGATTACCTTATTATAGGAATTATGCAAATGTTTGGGTTAAGTTGCAGAGCAGATTTACCAGGATGCTGCCTGGAGTACAGTCGATGTGCGATGAAGAAATGATGAGTGAGCTAAGCCTTATCTCTTTGGAGCAATAGAGAATGAGGTGTGACCTAATTGAGGTGTTTAAGTTTTTAAATGAAGAAATGTTTTTCTAGACACAGCACCATAACAAGCACTTCTGGCTACAAACATGCAGCACCGAAATGTGACCAATTATTCCACTATGCCCAAGTGCCAACAGTATGGTAACAGGCCATTTTGCCCAACAAGTTTGTGCTGCCAAATTTATCCCCTAATTAGTCCCACAGGGGGCCCACAGGGGGCCCACAGGGGGCCCACAGGGGGCCCACAGGGGGCCCACAGGGGGCCCACAGGGGGCCCACAGGGGGCCCACAGGGGGCCCACAGGGGGCCCACAGGGGGCCCACAGGGGGCCCACAGGGGGCCCACAGGGGGCCCACAGGGGGCCCACAGGGGGCCCAATTTATGCTCTAGTCACACCCCATTTAACCTTGTCAGAGAAATCTGCCCTCACCAAAAGTCTTTAGCCGAACTGCCTTTTTTTGGTCAACTTTCCAGTTTTTCAACTGGTCTCTGACATGAAAGATTGGCTTTCCTTCTCTTGCTGCAGAAGTGACCATCCTATAGAATCGTTCTAATTCTTTTAAAATATTTGGAACCCAATAACATGACAACACAGATACTGACCTTTCATCATTTCTAGTGTGTGCTTAACTTTTTTCTGTCAAGTCACACTGAGCTGCAACCAGATCAATCCCCTCCAAACCTTTTGCGTCCATGTATCTGTCCAAATTTTTCTTAAATATCAAAATTGAGCCTGCATTTACCACGTAGCTGGCAGCTCATTTCACATTTGCACCACTCTCTGCGAGAAGAAATTTTCCCTCATGTTCAATTTAAACTTCCCCCTTTCACCCTTAACCCATGTTCACTGATTTTTAATCTTTCCTAACCTCAATGGATAAAGCCTGGCTTGTATTGACTCCATCTTTACCCTTATAATTTTGTATACTTCTATCAACTCATCACTCATGCTTCAGGGAATAAAGTTTTAACTTGTTTAACCTTTCCCTGCAACCCAGTTCCTGAAGTCTGGGCAACATCTTTGTAAATCTGCTCTGCACTCTTTTCACCTTGTGATATCTTTCCTGTAGTTATGTGGCCCAGTCTGTGCACAATACTCCAAATTTTGCCTCACCAATGTCTCATACAACTTCAACATATCATTCCAACTCTTGCACTCAGTCTTTGGATTTATGAATACCAATATGCTAAAAGCTCTCTTTCTGACCCTATCTACTTGTGATATCACTTTCAAAGACTCAGCAGCAATCCTCAAAGCACACCACGGGTCATTGCCAGCAGCCAGGAAGGCAATAGTTCACTCATCTACTTAAAATAAATACACTAAAAAAACCTGAGCAGCCTATCTTGAGCATCTGTTGAATAGTTTAAAACATTGCTCCGGTGTACACCGACATATAACAAACACAGCAAGACTTATATTGTCTGGAAAGGAAGAGTTAATACATAGAATAACACCAGTTATATCGCATGAAAGTCATCAATAAATGGTTTCCAGCTTTCTTCCAACTTAGCAGTGGTTTCTCAAGACGACTTCTGATGTTTTCCAGATTTAAGAAAGACGCATTCATACGCATAACATTTGCAGACACGTTCACGAAACAATACCAATATAATATGAAATTAACAGGAAAATAGCTTGAGGTTAATTGAACAAAAGTGTGTACAAATGAAGTATGTTCATGAAATCTATAGATTTAAAGATAATTGAAAATAAAAGAAAAATAGAAATGGATCAGAGGAAAAAATAATTGAGAGAATTCTTGATTTATCCATCAAGAATGATTTTTCGAGTTCACAGTTCTGCTAAAGGTATGCATTCAGATTTTCTTTGTCCATCTAAATGAACTAAATGGTCCATCTAAGAAACTGGCACATTTGTAGTAAATGATAAATTGTACTGTAGATTTTGTAAATTTGAAATAAAATAAGGAAGGTAAAACGATTTGGCAAGGTATGTTTAGTGCCTAATCTTACTGCAATGTGCCTGAGGAGAAAAGAACAATTTTATACACTAGAAATAGTGTCAAAAATAGTGTGTCCCAATAGAAAGTCATAAAATATCCAGAAATTCTTGCAGATATCAAATGTTAATCCATTGAAGAATATGGGTTCTGTTTTATTGTTTGTTCAGAAGACACACACTATTAATGCAGTTGCAATAAGCTCAAAATAGTTTAATTCTATGATTGAATATTTGATGCATTATAACTATACAGGAAATGAGATGACTGGACAATGATTAAATGGCTTCCTGAACACTTTTGTCTGTAGTTTATTGATTTTGGGCTGCTGACCATGGAAATCACCTCAACATTTTCCTGTTATTTGTCACCTATTTTCGGGATTTCTTGTCATGTTTTACATCTACTAGTCTATTGTCCACAAAGCAAGGTGTTTTGGTCAGTCCAAAACATGCACAGTGCAGGTAACTATGCAAATGTTGTCTTAGGCCTGCGCATGCTTGGAATTGATGGACACAGACATGCTTTAAAATCAGCTCATGTATCCAGATGCTGGGCATTACACTGATCTAGATTGGATGCACATGCTCTTCAGGCAATAGCATGGTGAGGGCACTTAACAATAGCATTTATTGTCTTCAGGAAGATTTGATTCAGCAGGAATGTCTCATCAATGTTGCAACAGCTGTGATGCATTCTGTTACATTTCTGCCATGTATATGCTTCAGGCTCAAAGACGCAGCATGACTGCTCTTATGAAGAAAGCCTATGAGCTCTACTTTGGTTGTCAAAATGGTGACCAAGTCAAACCCTGGGGTCCTCCCATTTGTTGTGCAACATATAACAGTCAACCTGAGAGCTTGCCTTAGAAGTACTTGCAAGTCAAGGTCATTTGTAGTTCTAATGATAGAGCGAGAACAGAGAAGTTTTACTGATGTCTGACCAAAATATTTGGCTTCCCTACAAAAAAATAAGAAAATTTGGACATTCATTTTGCATCTAACCCAAGGTGGAACATTAATCTCTGACTCTCTCTTGTGATCAGATGATCACCAATTCCTAATCACCACATCACCTTTTCCTAAGTTGTTCAATCTAGCAATATTACACAGTTATACAGTATTCATTTCAATTTAAACACAAACACAAACATCAACATATCAAACTTTTAAACTATGCAGTTCTTTTTATTTTCGAGATTCAGCCTGTTGGGTGCTTGGATAATGTGTGTGGATCTTCTCAACACAGGTGCCTGTGTCGGCTGTGTTGGTCCACTGCTATCTAGCACTGCTGGTGATTCCTCTGTTGCTGTGCAGGCTGGATCTTCTACATTTGTCTGTTGTTGCAGTGTCACTTGGATTTTCAGCAGGCTCTTTCAACTCCTCCTCAGTATTTGACCATCCTCTATTTTAACAGTATTGGTTCTTGGACTTACTTTCTCCAGAACAGTGGCCTTCTCATCTGAGGTGTTGGAATCTCCAAGTTTCTCTGTGTCATGTTGTTGACATCCTTCCTATATTTCGGCAACCAAAACTGCACACAATATTCCAAATTTGGCCTTACCAGGGAATGATGTACCAGAATTCCTCAATCCCTTTCTTCAACTGCAGTCCTCAATTGTCTACCATTTAACATTTATGAACATAGCTGAGTATTCCTACCAAAATGTAGCACCTCACACTTATCTGTATTAACCTCCACCTGGCATCTTTCTGCCCACTCTTCTAAATGGCCTATATTGCATTGCAAGCTTTGAAAACCTTCCTTTGTCCCCAACATCACCAATCTTAGTATCATCTGCTTATTTACTAATTATATTTACCACCCTATCATCCAGATCATTAATATATATGACAAACAACAATGGACCCAGTACTGATCACTAAGTCATTCCACTAGATACCGGCCTCCAATTTGACAAACAATTTTCCACCACTATTCTCTGGCATCTCCCACCCAATCATTGTTGAATCCATTTCACTACTTCAACATTAATACCTAATGCTTGAAACTTCCTAATTAACCTCTTATGCATAACCCTGTTAAAGGGCTTACTAAAGTCCACATAGACAACATCTACAGCCTTCCCTTCGTCAACCTTCTTAGTATCTGCCTCCAAATATTATATAAGATTTGTTAAACATGATCTACCATGGATGAAAACATTTTGACTTGTCCTAATCCGTCCCTGTCTATCAAAATAATTGTATATTCTACCTCAAAGAACACTCTCCATTTATGTACCTACCACTGATGTCAGACTCATGGGCCTATAATTATCCAGTTTACTGTTAGGTCCTTTTGTTTAAACAGTGGAACAACATGAGCAACCCTCCAATCCTCTGACATCTCCCTCATGGCTACTGACATTTTAAATATTTCTGAAAGAGCCCCCACTAACCCATTAACCCCCATTAACCTCCATCAAGGTTCTAGAGAATATATTATCAGTGATTTAGCCACCTTTATTCTCTTTAAAATAGACTCAATATTGCTTTCCTTAGTGAATAATGAAGAAAAAAAATCATTTAAAATTTCCCTGTCTCTTCTGACTCCTCACATCGCCTACCCCTCTGATCCTCAAGGGGCCCAATTTTATCCCTCACTATTCTTTTACTTTTAATGTACCTGTTGAAACCCTTTGGATTTATTTTTACCTTGCCTGCCTTCTCCAGCCTCCTTATAATGTAAACCTATAATTCAAGTGAATCTTTTCTGCACCAGTTGTAGCATGACATCCCTGCCACTGTACTCAGTGGCCTAACCGGAGAATGCAAGTTGCTAAATGCCTTCTTCATCAGACTTTCTACTTGTCTCTTCACTTTTGTGGAACTATGTACATGCACTGTCTTGTCTCTCTGCTCTCTAACACTTTGCAGGGCCCAGTCGTTCACAATAATGCAGTAATTAAGTTCCTGGACTAATAATATAGAGGCACAAGTAAAGACTAAATTGGCGGTAAAAATAACAATAGATATTAGTCATGATGAGGCCAGAATCATTCATTATTATGAGCAGCTATTGGGTTACTAATGTCATTCAGGGAGGAAATCTGCCATACTTACTTGTTCAGGTTTATATATTAAAAACTTAAAGCAATTTGGTGAAGTCATTTTGGGATTGGCAATTATTGCTGGACTTGCCAATGTTGCTGAGGTTTAGTTCTTAGTCAAGACTTAACAATTACAGGGGTGTGGCCTGATGGCGAAGGAAGAAGAGGTGTAATGCCGTCTTCCCCCAGTTGGACTGACAAATACCCGAATTTAAATACTTTAAAAGTCTGAAAAGTCTGCTCAGAAGTAGTCTGAATGTTAAAAGATTACATTGGCTGCCAATACAAAGAAGTCTAAAACACAGACTGAGAAGAAACTTTCATTTAAAAGTACGGAAGAAATGAGGCCTACTTACCAAGTGGAATCCACGGAATTGCTTGGACAGCTACCTAAACAACAATGTGCACCAGCTCGGCTAAGTATTACCCCCAGCGCCCTCGAAAGATGGCTCCAGGCTTCTGATTTTTTTTTCTTCCTTTCAAGATCAGTGCGCCCGCAATGTCGGGCTAGCTGGAGAAGTGCCAGAATTGATCGAGTCGGCCCCAAAGCGTGATATCGCTGTGGGTCAACGCAGAGGCCCAAGGCAACATGTCAGAAGACGCGCCTGCGTGGGCCTCACTGCTGCCAGGCATGCGCGGTGCGTCAAGAGTACGTGAATTATTAGACTTCGTTGGGGAAGTCAGTCAGCAATACTCTGAGTATACTGGGTCTGGTTCTGCAGGAATGCAGACCAGAAGTTACAAGAACAACTGAATTAAAAGAACATCAGTTTAAAGCCTTGTCTCAAACTGAACAAACAGGAGAAGAAATATCGACTGCTGCTGAAGGGAAAGAAGGTCGGCCTCGTGGTGAAACTAGTGATACTACTTTTGATGCTGTTTTTACAATTTTGAAATTGATAGATCATCCAATAGGTAACATGTCAACACAAATGTCTACTTCGATTGGTCATGGATTTATGAATATGACTGAAAAAATGAATAGTATTTGTGAAGAAGTTTCTGTTAAGAAAGATATCTCTGTTGTCAAAGCTGATGTTAATAGGTGCTTGAATAGAGTGGATATAGTTCAAGATAATTTTTAAAAGATAGAAGGTGCCTTTCGAGTTTGTAAAGAACAAGTGGTCTGAAATAAAGAAAATATAGAAAAAGTGGAAGATTCTTTTGTCGGATGGGAAATTCAGAAGAAGGACTTGTTGAAGAAAATAGACTCTTTGGAAAATCAAAGTTGCTGGAATAATGTTAAAATAGTGAGAATTCCTGAAGAAGTTGATGGTCTGGAACCATAATTTTTTTTATTAATTGATCCCCGAAGCATTAGGATTGGCATTTTTTTCCAGAAGGTTTGTGATTAGATAGAGCACATAAGGTTCTACAAAGGAAACCATACTTGGGTCAACCTCCAAGAGCTGTTTTGATTCATTGTCTACGCTACCAAGATAGGGAAAGTATATTGAAAGTTGCAGTTCAAAATGCACGTAGATATCAATCCTCATTGATGGTACAAGGAAACAAGGTTTTCTTCTACCCAGATTTAAGTCAAGAAATTATTAAAAGGCGTAAAGAATTTAATTCTGCTAAGGAAGTGCTTTGGCGGAAGGGTTATAAATTTTCTTTTAGATACCCTGCAGTTTTGAAGATCTTTTATGGGAATTTCCAATCACAGTTCTTTGAGAGAGATCACGATGCTCTAATTTTTGCCAATTCTTTGCTAGACAGGGTTACTGAAAGGCATTCTTCGCCTAAGAGGAAGATATCTGATGAGAAGAATGGAAATGGGAATGGGAAGGCATCTCTGACTAACATGTCAAAATGTTTGATTGATATTGATGATCCAGAGCAAGTTTTGGGACTGAAATCATAAGGGTTGTGAGCTGATTAAGACTTATAATTTTGAAAGTCCGGTTGGGGGGGATGGAGCTTGCTGAAAATTTCGGAAGTTTTCCGCCACTAGTGGGAGGGATTTTATTTCTTTCCACACCCAGTTAAGTGGAGAGTTACTACCTTTGTAGTATTTATACAAAACAAATACTTTTTTCTAGTGCTAGTTTTACTTTGTTAAAGAGGGGTTGATTGATTCTTTGATTTATATTATATTTCAAGCGGAGCTTTAAATTTTATTATTGGAGAAGGGCAGGGGTCTTTTTTTGTTGTGAATGGAAGGAATAGAAAAAGGGGATTCTGAAGTTGTTTTTACTTTATTTTGATCATAACGTCCAACCAGAATTTTGCAACGTTTAATGTGCAGGGCATAAATAACCAAATTAAATGAAAATGACTTTTACTTTATATAAAAAAAGATGAAAATAGATATTGCTTTTCTACAGGAAACTCATTTAACTGAAAGAGAACATTTGAAATTAAAGAGAGATTGGGCCGGTCATGTATTTTCATATTCTTTTAATTCAAAAATGTGAGGAGTGGCGATTCTGATCGATAAGAAGATAGCATTTGAACTTGAATCTTCGGTGGAATCTGCTGGGGGAATTTTAATGATTAATTGTAACCTTTACGCGGAAGCATGGTCTTTGCTGAATGTGCACGCTCCTTATGTTGATGAGGAACAATTTATGTCTGAAGCTTTTCTAACTTTAAGTCAAACTGAAGAAAATATTTTGATTGGGGGAGATTTTAATTGTGTATTAGATCCATTAGTAGATAAATCCCCCAAAATTGTGAACAAATTAAAGGCAGCGGTTAAATTGATCTTGCTGATGAAAGATTTAAATCGGTTCGAAGTTTGGAGAAGATTAAACCCTACTGAGAAAGATTTTTTATTTTACTCTCCACCCCATAATTCTTTTTCAAGGATTGACATTTTTTTTAGTATCTGCACATTTGCAATCATGTTTTATTCAAGTTGAATATAAGAGTAGAATTATTTCTGATCAGTTATTGTTATTTATTTCTTGTGTTGGACTGGAAGTTAGTCAATCAACTTTTCATTGGAGGTTTAATGCAATGTAATAAAAAAAAACGGAATTTGTAAAATTTATTAAGGATCAAATTGCTTATTTTTTAGATCTGAATAGGAATAAAGTTCAAAGCAATTTAACTCTATGGGATGCTTTGAAGGCATTTTTACGTGGTCAAATTATTAGTTACGCAACAAAGGAAAAGAAGAAGTTTTTGGCTGAGACTTGGTCTTTGGAGAAACAGCTGATTTGGAAAAAGAATTCCAGAGGAATTGTACAGAGGATAATAAGGCAGTTTTGACAAAACTGAAGTTAGGATATAATACATAACAAACATATCAGTTTGAACGTCTGATTCAAAGATCTAAACAGCACTATTATGAGTTAGGGATAGAGCCTATAAAGTTTTGGCCTGGCAATTGAAAACAGAACAGATATCAAGAACTATTAATGCTGAGAGGAAAGATAATTCAGTTACTTTTATACCTCAGGAGATCAATGACCAATTTTTAAATCATTTTATCAGAAATTATATACTTCTGAGGGAGTTCGAGATGACAGATTGATTGAATCTTTTTTGTCAGAATTAAATTTGCCAATATTAGGGGAAGATGATGTGAGGAAATTAGATTCTCCTTTTTCAGATTTAGAAATAAAGGATGTTATTTAACAAATGCCTAATGGCAAATCTCCAGGAGATGATGGGTTTATTGTTGATTTTATAAAGCTTTTTATGATGACCTGTCCTCTTTGTTTATGGACATTCTTCTCAGGTAACTCAAGAACAAGCCCTACCAGACTTGCGTTTAAGTGCAGTAATAACAGTTATACCAAAAAAAGACAGAGTTTCTTTGAAAGTGGCTTCATATTGACCAATTTCTTTATTGAATGTCGATTATAAAGTAATAGTGAAATTATTGCCCAATAGACTTGCAAAGTATTTACCACAATTGGTACATGCTGATCAGGCTGGTTTTTAAAAAAATAGGTAGCCTCTGACAATATACTTAGAGCGATTTTATTGATTAATGCTTCAAGACAGCAACCTGACCTATCAATGGTTGTTGGACAAGATGTTGAGAAAGATTTTGATAGCGTCAAACGGAATTTTTTATTTAAAGTGTTAGAGAAATATAAGTTTGGACCCATTTTTATTGGTTTGGTGAAGGCATTATATAAAATCCTGTAGCTAGGGTGACGACAAATGGTCAAACCTCTTCTTTCTTTAAATTATCATGTTCTACTCATCAAGGTTTCCCTTTGTCACCAGCTCTATTTGTGTTGGTAATTGAACCTTTAGCTCAGGCTATTTGACAGAATGAGAATATTAGAGTATAAAGTTAGCAGATGAGGAATATAAGATCAATTTATTTGTGGATGATGTTTTGATATATTAAACTAATCCAGAACAATCTTTAACTTACTTGTAAGAATGTTTGGAATGATATGGTAAATTATCAGGTTATAAAGTGAATTGGAATAAAAGTGAAATACTACCAATTTCTGAAGGAAACGATGACCAGTGTAGACAAATTACTAAACTTCGATGGAATGATAAAATTAAGTATTTAGGGATAATGATTGAGGTTAAGATTCAATCATTGTATAACTTAAATTATGTAACATTATTGAGAAAGATTAGAGCTGATTTGATTAAATGGAAGGATTTACCTTTGTCTTTAATAGGTTGAGTAAACTGTATTAAGATGAATATTTTTCCACAAATCTAATATCTTTTTCAATTGATTCCTTGTCCCCTGTCAATATCTTTTTTTTCAAGATTTAAATAAAGCTGTTCAAGAATTTTTATGGAAGGGAATATTAGCAAGAGTAGCGATGCATCAAGTGACTTGGAAGTATGCTTTGGGAGGTTTGCAATGACCTCACTTCCAAAATTATTACGAGGCAGCTCAGTTAAGATTTATTAATTGTATGATAGATGTTATGTGTCCCCCTCGTTGGGCCAAGGTGGAATTGGCTGGTAGATCGGAATCTTGTCCACATCAATTTATATTTAAATGGAATTCTGTTTTGTTATAAAGATATGATGTACCTGAAGCAGTTATTAGGGATTTGGAATAAAAGGAATTTATTAATTGGTTCCAAGGGTAAAATATCGGTTCAGGCTCCCATATATCAAAATAAGTTAATTCATTTTACATAGAATAAGAGAGTTTTAAGAAATTGGAAAAATAAAGAAATAAAATCATTGCAGGATTGCTTTGAAGAGGGTGAATTTTTATCATTTAAACAACTTAGAGAGAAATTTGGAATTTCAGGGAATTCTTTGTTTATTATCAAATTAGAGCATTAGTAAAAGAACATTTTTGAAGAGAATTGAAAATTTCTAAGTTGATGAAATTTGAGACTATGATATTTCATTTTTTGGATAAGGGTTTTATTTCAGAGATGTATGCCTTGTTACAAGACACAATGGAAGAAATAAACTTAGATAAATCTAGGATTAAATGGGAAAGTGATTTAACTTGTGATATTGACCAGACTCACTGGGAGAGGATGTGTTTGGAAGGTGTGAATCAATTGCTTAATGTAAGATATAGTATGATTAATGATAATTTTTTGAATCAATTATATCTAACTCCTGAGAAATTGAGGAAATATTGATTGAGTAATTCAGAGTTGTGTTTTAGATGTGGATTATGTGTTGGAACTTTTTTACACTCGGTCTGGCTTTGTGATAAAGTTCAATCGTTCTGGGATAAAATTAGGGATTTTCTTCAATATTTGTTTAAAATTTAATTTCTATTTAGATCCCAAAATTTTCTTGCTGTGTGGAATTGTTCCGTTTTTTGACTTGGGGTGAGATAAGTTTCAGATAGCCATTTTGCATTTAGCATTGACGGTGGCACGTAAATGTATTGCAATTTCTTGGAAAGATGAAGTTGAGATAAATGTAAATCGTTGGCATAATGAGTTGAAGTCTTGTATTTATATGGAAAAAATAACATAATTTACTTGATAATTTTGATTTTTTTTAATGAAGATGTGGTCACCTTATTTGAGATGTATGAACTTAGTAATATCTTATATTGTGATAAATGTTTTTGCTTCCCTTGTGGGGTCTCTTGAGGGAGGTGGGGAAGGGATGGGATAGTTGTAATTTTACTTTCAATGTTTATGTTAGGATTTTGATTGTTGGGGTGATGAAGGGATGGGACAGTTCTAGTTTTAGTTTTAATGTTATGGATTTTGTAAAAGTTTTTGTTTGAAAATTTTTAAATTAAGTTTTAAAAAAAGACTTAACAATTACAAATTGAACTTCATATCCACTGACATCCTATGAACTACAAAGGGTAAAAAAAAAAGTATATGCATGGCAGATACAACAGAATATCCCAGATAAATACTTCTAATGTTGAAAGAATAAAGGATTATGCCTCATGGGCCTTCAAATCAGGTCTGGCATGAGGTAGAACAATAGTTAGTCCTTGGCCTTAACTCTTCTTTCCCTCCTGATTTACTATCTCAGTTCCCACATTGCTGATTTGAACTTAACTCTGCCACAGAAATGGGTGTCCAAAATACTAACTGGAAGTTTGCCTGGGGTTAGCAGTCAATTTTAACAGACTGGGATTGTGTAAACAGGTGAAGAGTAATTTGGCAGCCATTTTATATTTGCAGTGAGAAGAGCTGTGAAATGAATAACTGGTGTAACAGATTTCAACAGGGATTTTATTTGAAGGCTGCACCGGTCATTGGAATCAGGTGTCTTAGGCAGTTGGAGTTGAAAAGCTCAGATCAGCAGGAAGCTGATTGGGCAATAGAGATCAAGTGATCCAGGGAACTTGTGTCACAGGGTGATATTAATTCACTTCAACTCATCAGTGAAGGGAGTAGGTATTACTGATTGGAGTTCCGCACAGTACATGCAGCAGTGAGTAGGAAATTTACAATTTTTTTTCAACATTGGCCTTGTAATCACCCATTGCAGAAACTTTAAAAAATGCATGTTTTTTCCTCAGATATTGGAGGGGGAGCAGTATTGACTGGTTCATTCCTGTTCTCTGTAGCTTGTACCCTGTAATGGTGTTGATTTCCTCCAATTTTCTCCAACATCATAAGGTATTTATCTATGTTACATTGCTACTCGTGTGGATGGATTCTAGAATGAATGGGTATGTGGGAAAATTGGTTACTGGGTAATTAATGGCAAAATGGAATTAATCTGGCTTGGCACTAACTTGTGGCGCTAAATGGTGATTTAAAAAAAATCTATATTGTAAGGAAATATGAACAAGATCAAATATAACATCAGACATTTGTCTCTAAAATGTACTCCTCCTCAATAAAAAGGTACACCTCACAAACTTTCTAAATCTTTCCTTCTCACCTACAATCTATGCAGTCTAGATTTAATGCCCAAGTCTGTGGAAAAGACTGACTATTTACCTTATCTGTATCCCTCATGATTTTATGAGCAGTGAGTTTCTCCCCCCACACCACCCCCCATAGTTGCCTCTTCCCAAAATGGTGAAAAATCCCAGTCTATCCAGCCTCTCCCTATAATTCAAGCTTCCTAGTCCAAGTTATATTCGAGTGACTCTTTTCTACACCAGTTGTCGCATAATATCCCTGTTCCTGTACTCTATGCCCTAATCAGTGAATGCAAGTTGCCTGGTTAACAAAGCTCCTGATTGCACATCATCCATTTCATGTACCACTACTCTTATCACCTCTTCTGGGCAGAAGAGAGAGAAGAGTTGGTCTGGTGCTCAAATTCCACCCCATCAGCCTTCATATTCAACAGATCCTTTTCTGCAATTTCTACTACTTCAAAGAATTTCTAGTATCTTCTGGTCTTTCCCAATTTGCAGGGACTGGTCCCTTCGAGGCTCAGTTCCACTCTTCTGTCCCCACAAACCATCTTTCCGTTTGAAAGTGAAGAAGAACCAACTCCTGTCCTTTCACTTTTTCCCTTCCTACTCTCCTGTGGCCCAAAAACAAGTACTTCTAGCTGACGCAGTGGTACACTTGTCCTTTTTCCATTATTTTGAACTGCATTCTGTGTTTATCAAGGGGTCTCTTCCACATTGGAGAAAGAAGAGCTCAGGTGACCTGAGGAGCAGCAGTTTGAATTTTAAATAAGTGAGGTGACAGCAGCAAGAAGCTGATTGGAAGAAGAGGTCAGGTGACCTGAGGATCTGCTGCAGTTAGAATTAAAATAAAAGGCGAGGCGGCAGCAAGAAGCTGATTGGAAGAAGAGAGGTCAGGTGATCTGAGGATCTGCTTCAGTTAGAATTTAAAAAAAAGGCGAGGCAGCAGCAAGAAGCTGATTGGAAGAAGAGAGATCAGGTGATCTGAGGATCTGCTGCAGTTAGAATTAAAAATAAGGCGAGGCGGCAGCAAGAAGCTGAATTTCACTAAAAGTGAGAACAGGCCATTGTCGAAGTGGTAAAGCTTTGGCGAGAGTAGGTCAAAGATGAGGGTTATAATGAGGGTAAGAGAACTGTGTATTACATTAAATTGTTAATAGACTAGGTAGAATATTTGTAGGAATAGTGCTCGGTGGGAAGTGTAGGATATGAGGTCCTTGGTGAAACTCTGTCACCCTGGTGCCCACATCTGCGCCAGATGTGCTGAGATGTAGCTCCTTGCGGACTGTGTTAAGGAACTGGAGCTGTGGCTTGATGACCAACTGCTCATTAGGGAGGGTGAGTAGATAATAGACAGGAGCTACAGGAAATTGGTAGAGTGCACCTCTTTGGCTGTTCCCCCCAGTAAACAGTTTATCTCCCGGGATGGTATTGCCGAGGATGGCCTGACACAGGACAAACGTGGTGACCAGGTCTCTAGCAATGAGTTTGGCACCATGATGCAAAAGGGGAAGAGGCATGCAGTTGTGATCAGCGATTCTATAGAGAGTGTTTGGATCTGAATGAGGGATCAATGGGCAAAATGGCTGTCTTCATTATCTATAATCCTTATACAACTGGAATCGCTCTGCGCTTCCCTGCTTGGCACTGGCATTGGTGCTAGCTGATTGGGTTTATGGATAAGGAAGATGGCCAGTTTACCCACTCATCCTGAGTGCTGGAACGGGCCTGAAGCAACTCGAATTGGGATAGAGCCTCTGATATTGGTCAGGTCAGTGGTGCCCCCTGGCAAGTGGTGCCCCAGTTCTCTGCCCCACCTCTGGATATGCCTCTGGGATCATCACAAGCTGGGTTCAAGTAAACATTGTTTCCTTAAAGGAAAATTATGCCTGACAAACCTACTTCAACTTTTTGAGGAGATAACAGGATAGACTAGGAAGAAGCAGTGGATGTTGTGGACTTGGACTTCAGAAGGCCTTCAAAAAGGTGTCACATATGAAACTGCTAAACCAGATGAGAGTTCATGGAATTACGGGAAGGATACTTGTGTGGGTAGAGCATTGGCTGATTGGCAGGAAACAAGGAATTAAGGGGATCCTATTTGGGTTGGTTGCCTTGGATACATTAGCAGAATGGGCAAGGAGATGGTCGATGAAATGCCATGATTCACTCTGTTAGGCAAACTATAATATAGGTGGGAAGAAAATTCAAAATTCAGAGGACAAAATGTTCTTGGGAGTCCTCATGCAGGACCTCCTAAAGGTTAACCTCCAGGATGAGTCAACAGTGAAGAAGGCAAATGCAATATTAGCATTCATTTCTCAAGGAATAGCATATTCCATACGGCGCAGGTGAGACATTACTTGGAGTACTGTGCTTATATTGGGTGCCTTATTTGAGAAAGGATGTGCTGCCATTGGAGAGGGTTTAGAGAAGATTTATTAGAATGAAACCTGGAATGAAAGGCTGAGCATATGAGGATTGATTGTCAGCTCTTGGACTGGATTCATTGGAGTAGAACAGGTTTGGGGGGAGGAGGTGGAGAAATCTCATAGTGGCATTTTGAATGCTGTAAGACCTGGACAGGGAAGAGGTGATACAGTTGTTTCCCATGGTAGGGGAATCTAGGCCACAGTTTCAGGAAAATAGGGCATCAAATTAAAACCGATGTGCAGAGAAATTTCTTTAGCCAGTGGGTTATGAGTCTGACACTTGTTTCCACAGGTGTCAGTGGAAGCAAGGTGATTGGATGTGTGTAAAACAGAAATTGACAGGTATTTGAAGTCAGGGCATTATGTGTTTTGGGTAGAAGGTCGGGGAGTGGGGCAGAGTGACAAGCATCAGCGCATTATTAAATGGGTCAATTAGTCTTCTTCTGCTCTTGTATCTTGGGGAGAAACCAAAAATTGTGATTGCTTTGTGGAGCACCTGTGTTCTCCACTCAGAGCTGACTCTTCATCGAGACTCCCTGCTGCTAATGAAGAGGTGATCCTTTCTCTTCAAAGAGAGTTCTAGGAGTCTCTCTCTCACTGCACCCCGTCTGCATTCCCTGCCAACCTGGCCTCTCTGCTGTTAGCTTGTGCTGCTGCCCGTGCCCCTTCTGCACTCTTTTCCTTGCCTTTTTAATCTGGAACCTGTCTGCTTTTAACTCGTCACTTGACAAAGGGGTCAGGCCTAAAGCATCGGTTATATGTATATCGTTGGACGATGCAGGACCTCCTGAGATTTTTTAAGCAATTGGTATGAACTTCAATTGCAGCAACTGCTGACTATCCTGTTTCATTTCCCGTCTTCCTGCACTGTATTTCACCTCTGCGACAGTCTTTTGTCACTATCCTTTCTTCCATGTCCTCACACTCCAAATGCTACCTTTGACCAGATTTACATCTTATTCCCATGGTTATCCCAGTTTTTCCCTGTCCGACTAATGAACCCTCACCAATAGTCTCTAGACTAACAGCCTTTTTTTGGTCTACTTCCTAGTTTTAAAATCTGGTCTCTGACATGAAAGATTGGCTTTCCTTCCCTTCCTGCAGAAGTGACCATCCTATAGAATCGTTCCAATTCTTTTAAAATATTTGAAACCCAAGAACATGAGAACACAGATACTGACCTTTCATCATTACTAGTGTGTGCTTCACCTTTTTCTGTCAAGTCCCACTGAGCTGCACCCAGATCATTCCCCTCCGAAACTTTTGTGTCCATATATCTGTCCAAATTTTTCTTAAATACCAAAGTTGAGCCTGAATTTACCACTGAGCTGGCAGCTCATTCCATATTCCCACCACTCTCTGTGAGAAGAAATTATCCCTAATGTTCAATTTACACTTCCCTCTTTCACACTTAACCCATGTTCACTGATTTTTAATCTTTCCTAACCTCAATGGAAAAAATCCTGGCTTGTATTTACTCTATCTATACCCTCATAATTTTGTATACCTCTATCAACTCATCCCTCATGCTTCAGGGAATAAAAGTCTAACTTGTTTAACCTTTCTCTGCAACCCAGTTCCTGAAGTCTGGGCAACATCCTTGTAAATCTGCTCTGCACTCTTTTCACCTTGTTGATGTCTTTCCTGTAGTTATGTGGCCCAATCTGTGCACAATACTCCAAATTTTGCCTCGCCAATGTCTCATACAACTTCAACATAACATCCCAACTCTTGTACTCATTGTTTGGATTTATGAATACCAATATGCCAAAAGCTCTCTTTCTGACCCTATCTCCTTGTGATATCACTTTCAAGGACTCAGCAGCAATCCTCAAAGCACACCACGGGTCATTGCCATCAGCCAGGAAGGCAATCGTTCACTCATCTACTTAAAAAAAATACTCTACAAAAACCTGAGCAGCGTATCTTGATGATCTGTTGAGTAGTTTAAAACATTGCTCCGGTCTACACCGACAGATAACAAACGCAGCAAGAAATATATTGTCTGGAAAGGAAGAGTTAATTCATAGAATAACACCAGTTATATCCCATGAAAGTCATCAATAAATGGTTTCCAGCTTTCTTCAAATTTAGCAGTGGTTTCTCATGACGACTTCTGATGTTTTCTATATTTAAGAAAGACAACACGAGAAAACTATTGATATAATGTAGGAGAATCATTGTCTTTCCATTTAAGTACAATGGCATTTCCAGCTTTTTTCTTTGGCTTGGCTTCGCGGACGAAGATTTATTGAGGGGGTAAAAAGTCCACGTCAGCTGCAGACTCGTTTGTGGCTGACAAGTCCGATGCGGGACAGGCAGACACGATTGCAGCGGTTGCAGGGGAAAATTGGTTGGTTGGGGATGGGTGTTGGGTTTTTCCTCCTTTGCCTTTTGTCAGTGAGGTAGGCTCTGCGGTCTTCTTCAAAGGAGGTTGCTGCCCGCCGAACTGTGAGGCGCCAAGATGCACGGTTTGAGGCGATATCAGCCCACTGGCGGTGGTCAATGTGGCAGGCACCAAGAGATTTCTTTAGGCAGTCCTTGTACCTCTTCTTTGGTGCACCTCTGTCACGGTGGCCAGTGGAGAGCTCGCCATATAACACGATCTTGGGAAGGCGATGGTCCTCCATTCTGGAGACGTGACCCATCCAGCGCAGCTGGATCTTCAGCAGCGTGGACTCGATGCTGTCGACCTCTGCCATCTCGAGTACTTCGACGTTAGGGATGTAAGCGCTCCAATGGATGTTGAGGATGGAGCGGAGACAACGCTGGTGGAAGCGTTCTAGGAGCCGTAGGTGGTGCCGGTAGAGGACCCATGATTCGGAGCCGGACAGGAGTGTGGGTATGACAACGGCTCTGTATACGCTTATCTTTGTGAGGTTTTTCAGTTGGTTGTTTTTCCAGACTCTTTTGTGTAGTCTTCCAAAGGCGCTATTTGCTTTGGCGAGTCTGTTGTCTATCTCATTGTCGATCCTTGCATCTGATGAAATGGTGCAGCCGAGATAGGTAAACTGGTTGACCGTTTTGAGTTTTGTGTGCCCGATGGAGATGTGGGGGGGCTGGTAATCATGGTGGGGAGCTGGCTGATGGAGGACCTCAGTTTTCTTCAGGCTGACTTCCAGGCCAAACATTGTGGCAGTTTCCGCAAAACAGGACGTCAAGCGCTGAAGAGCATTTCCAGCTAATAGTGTAGGAAAAGCTACCACTTGATTCTGCAGGAGTAGATAAACAACCAAAACCAAAAAAAAAGAGCAGTTGAGGGGTCAGGTTGTAATTGAAAAATCAGAATCATTGATTGAGTTGAAAAAAAATATTTCCAGAATTTTTATAACACTGAACGTCATCAAAACCTATGAGTCAATGAAGCCACTTCAATATTACATCGGTCACAAGTTGAGCTTGTATTAGGAAAAACGCAAGCTAGTTTATCTTTAGACATATAAGCTCTATGAACTTTTTAAGCTGCGTTATAGAATGATGTGCACAAAGTGAAGAAGCATTAACTAGTCTGGTAATTCATCCCCATATTTCAGGAGGTAATGTTACTTTCAAAAATTGATAAGAAGGATGAAAATACATGGTGTCAGTCAAAAGCCAAGTCACAGTGATGCTGGATATCTGTCATGAAAGCAGAAATCACTTATGATTCTCAGCAATTCAGTATGCATTTTTAGAGATAAAAACAGAAATAAGATTTCATTTTGATAACCTTGCTTTAGAGGTTGTATGTGGTGATGGCTTGTGCGAAAATTCAACGATATTAACTTTATTTATTTGTATAATTGTTGAATGTTTTTTGGACCACTTTTTCAGGTTTAAAAAAAAGGGGTTTGGTTTCAGGTCGTCCTTCACATTTGTTGAACTTTAGACCTCAGTAAGATTCAGAAATTTTTTTAGGAGATATGAATGGGAATATTTGATTATTCCCATCAACTGCTCGCAAAGAGTTCAGATAGGCAGGAAGTTGGGTTGAGGATCCTCGATCGGGAGCTTGGATGGGCTGGGGTGAGGATCAGCATTTGAGAGCTTGGATGTGTGGGTGGTCAGCTCCAAAAATATGGGTGTTGACTTTTACATGGTATTGATGATTACACTAGTATATATTGTTATGAGCCCAGAGGACCCCAAAACCCATCAGCAATAGATATTCACCAAGACAAATGGTTACTTAAACAAAAGTTTCTTTTAATTATATTTAAACATGAAAATAGAATCAAACTTTAACTTCTCACCATGGACTTATTTAATCCCCTTCTAATTCTAAGCGCAAGTGTATTTAATGTGTGTGTTAGTTTTAAAAAGTTTTTTGTTTCACAGTCCAATCTCACTTCTTTCCTTCAAGTTCCCTGGTTGCAGGCAATTCTTAGTGTGCACAGAATTTAAATTGTATAAGGTTCACTCGGCTTTGGTGCTTGAAAGGTAAATGGTTACCAATCAGGAAGGTTCTTGTTGGTTTTCAGAGAGAATTGTTGTTCCTTTTTAATCAGCCCCTTCAATGTCCACTTCAAATGAAATTTTCCCCTTCAGGGTTTTCCAGATGATAAACTTTTTCCTTCAGGTCACCACAGAGTTCCTTTTAATTTCTCTTATTCCAGGTAAAACATTAGACAGGCAGTGCTCTCCTCTTGCATTAACCACAAGGGCTTTGATCAGGGTGAATCAAGCACTTAAAACCTGTCATTTGGAAGCTTGTTCTGTTTCAGTCCAAGCTGCTGTTTTTGGCTGTAACAGTAGAAATGCTCACACTCTTGCGCTCTCTCGCTTGCAAGCACTCTTCCAGACAGCAGTGGCTCCGACATGCTTTTCCATCTGTTGCCTTTTGTAAACAACAATCAATTAAATTCCTCAAAGTTGCTGTGTAAGTTGATAAGTTGACAAAAACATGCTTTGGTCATTATCGAGGGGGAATGCTTTCAAGATCTGCAAGGTAATATTGCAGTTATATAAAGCTCTGGTTAAACCCCACTTAGAGCATTGTGTACAGTTCTGATCACCTTATTATTTCAAAGATGCAAATGTTTGCGATAAGGTGCAGCGCAGATTTACCAGGATGTTTCCTGGAGTACAGTCCAAGTGCTATGGAGAAAAGTTGAGTGAGCTAAGGCTTATCTCATTGGAGCAATAGAGAATGAGGGTGACTTAATTGAGGTGAATAAGTTTTTAAATGAAGAAATGATTTAATAGACACAGCACCATAACAAGCACTTCTGGCTACAAACCTGCACCACAGAAATGTGACCAATTATTCCACTATGCCCAAATGCCTACAGTATGGTAACAGACCATTTTGTCCTGCCGAATTTATGCCCTAATAATGCCCTAATAATGCCCTAATAATGCCCTAATAATGCCCTAATAATGCCCTAATAATGCCCTAATAATGCCCTAATAATGCCCTAATAATGCCCTAATAATGCCCTAATAATGCCCTAATAATGCCCTAATAATGCCCTAATAATGCCCTAATAATGCCCTAATAATGCCCTAATAATGCCCTAATAATGCCCTAATAATGCCCTAATAATGCCCTAATAATGCCCTAATAATGCCCTAATAATGCCCTAATAATGCCCTAATAATGCCCCCGAGTTGCCCCCGAGTTGCCCCCGAGTTGCCCCCGAGTTGCCCCCGAGTTGCCCCCGAGTTGCCCCCGAGTTGCCCCCGAGTTGCCCCCGAGTTGCCCCCGAGTTGCCCCCGAGTTGCCCCCGAGTTGCCCCCGAGTTGCCCCCGAGTTGCCCCCGAGTTGCCCCCGAGTTGCCCCCGAGTTGCCCCCGAGTTGCCCCCGAGTTGCCCCCGAGTTGCCCCCGAGTTGCCCCCGAGTTGCCCCCGAGTTGCCCCCGAGTTGCCCCCGAGTTGCCCCCGAGTTGCCCCCGAGTTGCCCCCGAGTTGCCCCCGAGTTGCCCCCGAGTTGCCCCCGAGTTGCCCCCGAGTTGCCCCCGAGTTGCCCCCGAGTTGCCCCCGAGTTGCCCCCGAGTTGCCCCCGAGTTGCCCCCGAGTTGCCCCCGAGTTGCCCCCGAGTTGCCCCCGAGTTGCCCCCGAGTTGCCCCCGAGTTGCCCCCGAGTTGCCCCCGAGTTGCCCCCGAGTTGCCCCCGAGTTGCCCCCGAGTTGCCCCCGAGTTGCCCCCGAGTTGCCCCCGAGTTGCCCCCGAGTTGCCCCCGAGTTGCCCCCGAGTTGCCCCCGAGTTGCCCCCGAGTTGCCCCCGAGTTGCCCCCGAGTTGCCCCCGAGTTGCCCCCGAGTTGCCCCCGAGTTGCCCCCGAGTTGCCCCCGAGTTGCCCCCGAGTTGCCCCCGAGTTGCCCCCGAGTTGCCCCCGAGTTGCCCCCGAGTTGCCCCCGAGTTGCCCCCGAGTTGCCCCCGAGTTGCCCCCGAGTTGCCCCCGAGTTGCCCCCGAGTTGCCCCCGAGTTGCCCCCGAGTTGCCCCCGAGTTGCCCCCGAGTTGCCCCCGAGTTGCCCCCGAGTTGCCCCCGAGTTGCCCCCGAGTTGCCCCCGAGTTGCCCCCGAGTTGCCCCCGAGTTGCCCCCGAGTTGCCCCCGAGTTGCCCCCGAGTTGCCCCCGAGTTGCCCCCGAGTTGCCCCCGAGTTGCCCCCGAGTTGCCCCCGAGTTGCCCCCGAGTTGCCCCCGAGTTGCCCCCGAGTTGCCCCCGAGTTGCCCCCAGATAGGCAGGAAGTTGGGTTCAGGATCCGCGATCTGGAGCTTGGATTGGCTGGGGTGAGTATCAGCAGTCGGGAGCTTGGATGTGTGGGTGGACAGTTCCAAAAATATGGGTGTTGAATTTTACATGATATCGATGATTACACTAGTATATATTGTTATGAGCCCAGAGGACCAGAAAACCCATCAGCAAGACATATTCACCAAGACAAATGGTTACTTAAACAAAAGTTGCTTTTAATTATATTTAAACGTGAAAATAGAATCAAACTTTAACTTCTCACTATTGACTTATATAATCCCCTTCTTATTCTAAGCGCTAGTGTATTTAATGTGTGTAAGTTTTTGAAAGTTTTCTGTTTCATAGTCCAATCTCACTTGTTTCCTTCAAGTTCACTGGTTGAGGCAATTCTTATAGTGTACACAGAATTTAAAATGTATAAAGTTCACTAGGCTTTGGTGCTTGAAAGGTAAATGGTTACCACTCAGGAAGGTTCTTGTTGGTTTTCAGAGAGATTTGTTGTTCCTTTTTAATCAGCCACTTCAATGTCCATTTCAAATGAAATTTGCCCCTTCAGGGTTTTCCAGATGATAACCTTTTTCTTTCATGTCACCACAGAGTGCCTTTTTGTTTCTCTTATTCCAGGTGAAACATTAATCAGCCAGTGCTCTCCTCTTGCATTAACCACAAGGGCTTTGATCAGGCTGAATCAACCTGTCCTTTAGAAGCTTGTTCTGTTTCAGTCCCAGTTGCTGTTGTTGGCTGTAACACTAGAAATGACCACACTCTCACGCACACTCACTCACAAGCACTCATCCAGACAGCAGTGGATCTGACATGCTCTTTCATCTGTTGTCTTTTGCAAACAACAATCCATTAGATTCCTCAAAGTTGCTGTGCAAGTTGAAAAGTTTAAAAAAAAATGTTTTGGTCAGTATTGGGGGGGGATTGCATTCGAGAGCTGTAAGGTAATATTGCAGTTATATAAAGCACTTGTTACACCATACTTAGAGCATTGTGTACAGTTCTGATCACCTTATTATTGAAATTATGCAAATGTTTGGGATAAGTTGCAGAGCTGATTTACCAGGATGCTGCCTGGAGTACAGTCGATGTGCGATGAAGAAAGGTTGAGTGAGCTAAGCCTTATCTCTATGGAGCAATAGAGAATGAGGGGTGACTTAATTCAGGTGTATAAGTTTTTAAATGAAGAAATATTTTTATAGACACAACACCATAACAAGCACTTCTTTCTACAAACCTGCACCACCGAAATGTGACCAATTATTCCACGATGCCCAAATGCCTACAGTATGGTAACAGGCCATTTTGCCCAACAAGTTTGTGCTGATGAATTTATGCCCTAATAATGGCCTAATAATGGCCTAATAATGGCCTAATAATGGCCTAATAATGGCCTAATAATGGCCTAATAATGGCCTAATAATGGCCTAATAATGGCCTAATAATGGCCTAATAATGGCCTAATAATGGCCTAATAATGGCCTAATAATGGCCTAATAATGGCCTAATAATGGCCTAATAATGGCCTAATAATGGCCTAATAATGGCCTAATAATGGCCTAATAATGGCCTAATAATGGCCTAATAATGGCCTAAAAATCCCCCTAATAATCCCCCTAATTCCCCCCTAATTCCCCCCTACCTCCTCAACTCCCCTCCCCAACTCCCCACCCTATTTACCCTGTCAGAGAAATCTGCCCTCACCAAAAGTCTCTAGCCCAACAGCCATTTTATGGTCTACTTTCCAATTTTAAAACTGGTCTCTGACATGAAAGATTTGCTTTCCTTAACTTGCTGCAGAAGTGACAATCCTTTAGAATCGTTCCAATTCTTTTAAAATATTTGGAACCCAAGAACATGACAACACAGATATTGACCTTTCATCATTAGTAGTGTGTGCTTAACTTTTTTCTGTCAAGTCTCAATGAGCTGCACCCAGATCCTTCCCCTCCAAACCTTTTGTGTCCATGTATCTGTCCAAATTTTTCTTAAATATCAAAATTGAGCCTCTATTTAACACTGAGCTGGCAGCTCATTCCACATTCCCACCACTCTCTGTGAGAAGAAATTATCCCTAATGTTCAATTTTAACTACCCCCTTTCACCCTTAACGCATGTTCACTGATTTTTAATCTTTCCTCACCTCAATGGAAAAAACCTGGCTTCTATTTACACCATCTATACCCTCATAATTTTGTATACCTCTATCAACTCATCCCTCATGCTTCAGGGAATAAAGTTCTAACTTGTTTAACCTTTCCCTGCAACCCAGTTCCTGAAGTCTGGGCAACATCCTTGTAAATCTGCTCTGCACTCTTTTCACCTTGTTGATGTCTTTCCTTTAGTTATGTGGCCCAATCTGTGCACAATACTCCAAATTTTGCCTAGCCAATGTCTCATACAACTTCAACATAACATCCCAACTCTTGTACTCAGTCTTTGGATTTATGAATACCAATATGCCAAAAGCTCTCTTTCTGACCCTATCTACTTGTGATATCACTTTCAAGGACTCGGCAGCAATCCTCAAAGCACACCACTGGTCATTGCTTGCAGCCAGGAATGCAATCGTTCACTCATCTACTTAAAAAAATAAATACACTAAAAAAAACTGAGCAGCCTATCCTGAGGATTTGTTGAATAGTTTAAAACATTGCTCCGGTCTACACCGACAGATAACAAACGCAGCAAGAAATATATTGTCTGGAAAGGAAGAGTTCATTCATAGAATAACACCAGTTATATCCCATGAAAGTCATCAATAAATGGTTTCCAGCTTTCTTCAATTTTAGCAGTGGTTTCTCATGACGACTTCTGATGTTTTCTATATTTAAGAAAGACAACACAAGAAAACTATTGATATAATGTAGGAGAATCAGTGTCTTTCCATTTAAGTTAAATGGCATTTCCAACTAATAGAGGAGAAAAAGCTACCACTCAATTATGAAGAAGTAGATAAACAACTAAAATCCAAAAAAAAGCAGTTGAGTGGTCAGGTTGTAACTGAGAAACCAGAATCATTTATTGAGTTGAATAATATTTCCAGAATTTTTATAACACTTAACATGATCAAAACCTATGATTCAATGAAGCCACTTCAATATTGCACCTGTCACAAGTGGAGCTTGTATTTGGAAAAATGCAAGCTAGTTTATCTTTAGACATATAAGCTCTATGAACTATTTTAAGCTGTGTTAAAGAATGATGTGCAGAAAGTGAAGAAGTATTAAGTATTCTGTTAATTCCTCCCTATATTTCAGGAGGTAATGTTACTTTCAAAAATTGATAAGAAGTATGAAAAACATGGTGTAATTCAAAAGCCTAGTACCAGGGTTCCTGGAAATCTGTCATAAAAGCAGAAATCACTTATGATTCTCAGCAAGTCAGTCTGCATTTGTAGAGAAAAAAACAGAAATAACTTTTCATTTTGATAACGTTTGTCTGTGGTGATGTCTTGTGCTAAAATTCAACGATATTTACTTTATTTATTTGTGTAATTGTCGAATGTTTTTGTGGAACAATTTTTCAGGTTAAAAAAAGAGGGGGTGGGTTCAGGTCCACCTTTACATATGTTGTACTTTAGACCTCAGTAAGATTCAGAATTTCTTTTCGGAGATCAGAATGGGAATATTTTAATTTTTCCCATCAACTGCTCGCAAAGAGTTCAGATAGGCAGGAAGTTGGTTTGAGGATCCTCGATCGGGAGTTTGGATGGGCTGGGGTGAGGATCAGCAGTTGGGTGCTTAGATGTGCGGGCGGTCAGGTCCAAAAATATGGGTGTTGACTTTTACATGGTATCGATGATTACTCTAGTATATATAGTTATGAGCCCAGAGGACCCCAAAACCCATCACCCATAGATATTCACCAAGACAAATGGTTACTTAAACAAAAGTTGCTTTTAATTAAATTTATACATGAAAATACAACCAAACTTTAACTTCTCACTATTGACTTTTTTAATCCCCTTCTAATTCTAAGCGCAAGTGTATTTAATGAGTGTGTAAGTTTTTACAAGTTTTCTGTTTCACAGTCAAATCTCACTTCTTTACTTCAAGTTCACTGGTTGCAGGCAACTCTTTTAGTGTGCACAGAATTTAAAATGTATAAAGTTCACTTGGTTTTGTTGCTTGAAAGGTAAATGATTACCACTCAGGAAGGTTCTTCTTGGTTTTCAGAGGGATTTGTTGTTCCTTCATAATCAGCCACTTTAAAGTGCACTTCATATGAATTTTGCCCCTTCAGGATTTTCCAGATGATAACCTTTTTCTTTCAGGTCACCACAGAGTGCCTTTTCGTTTCTCTTATTCCAGGTGAAACATTAGACAGACAGTGCTCTCCTCTTGCATTAACCACAAGGGCTTTGATCAGGGTCAATCAAGCACTTATACCTGGGGTCCTCCCATTTGTTGTGCAACATATAACAGTCAACCTGAGAGCATGCCTTAGAAGTACTTGCAAATCAAGGTCATTTGTAGTTCTAATGAAATAGCGAGAACAGAGAAGTTTTACTGATGTCTGACCAATATATTTGGCTTCCCTACAAAAAAAGTAAAAAAATTGGGACATTCATTTTGCATCTCACCCAAGGTGGAACATGAATCTCAGACTCTCTCTTATGATCAGATGATCACCAATTCCTAATCACCACATCACCTTTTCTTAAGATGTTCAATCTAGCAACATTACACAGTAATACAGTATTCATTTCAATTTAAACACAAACACAGACATCAACATATCGAACTTTTAAACTATGCAGTTCTTTTTATTTTCGAGATTCAGCCTTTTGGGTGCTTTGATAATGTGTGTGGATCTTCTCAACACAGGTGCCTGTGTCGGCTGTGTTGGTCCACTGCTATCTAGCACTGCTAGTGATTCCTATGTTGCTGTGCAGGCTGGATCTTCTACATTTGTCTGTTCTTGCAGTGTCACTTGGGTTTTCAGCAGGCTCTTTCAACTCCTCCTCAGTATTTGACCATCCTCTATTTTAACAGTATTGGTTCTTGGATTTACTTTCTCCAGAACAGTGGCCTTCTCATCTGAGGTGTTGGAATCTCCAAGTTTCTCTGTGTCATGTTGTTGACATCCTTCCTATATTTTGGCAACCAAAACTGCACACAATATTCCAAATTTGGCCTTACCAGGGAATGATGTACCAGAATTCCTAAATCCCTTTCTTCAACTGCAGTCCTCAATTGTCTATCATTTAACATGTATGAACATGGCTGAGTATTCCTACCAAAATGTAGCACCTCACACTTATCTGTATTAACCTCCACCTGGCATCTTTCTGCCCACTCTTCTAAATGGCCTATATTGCATTGCAAGCTTTGAAAACATTCCTTAGTGTCCCCAACATCACCAATCGTAGTATCATCTGCTTACTTACTAATTATATTTACCACCCTATCATCCAGATCATTAATATATATGACAAACAACAATGGACCCAGTACTGATCACTGAGTCATTCCACGAGACACCGTCCCCCAATTTGACAAACAATTTTCCACCACTATTCTCTGGCATCTCCCACTCAATCATTGTTGAATCCATTTCACTACTTCAACATTAATTGCTAACGCTTGAACCTTCCTAATTAACCTCTTATGCAGAACCCTGTTAAATGGCATACTAAAGTCCACATAGACAACATCTGCAGCCTTCCCTTTGTCAACCTTCTTAGTATCTGCCTCAAAATATTATATAAGATTTGTTAAACATGATCTACCATGCATGAAACCATGTTGACTTCTCCTGATCAGTCCCTGTCTATCCAAATAATTGTATATTCCACCTCTAAGAACACTCTCCATTTATGTACCTACCACTGATGTCAGACTCATGGGCCTATAATTACCCAGTTTACTGTTAGGTCCTTTTGTTTAAACAGTGGAACAACATGAGCAACCCTCCAATCCTCTGACTTCTCCCTCATGGCTACTGACATTTTAAATATTTCTGAAAGAGCCCCCACTATTTCTTCATTAACCTCCATCAAGGTCCTAGAGAATATCTTATCAGTGATTTAGCCACCTTTATTCTCTTTAAAATAGACTCAATATTGTTTCCTTAGTGAATAATGAAGAAAAAACACATTTAAAATTTCCCCTGTTTCTTCTGACTCCTCACATCGCCTACCCCTCTGATCCTCAAGGGGCCCAATTTTATCCCTCACTATTCTTTTACTTTTAATGTACCTGTAGAAACCCTTTGGATGTATTTTTACCTTGCCTGCTTTCTCCAGCCTCTCCTTATAATGTAAACCTATAATTCAAGTGAATCTTTTCTGCACCAGTTGTAGCATGACATCCCTGCCCCTGTACTCAGTGGCCTAACCGGAGAATGCAAGTTGCTAAATGCCTTCTTCATCAGACTTTCTACTTGTCTCTTCACTTTTGTGGAACTATGTACATGCACTGTCTCGTCTCTCTGCTCTCTAACACTTTGCAGGGCCCAGTCGTTCACAATAATGCAGTAATTAAGTTCCTGGACTAATAATATAGAGGCACAAGTAAAGACTAAATTGGGGGAAAAAAACAATAGATATTAGTCAGAATGAGGCCAGAATCATTCATTATTATGAGCACCTATTGGGTTACTAATGTCATTCAGGGAGGAAATATGCCATTTTTATTTGTTCAGGTTTATATATTAATAACTCTAAAGCAATTTGGTGAAGTCATTTTGGGATTGGCAATTATTGCTGGACTTGCCAATGTTGCTGAGGTTTAGTTCTTAGTCAAGACTTAACAATTACAGGGGTGTGGCCTGATGGCAAAGGAAGAAGAGGTGTAATTCTGTCTTCCCCCAGTTGGACTGATAAATACCCGAATTAAAATACTTTAAAAGTCTGAAAAGTCTGCTCAGAAGTAGTCTGAATGTTAAAAGATTTCAATGGCTGCCAATACAAAGAAGTCAAAAACACAGACTGAGAAGAAACTTTCATTTAAAAATACGGAAGAAATGAGGCCTATTTACCAAGTGGAATCCACGGAATCGCTTGGACAGCTACCTAAACAACAACGTGTACCATCTCGGAGGAGTATTACCCCCGGCGCCCTCGAAAAATGGCACCAGGCTTCCGATTTTTTTTTTTTTTCTTCCTTTCAAGATCAGTGCGCCCGCAATGTCGTGCGCGCTGGGGAAGTTGCAGAATTGATCGAGTCGGCCCCAAAGCGTGATATCGCTGTGGGTAAACGCAGAGGCCCGAGGCAACATGTCAGAAGACGCGCCTGCGTGGGCCTCAGCGCTGCCAGGCATGCATGGTGCGTCAAGCGTACGTGAATTATTAGACTTCGTTGGGGAAGTCAGTCAGCAATGCTCTGAGTATACTGGGTCTGGTTCTGCAGGAGTGCAGACCAGAATTTACAAGAACAACTGAATTAAAAGAACAACAGTTTAAAGCCTTGTCTCAAACTGAACAAACAGGAGAAGAAATATCGACTGCTGCTGAAGGGAAAGAAGGTCGGCCTCATGGTGAAACTAGTGATACTACTTTTGATGCTGTATTTACAATTTTGAAATTGATAGATCATCCAATAGGTAACATGTCAACACAAATGTCTACTTCGATTGGTCATGGATTTATGAATATGACTGAAAAAATGAAGAGTATTTGCGAAGAAGTTTCTGTTAAAAAAGATATCTCTGTTGTCAAAGCTGATGTTAATAGCTGCTTGATTAGAGTGAATATAGTTCAAGATAATTTTTAAAAGATAGAAGGTGCCTTTCAAGTTTGTAAAGAACAAGTGGTCTGAAATAAAGAAAATATAGAAAAATTGGAAGATTCTTTTGTCGGATGGGAAATTCAGAAGAAGGACTTGTTGAAGAAAATAGACTCTTTGGAAAATCAAAGTTGCTGGAATAATGTTAAAATAGTGAGAATTCCTGAAGGAGTTGAAGGTCTGGATCCAATAATTTTTTTTTTAATGGATCCCCGAAGCATTAAGATTGGCATTTTTTCCAGAAGGTTTGGAATTACATAGAGCACATAGGGTTCTACAAAGGTAACCATACTTGGGTCAACCTCCAAGTGCAGTTTTGATTCATTGTCTACAATGCCATGATAATGAATATGTATGAGATGTACCGGAAGTCACGTGGTATGAGAGAGAGATAAGAACACAAGCAGGAGAACAAAGGAAACCGGAGAATAAAAAGACACTAAGAAGTTTACCTGATAAACTTGTGTTTAATGTTTTATTAACTTCACATTTCGGGCCACAAATGTGACATTGGCGACGAGGATGGGATAAGCTTGAAGAAAATTAAAGACTAAACAAGATTACAGAGGATTACAGACAACTTCAAGGTGATAAGAATTTTCTCTTTGACTCAGTACTTTCGGGGCTGGAATATTTCCTCATGACTGGTGCAGACGGTGACTTTCTAACAGATAGTGGAATGGCTCATTTTGACCCAACGGTTGATGCAAGCACTGTAAGTGTGAAGTGGAAGGCATGGCTGGAAGAATTTGAATTCTACGCCGACAGTCATGGCCTATTTCTAGATACTGGTACGGTTGAACAAAAAGCGCAGAGAAGGGCGTTACTTCTTTTCACTGCAGGACCCTCAGTTCGGGAAACATTTAAGACACTTTTGTATACTGGAAGAAAGGATGAGTACCGGAAAGCGGTAGATGCATTAAATGCACACTATGTAGTGACACCGAATGCTATATTTCAACGCCATTTGTTTCGGAGAACGAGACAAGAAGATGGCCAGACAATTGCTCAGTACGTGACGAGACTACGCCAGCTAGCTGTTGGATGCAATTACATGCCAGCTGATTTGGACAACCAATTATTGGATCAAGTTGTACAGCACTGCAGATCAGATAATCTCAGAAGACGTCTACTGGAAAGAGGGAGTGAGTTGGAACTCACCGATGCTTTAGCCATTGCTGCTGCATTAGAGGCTGTTGAAGGGCAATTTCATACCATGACCCTGAAAGACAACTCAAGCCAGCAAATTAAGAGGCTCTCACATCGGCATAATCAGCCAAGATATACGCCGCTACATGACATGGAGTGTTATCGATGTGGAAACGGAGGTCACTTTGGAAAAGACCCATATTGCCCGGCCAAAGGCAAAGTTTGCAGAAAGTGTGGAGGTAAGGACCACTTTGCAAAGAAGTGCAAAAGCAAGTCCATTGCAGACCAGAAGAGGAAGAGTACAACTTCCAAAGGCAAAGCATGGGGGAAAGGAAAGTATCCTGGAAAGAAAGATACCATTCGCCAGATAGACGGTGACGATGATGATACCCAGGAGGAACAGAGTTGTTACCAATTTACGTTGAATGAAGTACATCATGAGAAGGTCCCAGTGATCATTGGTGTGGTGACAGTGCAGGTCATTGTAGACTCAGGCAGTGACAGTAATGTGATTGATCGACATTTATGGGAGAAGTTGAAAAGGAAAAAGATCATCTGTACCTTAAAGAAGTGTTCCAAGAAACTGTATCCATACACAGCAACCAAGCCATTGCAGACCATTGGATGTTTTACTGCAACTGTTGAAGCTGGAGATAAGTACACCAAAGCGGAGTTTATGGTCATAGAAGAGAGGGGAGAACCATTGCTGAGTAGAAGCACAGCGCAAGACCTGGCAATACTTCATATTGGAGCTTGTGTCAATTCAATTCAGTCATACGAGGATATGAAGCAAGAATTCCCCGCAGTCTTCCAAGGAGTAGGAAAGCTGAAAGGTCGACAATTGAAGCCAGCGGTAGATGAAACAGTCAAACCCAAGGCACAACCAATGCACCGAACTCCGTTTGAACTTCGTTGGAAAGTTGAAGCCAAAATTAAAGAATTGATCGAACAAGACATTATTGAACCGGTGGAACATTTGACACAATGGGTCAGTTTCGTAGTGATTGTGCCCAAACCAAAGGGTGACATAAGACTATGTGTTGACATGAGAATGGCCAATGAAGCTATAATTAGAGAACGACACCCTAAACCAACGGTGGAGGAAATACTTCAAGAACTAACTACCAATAAGGTATTCTCAAAAATTGATCTGAAATGGGGCTATTATCCATTAGAGCTGGATCCAGGTTCCCGAGATGTAACTACATTTGTGACTCACTGTGGATTGTATCATTACAAGAGACTATCATTTGGAATTAATGCAGCTTTGGAGATCTACCAGTATGAAATCCATCGAGTGATTCAAGGCATTCCTGGAGTTGCTGACATTTCTGACGACATCATAGTCCATGCACCAACGAAGGAAGAGCATGACAAACGGTTGAGGCGTGTACTATCTAGACTACAGGAGGCAGGCCTTACCGTGAATGGAAACAAGTGCCAGTTTGGTGTGTCAGAAATGGACTTCATGGGACACAGACTTACACGGGAAGGACTAAACCCTGCAGAGGCCAAGGTGAAAGCTATTTAAGAGGCATGTGCTCCTCAGAACGCAACAGAGGTGAGGAGTTTCCTGGGATTGGTCAATTTTTGTGCAAAGTTCATTCCTAATTTCACTACAGTGGCAGAACCACTAAGGAAACTAACCAGGAAAGGTGTACCATTTCATTTTGGATCTAAGCAGAAGAAAGCGTTCACAGCGCTGAAGCAAAGCCTGACGGATGCTGATACTCTTGGATATTACGATCCGGTGGCATCAACCAAAGTCATAGCAGATGCCAGCCCAGTTGGTTTAGGAGCTGTGTTCGTCCAGATGCATGATGGAGGACCAAGAATCATTGCCTATGCCAGCAGATCATTATCAGATGTGGAAAAAAGATACTCTCAGACAGAGAAAGAAGCACTCGGACTTGTATGGGCCTGTGAGAGGTTCCATGCATATTTATACGGCATTGAATTTGAACTCATCACAGATCATAAGCCATTAGAGGTGATCTATGCACCTAGATCCAAACCACGTGCCAGAATAGAGAGATGGGTACTCAGGACCTAACCCTACAAATATAAAGTAATCCACATTGCAGGGAAAGCAAACATTGCAGATCTGCTGTCCAGATTGGTGAAGGATGGTGGTCCACAATCCAAGTCAGAATTGGGAACAGAATCAGAGAGCTTTGTACGCTTCATAGCTATTCAATCGACACCGAAAGCTGTGACTATGAAGCAAGTCGAGAGAGAATCCGAACGTGATCCAGAACTCATGGAAGTAAGAGAATGCATACAGAGTGGACAATGGGACAAGTGTACTCACAAGGCTTACATTCCCATTAGAGACGGACTTCGTTGCATCGGACAGTGTGTATTAAGAGGTTGCAGATTTGGTGATTCTGCAAAGATTGAGACCGAGGATCGTATCCTGAGCGCATGAAGGACACCTAGGTATTGTTGGTACCAAGCAAAACCTCAGGACCAAGGTATGGTGGCCAAGTTGTGATGAAGACGCACAGATATTTGTTAAAACTTGTCACGTATGTCAAATCACAAGTAGGAGTAATCCGCCAGAACCGATCCGGAGTACGCAACTTCCGACACGACCATGGATCGACGTAGCTGTTGATTTTCTTGGACCTTTACCGACGGTTGAATCAATTATGGTAGTGATAGATTACTACAGCAGATACTATGAGTACGTGGTGTTGAAGTCCACAACCACTGAAAAAACAATACAAGCGTTAGCAGAGATATTCGCAAGATATGGATTACCTGTTACATTATACTCTGACAATGGTCCACAATTCATTTCAGAGACATTTACTGAGTACATGAGAACCACAGGTATCCACCATCATAAAGTAACTCCGAAATGGCCACAAGCCAATGGAGAAGTAGAGAGACAAGATCAGTCCATTGAAAAACGATTGAGGATTGCACATGCAGAAGGACAAAATTGGCGAGAAGCATTGCTATCTTATGTGGGTGTCTATCGAGCAACGCCTCATGCAACCAATGGAAAAAGTCCTGCAGAAGCATTTTTTGGGAGAAAAATCCGCACAAAAATGCCAGAAATAAAGGAAATCTGAGACGACCAGGAGATGAGGGACCACGATGCTGAAAAGAAAGGTGCAGCAAAGCTGTACACAGATTCGAAACGTGGAGCCAAGTACTCAGACATCATGCCAGGAGATAATGTTCTAGTGAGGCATTGAAACTTGTGGTAAGCTAGACACACCTTACTACCATCAACCCTATACTGTCGTATCCAGAAGTGGCAGTATGGTGACAGTCAAGTTTCCGACTGGAGTCCTGTATAAGAGAAATGTCTCAGGTGTAAAAAGGTACCAGTCCAGAGATACATCGAGCGAAGAGGTTGAAAGGCCAATACGAGATGCTGAAACTGAAAGACCTGATGATGTTCCAGAGGCAGTTACCAGCACTCCTGATGAAGTGACTAGAGCGCCAGAAACACCCGAAGCCGTGGCGAGCAGTGTTATTGACACCGAGAGTGAACAACCGAGAAGCGACGACAATATCGCAGACAGGCCGAAACGAAACCGGAAAGTGCCCAAACGATACGAAGACTTTGTGTCATAGTTTTAATAAGAACTTTGGGACAGTATTTTAATCTTATATCAGAAAGTGCATGTATGAGTGCTGTAGGAAGTAAACTTTATGTCGTTGAGTTATAGTATTACCATTAGTTACGATGTTTGTATGTTTCTGAGGGATATTGATAAGTGAAGGTAAAGTTTATTTCTGATCAAAGGAGGGATGTCATGGTAATGAATATGTATGAGATGTACCAGAAGTCACGTGGTATGAGAGAGAATTAAGAACACAAACAGGAGAACAAAGGAAACCGGAGAATAAAAAGACACTAAGAAGTTTACCTGATAAACTTGTGTTTAATGTTTTATTAACTTCACATTTCGGGCCACAAATGTGGCTACCAACATAAGGAAAGTATATTGAAAGTTGCAGTTCAAAATGCACGTGGATATCAATCCTCATTGATGGTACAAGGAAACAAGGTTTTCTTCTACACAGATTTAAGTCAAGAAATTATTAAAAGGCGTAAAGAATTTAATTCTGCTAAGGAAGTGCTTTGGCGGAAGGGTTATAAATTTTCTTTTAGATACCCTGCAGTTTTGAAGATCTTTTATGGGAATTTCCAATCACAGTTCTTTGAGAGAGATCACGATGCTCTAATTTTTGCCAATTCTTTGCTAGACAGGGCTACTGAAAGGCATTCTTCGCCTAAGAGGAAGATATCTGATGAGAAGAATGGAAATGGGAATGGGAAGGCATCTCTGACTAACATGTCAAAATGTTTGATTGATATTGATGATCCGGAGCAAGTTTTGGGACTGAAATCATAAGGGTTGTGAGCTGATTAAGACTTATAATTTTGTAAGTCCGGTTGAGGGGGGTTGGAGCTTGCTGAAGATTTCGAAAGTTTTCCGCCACTAGTGGGAGGGATTTTATTTTTTTCCACACCAGTTAAGTGGGGAGTTACTACCTTTGTAGTATTTATACAAAACAAACACTTTTTTTCTAGTGCTAGTTTTACTTTGTTAAAGAGGGGTTGATTGATTCTTTAATTTATATTATATTTCAAGGGGAGCTTTAAATTTTATTATTGGAGAAGGGCAGGGGTCTTTTTTTTTGTTGTGAATGGAAGGAATAGAAAAAGGGGATTCTGAATTTGTTTTTACTTTATTTTGATTATAATGTCCAACCAGAATTTTGCAACGCTTAATGTGCAGGGTTTAAATAACACAATTAAATGAAAATGAGTTTTACTTTATAAAAAAAAGATGAAAATTGATATTGCTTTTCTACAGGAAACTCATTTAACTGAAAGAGAACATTTGAAATTAAAGAGAGATTGGGCCGGTCATGTATTTTCATCTTCTTTTAATTCGAAAATGAGAGGAGAGGCGATTCTGATCCATAAGAAAATAGCATTTGAGTTTGAATCTTCGGTGGAATCTGCTGGGGGAATTTTATAGATTAATTGCAACCTTTAAGCGGAAGCATGGTCTTTGCTGAATGTGCACGCTCCTTATGTTGATGAGGAACAATTTATGTCTGAAGCTTTTCTAACTTTAAGTCAAGCTGAAGAAAATATTTTGATTGGGGGAGATTTTAATTGTGTATTAGATCCATTATTAGATAAATCCCCAAAAATTGTGAACAAATTACAGGCAGCGGTTAAATTGATCTTGCTGATGAAAGATGTAAATCGGTTAGAAGTTTGGAGAAGATTAAATCCTACTGAGAAATACTTTTTATTTTACTCTTCACGCCATAATTCTTTTTCATGGATTGACTTTTTTTTAGAATCTGCACATTTGCAATCATGTTTTATTCAAGCTGAATATAAGAGTAGAATTATTTCTGATCATTTATTGTTATTTATTTCTTGTGTTGGACTGGAAGTTAGTCAATCAACTTTTCATTGGAGGTTTAATGCAATGTAACTGAAAAAAAACAGAATTTGTAAAATTTATTAAGGATCAAATTTCTTATTTTTTTAGATCTGAATAGGAATAAAGTTCAAAGCAATTTTACTCTATGGGATGCTTTGAAGGCATTTTTACATGGTCAAATTATTAGTTACGCAAGAAAGGAAAAGAAGAAGTTTTTGGCAGAGACTTGGTCTTTGGAGAAACAGCTGATTTGGAAAAAGAATTCCAGAGGAATTGTACAGAGGATAATAAGGCAGTTTTGACAAAACTGAAGTTAGGATATAATACATTACAAACATATCAGTTTGAACGTCTGATTCAAAGATCTAAACAGCGCTATTATGAGTTAGGGATAGAGCCCATAAAGTTTTGGCCTGGCAATTGAAAACAGAACAGATATCAAGAACGATTAATGCTGTGAGGAAAGATAATTCAGTTACTTTTAAACCTCAGGAGATCAATGACCAATTTTTTTTATCATTTTATCTGAAATTATATACTTCTGAGGGAGTTTGAGATGACAGATTGATTGAATCTTTTTTGTCAGAATTAAATTTGCCAATATTAGGGGAAGATGATGTGAGGAAATTAGATTCTCCTTTTTCAGATTTAGAAATAAAGGATGTTATTCAACAAATGCCTAATGGGAAATCTCCAGGAGATGATGGGTTTACTGTTGATTTTATAAAGCTTTTTATGATGACCTGTCCTCTTTGTTTTTGGACGTTCTTCATCAGGTAACTCAAGAACAAGCCCTACCAGACTTGCGTTTAAGTGCAGTAATAACAGTTATACCAAAAAAAGACAGAGTTTCTTTGAAAGTCGCTTCATATCGACCAATTTCTTTATTGAATGTCGATTATAAAATAATAGTGAAATTATTAGCCAATAGACTTGCAAAGTATTTACCACAATTGGTACATGCTGATCAGGCTGTTTTTTTCAAAGATAGGTATGCCTCTGACAATATACTTAGAGCGATTTCATTGATTAATGCTTCACGACAGCGACCTGACCTATCAATGGTTGTTGGACTAGATTATGAGAAAGATTTTGATAGGGTCAAATGGAATTTTTTTATTTAAAGTGTTAGAGAAATATAAGTTTGGACCCTTTTTTATTGGTTTTGTGAACGCATTATATAAAGTCTTGGGTGAAGACAAATGGTCAAACCTCTTCTTTCTTTAAATTATCATGTTCTACTCATCAAGGTTGCCCTTTGTCACCAGCTCTATTTGTGTTGGTAATTGAATCTTTAGCTCAGGCTATTTGACAGAATGAGAATATTAGAGTATAAAGTTAGCAGATGAGGAATATAAGATCAATTTATTTGTGGATGATGTTTTGATATATTTAACTAATCCAGAACGATCTTTAACTTACTTGTAAGAATGTTTGGAATGATATGGTAAATTATCACGTTATAAAGTAAATTGGGATAAAAGTGAACTACTACCAATTTCTGAAGGAAACTACGACCAGTGTAGACAAATTACAAAACTTCGATGGACTGATAAAATTAAGTATTTAGGGATAATGATTGAGGTTAAAATTCAATCATTGTATAACTTAAATTATGTACCATTATTGAGAAAGATTAGAGCTGATTAGATTAAATGGAAGGATTTACCTTTGTCTTTAATAGGTTGAGTAAACTGTATTAAGATGAATATTTATCCACGAATCTAATATCTTTTTCAAATTTTCCTTGTCCCCTGTCAATATCTTTTTTTCAAGATTTAAATAAAGCAGTTCAAGAATTTTTATGGATGGGAAAATTAGCAAGAGTAGCGATGCAAAAAGTGACTTGGAAGTATGCTTTGGGAGGTTTGCAATGACCTCACTTCCAAAATTATTACGAGGCAGCTCAGTTAAGATTTATTAAATGTATGTTAGATGTTACGTGTCCCCCTCCTTGGGCCAAGGTGGAATTGGCTGTGAGATCGGAATCTTGTCCACATCAATTTATATTTAAATGGAATTCTGTTTTGTTATAAAGATATGATGTACCAGTCCTGAAGCAGTTATTAGGGATTTGGAATAAAAGAATTTATTAATAGGTTCCAAGGGTAAAATATCTGTCAGGCTCCAATATATTAAAATAAGTTAATTCCTTTTACATAGATTAATAGATTTTTAAGAAATTGTAAAAGTAAAGGAATAAATAATTGCAGGATTGCTTTGAAGAGGGTGAATTTTTATCATTTAAACAACTTAGAGAGAAATTTGGAATTTCAGGGAATTCTTTGTTTATTATCAAATAAGAGCATTACTAAAAGAACATTTTTGAAGAGAATTGAAAATTTCTAAGTTGATGAAATTTCAGACTATGATTTTTCATTTTTTGGATAAGGGTTTTATTTCAGAGATGAATGCCTTGTTACAAGACACTATGGAAGAAATAAACTTTGATAAATCTAGGATTAAATGGGAAAGTGATTTAACTTGTGATATTGACCAGACTCACTGGGAGAGGATGTGTTTGGAAGGTGTGAATCAATTGCTTAATGTAAGATACAGTATGATTAATGATAAGTTTTTGAATCCAGTATATCAAACTCTGAGAAATTGAGGAAATATGGATTGAGTAATTCCGAGTTGTGTTTTAGATGTGGATTATGTGTTGGAACTTTTTTACACTCGGTCTGGCTTTGTGATAAAGTTCAATCATTCTGGGATAAAATTAGGGATTTTCTTCAATATTTGTTTAAAATTTAATTTTTATTTAGATCCCAAAATCTTCTTGCTGTGTGGAATTGTTCCGTTTTTGGACTTGGGGTGAGATAAGTTTGAGATAGCCATTTTGCATTTAGCATTGACGGTGGCACGTAAATGTATTGCAATTTCTTGGAAAGCTGAAGTTGAGATAAATGTAAATCGTTGGCATAATGAGTTGAAGTCTTATATTTATATGGAAAAAATAACTTATAATTTACATGATAATTTTGATTTTTTTTTAATGAAGATGTTGTCACCTTATTTGAGATGTATGAACTTAGTAATATCTTATATTGTGATAAATGTTTTTGCTTCCCTTGTGGGGTCTCTTGAGGGAGGTGGGGAAGGGATGGGATAGTTGTAATTTTACTTTCAATGTTTATGTTAGGATTTTGATTGTTGGGGTGAGGAAGGGATGGGACAGTTCTAGTTTTAGTTTTAATGTTATGGATTTTGTAAAAGTTTTTGTTTGAAAATTTTTAAATTAAGTTTTAAAAAAAGACTTAACAATTACAAATTGAACTTCATATCCATTGACATCCTATGAACTACAAAGGGTAAAAAAAAAAGTATATGCATGGCAGATACAGCAGAATATACCAGATAAATACTTCTAGCACTGAATGCCCAGTGTGTTTAATTTAATGTTGAAAGAATGAAAGATTATGCCTCATGGGCCCTCAAATCAGGTCTGGCATGAGGTAGAACAATAGTTAGTCCTTGGCCTTAACTCTTCTTTCCCTCCTGGTTTACTATCTCAGTTCCCACATTGCTGATTTGAACTTAACTCTGCCACAGAAATGGGTGTCCAAAATCATTACTGGAAGTTTGCCTGGGGTTAGCAGTCAATTTTAACAGACTGGGATTGTGTAAACAGGTGAAGAGTAATTTGGCAGCCATTTTATATTTGCAGTGAGAAGAGCTGTGAAATGGATAATTTGCATAACAGATTTCAACATGGATTTTATTTGAAGGCTGCACCGGTCATTGGAATCAGGTGTCTTGGGCAGTTGGAGTTGAAAAGCTCAGATCAGCAGGACGCTGATTGGGCAATAGAGATCAAGTGATCCAGGGAACTTGTGTCACAGGGTGATATTAATTCACTTCAACTCATCAGTGAAGGGAGTAGGTATTACTGACTGGAGTTCCACATAGTACATGCAGCAGTGAGTAGGAAATTTACAATTTTTTTTCAACATTGGTCTTGTAATCACCCATTGCAGAAACTTTAAAAAATGCATGTTTTTTCCTCAGATATGGGAGGGGGAGCAGTATTGACTGGTTCATTCCTGTTCTCTGTAGCCTGTACCCTGTAATGGTGTTGATTTCCTCCAATTTTCTCCAACATCATAACGATGTATATCTTGGTATTTAGCTATGTTACATTGCTACTAGTGTGGATGGATTCTAGAATCATTGGGTATGTGGGAAAATGGGTTACTGGGTAATTAATGGTAAAATGGAATTGATCTGAGTTGGTACTAACTTGTGGGCCTAAATGTTGATTTAAAAAAAATTATATTGTAAGGAAATATGAACAATATCAAATATAACATCAGGCATTTGGCTCTAAAATGTACTCCTCCTCAATAAAAAGGTACACCTCAAAACCTTTCTGAATCTTTCCTTCTCACCTACAATCTATACAATCGAGATTTAATGCCCAAGTCTGTGGAAAAGACTGACTATTTACCTCATCTGTAACCCTCATGATTTTATGAGCAGTGAGTTTCTCACCCCACCCCCCCACCCCCCCATAGTTGCCTCCTTCCCAAAATGGAGAAAAATCCCAGTCTATCCAGCCTCTCCCTATAATTCAAGCTTCCTAGTCCAAGTTATATTCAAGTGACTCTTTTCTACACCAGTTGTCGCATAATATCCCTGTTCCTGTACTCTATGCCCTAATCAGTGAATGCAAGTTGCCTGGTTAACAAAGCCCCTGATTGCACATCATCCATTTCATGTACCACTACTCTTATCACCTCTTCTGGGCAGAAGAGAGCGAAGAGTTGGTCTGGTGCTCATATTCCACCCCATCAGCCTTCATATTCAACAGATCCTTTTCTGCAATTTCTACTACCTTCAAAGAATTTCTAGTATCTTCTGGTCTTTCCCAATTTGCAGGGACTGGTCCCTTCGAGGCTCAGTTCCACTCTTCTGTCCCCACCAACCATCTTTCCGTTTGAAAGTGAAGAAGAACCAACTCCTGTCCTTTCACTTTTTCCCTTCCTACTCTCCTGTGGCCCAAAAACAAGTACTTCTAGCTGACGCAGCGGTACACTTGTCCTTTTTCCATTCTTATGAACTGCATTCTGTGTTCATCAAGGGGTCTCCTCCACATTGGAGAAAGAAGAGCTCAGGTGACCTGAGCAGCAGCAGTTTGAATTTTAAAAAAGTGAGTTGACAGCAGCAAGAAGCTGATTGGAAGAAGAGAGGTCAGGTGATCTGAGGATCTGCTTCAGTTAGAATTAAAAATGGCGAGGAGGCAGAAAGAAGCTGAATTTCACTAAAAGTGAGGACAGGCCATTGTCGAAGTGGTAAAGCTTTGGCGAGAGTAGGTCAAAGATGAGGGTTATAATGAGGGTAAGAGAACTGTGTATTACATTAAATTGTTAATAGACTAGGTAGAATATTTGTAGGAATAGTGCTCGGTGGGAAGTGTAGGATATGAGGTCCTTGGTGAAACTCCGTCACCCTGGTGCCAACATCTGCGCCAGATGTGCTGAGATGTAGCTCCTTGCGGACTGTGTTAAGGAACTGGAGCTGTGGCTTGATGACCAACTGCTCATTAGGGAGGGTGAGGAGATAATAGACAGGAGCTACAGAAAGTTGGTAGAGTGCACCTCTTTGGCTGTTCCCCTCAGTAACCAGTTTATCTCCCGGGATGGTATTGCCGAGGATGGACTGACACAGGACAAAAGTGGTGACCAGGTCTCTAGCAATGAGTTTGGCACCATGATGCAAAATGTGAAGAGGCATGCAGTTTCAGGCCACAGTTTCAGGAAAATAGGGCAACAAATGAAAACCGAAGTGCAGAAAAATTTCTTAAGCCAGTGGGTTATGAGTCTGACACTTGTTTCCACAGGTGGTAGTGGAAGCAAGGTGATTGATTTTTGTAAGACAGAAATTGACAGGTATTTGAATAGTCAGGGCATCATGAGTTTTGGGTAGAAGGTCGGGGAGTGGGGCAGAGTGACAAGCATCAGCTCATCATTAAATGGGTCGATTAGTCGTCTTCTGCTTTTGTATCTTGGGGAGAAACCAAAAATTGTGATTGCTTTGTGGGAGCACCTGTGTTCTCCACTCAGAGCTGACTCTTCATTGAGACTCTGTGCTGCTAATGAAGAGGTAATCCTTTCTCTTCAAAGGGAGTTCTGGGAGTCTCTCTCTCACTGCATCCTGTCTGCATTCCTTGCCAACCTGGCCTCTCTGCTGTTAGCTTGTGCTGCTGCCCGTGCCCCTTCTGCACTCTTTTCCCTGACTTTTTAATCTGGAACCTGTCTGCTTTTAGCTCGTACCTTGACAAAGGGTTCAGGCCTAAAGCATCGGTTATATGTATATCGTTGGACGATGCAGGACCTCCTGAGTTTTTTTAAGCAATTGGTATGAACTTCAATTGCAGCAACTGCTGACTATCCTGTTTCATTTCCCGTCTTCCTGCACTGTATTTCACCTCTGCGACGGTCTTTTGTCACTATCCTTTCTTCCATGTCCTCACACTCCCAACTGCTCCCGTTGACCAGATTTACATCTTATTCCCATGTTCATCCCAGTTTGACCCTGTCAGGGAAATGATTCCTCACCAAAAGTCTCTAGCCTAACAGCCTTTTTTTTGGTCTACTTTCCAGTTTTAAAACTGGTGTCTGACATGGAAGTTTTGCTTTCCTAAACTTGCTGCAGAAGTGACAATCCTATAGAATTGTTCCAATTCTTTTAAAATATTTGGAATCCACGAACATGACAACACAGATATTGACCTTTCATCATTTCTAGTGTGTGCTTAACTTTTTCCTGTCAAGTCCCACTGAGCTGCAACCAGATCTTTCCCCTCCAAACCTTTTGTGTTCATGTATCTGTCCAAATCTTTCTTAAATATCAAAATTGAGCCTGCATTTACTACTAGCTGGCAGCTCATTCCATATTCCCAACATTTTCTGCGAGAAGAAATTATCCATAATGTTCAATTTGAACTTCCCCTTTTCACACTTAAACCATTTTCATTGATTTTTAATCTTTCCTAACCTCAATGGAAAAAGGCCTAGCTTGTATTTACTCCAGGGATGCTGGAAATCTGTCATAAAAGCAGAAATCACTTATGATTCTCAGCAAGTCAGTGTGCATTTGTTGAGATATAAACAAAAATAACATCTCATTTTGATAACCTTGCATTAGAGGTTGTATGTGGTGATGGCTTGTGCTAAAATTCAACAATATTTATTTATTTAAGTGTGTAATTGTCAAATGTATTTTGGACCACTTTTTCAGGTTAAAAAAAGAGGGGGTGAGTTCAGGTCGACCTTTAAATATGTTGAACTTTAGACCTCAGTAAGATTCAGAATTTTTTTTAGGAGATCTGAATGGGAATATTTGATTATTCCCATCAACTGCTCGCAAAGAGTTGAGATAGGCAGGAAGTTGGGTTGAGGATCCGCGATCGGGAGGTTGGATGGGCTGGGATGGGTATCAGGAGTCGGGAGCTTGGATGCGTAGGCGGTCAGGTCCAAAAATATGGGTGTTGACTTTTACATGGTATTGATGATTACACTAGTACATATCGTTATGAGCCCAGAGAACCCCAAAACCCATCAGCAATAGATGTTCACCAAGACAAAAGGTTTCTTCAACAAAAGTTGCTTTTAATTATATTTAAACATGAAAATAGAATTAAACTTTAACTTCTCACTATGGACTTATTTAATCCCCTTCTAATTCTAAGCCAAGTGTATTTAACGTGTGTGTAAGTTTTTAAAAGTTTTCTGTTACACAGTCCAATCTCAGTTCTTTCCTTCAAGTTCACTGGTTGCAGGCAATTTGTTTAGTGTGCTCAGAATTTAAAATGTTAAAAGTTCACAAGTCTTTGGTGCTTGAAAGGTAAATGTTTACCACTCAGGAAGGTTCTTGTTGATTTTCAGTGAGATTTGTTGTTCCTTTTTAATCAGCCACATCAATTTCCATTTCAAATAAAATTTTCCCCTTCATGGTTTTCCAGATGATAACCTTTTTCTTTCAGGTCACCACATAGTGAATTTTTGTTTCTCTTATTCCAGGTGAAACATTAGACAGCCAGTGCTCTCCTCTGGCATTAACCACAAGGGCTTTGGTCAGGCTGAATCAAGCACTTACAACCTGGCCTTTAGAAGCTTGTTCTGTTTTAGTCGCAGTTGCAGTTGTTGGCTGAAACACTAGAAATGATCACAGTGTTGCACGCACTCGCTCGCAAACACTCTTCCAGACAGCTGTGGCTCCGTCATGCTCTTTCATCTGTTGCCTTTTGCAAACAAACAATCCATTAGATTCCTGAAAGTTGCTGTGCAAGTTGATAATTTGACAAAAAAAATATTTTGGTCATTATTGGGGGTGATTGTTTCAAGAGCTGCAAGGTAATATTGCAGTTATATAAAGCTCTCTGGGCAATATGCTTGTAAATCTGCTCTGCACTCTTTTCACCTTGTTGATATCTTTCCTGTAAGTTATGTGGCCCAATCTGTGCACAATACTCCAAATTTTACCTCACCAATGTCTCATACAACTTCAACATAACATTCCAACTCTTGTACTCAGTCTTTGGATTCATGAATACTAATATGCCAAACGCTCTCTTTCTGACCCTATCTACTTGTGATATCACTTTCAAGGACTTAGCAGCAATCCTCAAAGCACACCACTGGTCATTGCCAGCAGCCAGGAAGGCAATCATTCATTCATCTACTTAAAAAAATACACTAAAAACCTGAGCAGCCTATCCTGAGGATCTGTTGAATAGATTAAAACATCGCTCCGGTCTACACCGACAGATAACAAACACAGCAAGAATTGTATTGTCTGGAAAGGAAGAGTTAATTCATAGAATAACACCAGTTATATCCCATGAAAGTCATCAAAAAATGGTTTCCAGCTTTCTTCAAACTTAGCAGTGGTTTCTCAAGACGACTTCTGATGTTTTCCAGATTTAAGAAAGACAACACGAGAAAACTATTGATATAATGTAGGAGAATCACTGTCTTTCCATTTAAGTAAAATTGCTAATCCAGCTAATAGAGTAGAAAAAGCTACCACTCGATTTTGCAGAAGTAGATAAAAAAAAAAATCCAAAAAAAAGAGCAGTTGAGGGGTCAGGTTGTAATTGAAAAACCAGAATCATTGATTGAGTTGAAAAAAAAATTTCCATAATTTTTACAACACTGAACATGATCAAACCTATGAGTCAATGAAGCCACTTCAATATTGCATCCGTCACAAGTGGAGCTTGTATTAGGAAAAATGCAAGCTAGTCTATCTTTAGACATAGAAGCTCTATGAACTATTTTCAGCTGTGTGAAAGAAAGATGTGCACAAAGTGAAGAAGTATTAACTAGTCTGGTAATTCTTCCCCATATTTCAGGAGGTAATGTTACGTTCAAAAATTGACAAGAAGTATGAAAAAACATGGTGTTAGTCAAAAGCGAAGTATCAGCGATGCTGGAAATCTGTCATAAAAGAAGAAATCACTTATGATTCTCAGCAAGTCCGTCTGCATTTGTAGAGATAAATACAGAAATAACATTTCATTTTGATAACTTTGCATTAGAAGTTGTATGTGGTGATGGCTTGTGGTAAAATTCAATGATATTTACTTTATTTATTTGTATAATTGTCGAATGTTTTTTGGACCACTTTTTCAGGTTAAAAAAAGTGGGGATGGGTTCAGGTCGAACTTTACATATGTTGAACATTGGACCTCAGTAAGATTCAGATTTTTTTTAGGAGATCAGAATGGTAATAATTGATTATTCTCATCAACTGCTCGCAAAGAGTTCAGATAGGCAGGAAGTTGGGTTGAGGATCCTCGATCGGGAGCTTGGATGGGCTGGGGTGAGGATCAGCAGTCGGGAGCTTGGACGTGTGGGTGGTCATGTCCAAAAATATGGGTGTTGACTTTTACATGGTATTGATGATTACACTAGTACATATTGTTATGAGCCCAAAGGACCCCAATACCATCAGCAATAGATGTTCACCAAGACAAAAGGTTTCTTCAACAAAAGTTGCTTTTAATTATATTTAAACATGAAAATAGAATCAAACTTTAACTTCTCACTATGGACTTATTTAATCCCCTGCTAATTCTATGCGCAAGTGTATTTAATGTGTGTGTAAGTTTTAAATAGTTTTCTGTTTCAAAGTCCAATCTCACTTCTTTCCTTCAAGTTCCCTGGTTGCAGGGAATACTTATTGTGTGCACAGAATTTAAAATGTATAAAGTTCAGTCGGCTTTGGTGCTTGAAAGGTAAATGGTTACCACTCAGGAAGTTTCTTGTTGGTTTTCAGAGAGATTTGTTGTTCCTTTTTAATCAGACACTTCAATGTCCACCTCAAATAAAATTTGCCCCTTCAGGGTTTTCCAGATGATAACCTTTTTCCTTCAGGTCACCACAGAGTTCCTTTTAATTTCTCTTATTCTAGGTAAAACATTAAACTGCCAGTGCTCTCCTCTTGCATTAACCACAAGGTGAATCAAGCACTTACAACCTGTCATTTGGAAACTTGTTCTGTTTCAGTCCGAGCTGCTGTTGTTGGCTGTAACACTAGAAGTGATCACACTCTTGCGCTCACTCGCTCACAAGCACTCTTCCAGACAGCAGTGGCTCCGACATGCTTTTTCATCTGTTGCCTTTTGCAAACAACAATCCATTAAATTCCTCAAAGTTGCTGTGCAAGTTGATAAGTTGACAAAAAAATGTTTTGGTCATTATAGAGGGGGGAATGCTTTCAAGATCTGCAAGGTAATATTGCAGTTATATAAAGTTCTGGTTAAATCCCACTTAGAGCATTGTGTACAGTTCTGATCACCTTATTATTTCAATGATGCAAATGTTTGGGATAAGGTGCAGAGCAAATCTACCAGGATGCTGCCTGGAGTACAGTCCATGTGCTAGGGAGAAAGGTTGAGTGAGCTAAGGCTTATCTCTTTGGAGCAAAAGAGAATGAGGGTGACTTAATTGAGGTGAATAAGTTTTTAAATGAAGAAATATTTTTATAGACACAGCACCATAACAAGCACTTCTGGCTACAAACCTGCACCACTGAAATGTGACCAATTATTCCACTATGCCTAAATGCCTACAGGATGGTAACAGGCCATTTTGCCCAACAAGTTTATGGTGCTGAATTTTTGCCCGATTTACCCCCAATTTATGCCCCGCTCTATGCCCCGCTCTATGCCCCGCTCTATGCCCCGCTCTATGCCCCGCTCTATGCCCCGCTCTATGCCCCGCTCTATGCCCCGCTCTATGCCCCGCTCTATGCCCCGCTCTATGCCCCGCTCTATGCCCCGCTCTATGCCCCGCTCTATGCCCCGCTCTATGCCCCGCTCTATGCCCGCTCTATGCCCCGCTCTATGCCCCGCTCTATGCCCCGCTCTATGCCCCGCTCTATGCCCCGCTCTATGCCCCGCTCTATGCCCCGCTCTATGCCCCGCTCTATGCCCCGCTCTATGCCCCGCTCTATGCCCCGCTCTATGCCCCGCTCTATGCCCCGCTCTATGCCCCGCTCTATGCCCCGCTCTATGCCCCGCTCTATGCCCCGCTCTATGCCCCGCTCTATGCCCCGCTCTATGCCCCGCTCTATGCCCCGCTCTATGCCCCGCTCTATGCCCCGCTCTATGCCCCGCTCTATGCCCCGCTCTATGCCCCGCTCTATGCCCCGCTCTATGCCCCGCTCTATGCCCCGCTCTATGCCCCGCTCTATGCCCCGCTCTATGCCCCGCTCTATGCCCCGCTCTATGCCCCGCTCTATGCCCCGCTCTATGCCCCGCTCTATGCCCCGCTCTATGCCCCGCTCTATGCCCCGCTCTATGCCCCGCTCTATGCCCCGCTCTATGCCCCGCTCTATGCCCCGCTCTATGCCCCGCTCTATGCCCCGCTCTATGCCCCGCTCTATGCCCCGCTCTATGCCCCGCTCTATGCCCCGCTCTATGCCCCGCTCTATGCCCCGCTCTATGCCCCGCTCTATGCCCCGCTCTATGCCCCGCTCTATGCCCCGCTCTATGCCCCGCTCTATGCCCCGCTCTATGCCCCGCTCTATGCCCCGCTCTATGCCCCGCTCTATGCCCCGCTCTATGCCCCGCTCTATGCCCCGCTCTATGCCCCGCTCTATGCCCCGCTCTATGCCCCGCTCTATGCCCCGCTCTATGCCCCGCTCTATGCCCCGCTCTATGCCCCGCTCTATGCCCCGCTCTATGCCCCGCTCTATGCCCCGCTCTATGCCCCGCTCTATGCCCCGCTCTATGCCCCGCTCTATGCCCCGCTCTATGCCCCGCTCTATGCCCCGCTCTATGCCCCGCTCTATGCCCCGCTCTATGCCCCGCTCTATGCCCCGCTCTATGCCCCGCTCTATGCCCCGCTCTATGCCCCGCTCTATGCCCCGCTCTATGCCCCGCTCTATGCCCCGCTCTATGCCCCGCTCTATGCCCCGCTCTATGCCCCGCTCTATGCCCCGCTCTATGCCCCGCTCTATGCCCCGCTCTATGCCCCGCTCTATGCCCCGCTCTATGCCCCGCTCTATGCCCCGCTCTATGCCCCGCTCTATGCCCCGCTCTATGCCCCGCTCTATGCCCCGCTCTATGCCCCGCTCTATGCCCCGCTCTATGCCCCGCTCTATGCCCCGCTCTATGCCCCGCTCTATGCCCCGCTCTATGCCCCGCTCTATGCCCCGCTCTATGCCCCGCTCTATGCCCCGCTCTATGCCCCGCTCTATGCCCCGCTCTATGCCCCGCTCTATGCCCCGCTCTATGCCCCGCTCTATGCCCCGCTCTATGCCCCGCTCTATGCCCCGCTCTATGCCCCGCTCTATGCCCCGCTCTATGCCCCGCTCTATGCCCCGCTCTATGCCCCGCTCTATGCCCCGCTCTATGCCCCGCTCTATGCCCCGCTCTATGCCCCGCTCTATGCCCCGCTCTATGCCCCGCTCTATGCCCCGCTCTATGCCCCGCTCTATGCCCCGCTCTATGCCCCGCTCTATGCCCCGCTCTATGCCCCGCTCTATGCCCCGCTCTATGCCCCGCTCTATGCCCCGCTCTATGCCCCGCTCTATGCCCCGCTCTATGCCCCGCTCTATGCCCCGCTCTATGCCCCGCTCTATGCCCCGCTCTATGCCCCGCTCTATGCCCCGCTCTATGCCCCGCTCTATGCCCCGCTCTATGCCCCGCTCTATGCCCCGCTCTATGCCCCGCTCTATGCCCCGCTCTATGCCCCGCTCTATGCCCCGCTCTATGCCCCGCTCTATGCCCCGCTCTATGCCCCGCTCTATGCCCCGCTCTATGCCCCGCTCTATGCCCCGCTCTATGCCCCGCTCTATGCCCCGCTCTATGCCCCGCTCTATGCCCCGCTCTATGCCCCGCTCTATGCCCCGCTCTATGCCCCGCTCTATGCCCCGCTCTATGCCCCGCTCTATGCCCCGCTCTATGCCCCGCTCTATGCCCCGCTCTATGCCCCGCTCTATGCCCCGCTCTATGCCCCGCTCTATGCCCCGCTCTATGCCCCGCTCTATGCCCCGCTCTATGCCCCGCTCTATGCCCCGCTCTATGCCCCGCTCTATGCCCCGCTCTATGCCCCGCTCTATGCCCCGCTCTATGCCCCGCTCTATGCCCCGCTCTATGCCCCGCTCTATGCCCCGCTCTATGCCCCGCTCTATGCCCCGCTCTATGCCCCGCTCTATGCCCCGCTCTATGCCCCGCTCTATGCCCCGCTCTATGCCCCGCTCTATGCCCCGCTCTATGCCCCGCTCTATGCCCCGCTCTATGCCCCGCTCTATGCCCCGCTCTATGCCCCGCTCTATGCCCCGCTCTATGCCCCGCTCTATGCCCCGCTCTATGCCCCGCTCTATGCCCCGCTCTATGCCCCGCTCTATGCCCCGCTCTATGCCCCGCTCTATGCCCCGCTCTATGCCCCGCTCTATGCCCCGCTCTATGCCCCGCTCTATGCCCCGCTCTATGCCCCGCTCTATGCCCCGCTCTATGCCCCGCTCTATGCCCCGCTCTATGCCCCGCTCTATGCCCCGCTCTATGCCCCGCTCTATGCCCCGCTCTATGCCCCGCTCTATGCCCCGCTCTATGCCCCGCTCTATGCCCCGCTCTATGCCCCGCTCTATGCCCCGCTCTATGCCCCGCTCTATGCCCCGCTCTATGCCCCGCTCTATGCCCCGCTCTATGCCCCGCTCTATGCCCCGCTCTATGCCCCGCTCTATGCCCCGCTCTATGCCCCGCTCTATGCCCCGCTCTATGCCCCGCTCTATGCCCCGCTCTATGCCCCGCTCTATGCCCCGCTCTATGCCCCGCTCTATGCCCCGCTCTATGCCCCGCTCTATGCCCCGCTCTATGCCCCGCTCTATGCCCCGCTCTATGCCCCGCTCTATGCCCCGCTCTATGCCCCGCTCTATGCCCCGCTCTATGCCCCGCTCTATGCCCCGCTCTATGCCCCGCTCTATGCCCCGCTCTATGCCCCGCTCTATGCCCCGCTCTATGCCCCGCTCTATGCCCCGCTCTATGCCCCGCTCTATGCCCCGCTCTATGCCCCGCTCTATGCCCCGCTCTATGCCCCGCTCTATGCCCCGCTCTATGCCCCGCTCTATGCCCCGCTCTATGCCCCGCTCTATGCCCCGCTCTATGCCCCGCTCTATGCCCCGCTCTATGCCCCGCTCTATGCCCCGCTCTATGCCCCGCTCTATGCCCCGCTCTATGCCCCGCTCTATGCCCCGCTCTATGCCCCGCTCTATGCCCCGCTCTATGCCCCGCTCTATGCCCCGCTCTATGCCCCGCTCTATGCCCCGCTCTATGCCCCGCTCTATGCCCCGCTCTATGCCCCGCTCTATGCCCCGCTCTATGCCCCGCTCTATGCCCCGCTCTATGCCCCGCTCTATGCCCCGCTCTATGCCCCGCTCTATGCCCCGCTCTATGCCCCGCTCTATGCCCCGCTCTATGCCCCGCTCTATGCCCCGCTCTATGCCCCGCTCTATGCCCCGCTCTATGCCCCGCTCTATGCCCCGCTCTATGCCCCGCTCTATGCCCCGCTCTATGCCCCGCTCTATGCCCCGCTCTATGCCCCGCTCTATGCCCCGCTCTATGCCCCGCTCTATGCCCCGCTCTATGCCCCGCTCTATGCCCCGCTCTATGCCCCGCTCTATGCCCCGCTCTATGCCCCAATAATGCCCAAATTTACCCTGTCAGAAAAATCTGCCCTCACCAAAAGTCTCGAGCCTAACTGCCTTTTTTCGGTCTACTTTCCAGTTTTAAAGATAGTCTCTGACTTGAAAGATTGGCTTACATTTTCTTGCTGCAGAAGTGACCATCCTATAGAATTGTCCCAATTCTTTTAAAATATTTGGAACCCAAGGACATGACAACACAGATACTGACCTTTCATCATTTCTTGTGTGAGCTTAACTTTTTTCTGTCAAGTCCCACTGAGCTGCACCCAGATCTTTCCCCTCCAAACCTTCTGTGTCGACGTATCTGTCCAAATTTTTCTTAAATATCAAAATTGAGCCTGCATTTACCACTTAGTTTTCAGCTCATTCCAGATTCGCACCACTCTCTGCGAGAAGAAATTATCGCCTATGTTCAATTTAAAAATCCCCCTTTCACCCCTAACGCATGTTTTCTGAATTTTCATCTTTCCTCACCTCAATGGAAAAAGCCTGGCTTGTATTTACTCCATCTATACCCTCATAAATTTGTATACCTCTATCAACTCATCCTTCATGCTTCAGGGAATTAAATTCTAACTTGTTTAACCTTTCCCTGCAACCCAGTTCCTGAAGTCTGCGCAACTTCCTTGTAAATCTGCTCTGCACTCTTTTCACCTTGTTGATATCTTTCCTGTAAGTTATGTGGCCCAATCTGTGCACAATACTCCAAATTTTGCCTCACCAATGTCTCATACAACTTCAACATAACATCCCAACTCTTGTACTCATTGTTTGGATTTATGAATACCAATATGCAAAAAGCTCTCTTTCTCACCCTATCTACTTGTGATATCACTTTCAAGGACTCAGCAGCAATCCTCAAAGCACACCACGGGTCATTGCCAGCAGCCAGGAAGGCAATCATTCTCTCATCTACTTAAAAAAATACACTAAAAAAACTGAGCAGCCTATCCTGAGGATCTGTTGAATAGTTTAAAACATTGCTCCGGTCTACACCGACAGATAACAAACACAGCAAGAATTGTATTGTCTGGAAAGGAAGAGTTAATTCATAGAATAACACCAGTTAAATCCCATGAAAATCATCAAAAAATGGTTTCCAGCTTTCTTCAAACTTAGCAGCGGTTTCTCAAGACAACTTCTGATGTTTTCCAGATTTAAGAAAGACAACATGAGAAAACTATTGATATAATGTAGGAGAATCAGTCTTTCCATTTAAGTAAAGTGGGTCTTCCAGCTAATAGAGTAGAAAAAGCTACCACACGATTATGCAGAAGTAGATAAACAACTAAAATCCAAAAAAAAAGAGCAGTTGAAGGGTCAGGATGTAATTGAAAAACCAGAATCATTGATTGAGTTGAAAAAAAAATATTTCCATTATTTTTATAACACTGAACATGATCAAAACCTATGAGTCAATGAAGCCACTTCAATATTGCATCCGTCACAAGTGGAGCTTGTGTTAGGAAGAATGCAAGCTAGTCTATCTTTAGACATAGAAGCTCTATGAACTATTTTCAGCTGTGTGAAAGAAAGATGTGCACAAAGTGAAGAAGTATTAACTAGTCTGGTAATTCTTCCCCATATTTCAGGAGGTAATGTTACTTTCAAAAATTGATAAGAAGTATGAAAAACATGGTGTAATTCAAAAGCCAAGTACCAGGGTTGCTGGAAATCTGTCATAAAAGAAGAAATCACTTATGATTCTCAGCAAGTCAGTCTGCATTTGTAGAGATAATAACAGAAATAACATTTCAGTTTGATACCCTGATTTAGAGGTTGGCTTGTGCTAAAATTGAACAATATTTACTTTATTCAATGTGTTGTTGTTGAGTGTTTTTTGGACCAATTTTTCAGGTTAAAAAACGAGGGGGGTGAGTGTTCAGGTTGACCTTTACATATGTTGAATTTTAGACCTCAGTAAGATTCATAATTTTTTGTAGGAGATCTGAATGGGAATATTTGATTATTCCCATCAACTGCTCGCAAAGAGTTCAGATAGGCAGGAAGTTGGGTTGAGGATCCATGATCGGGAGCTTGGATGGGTTGGGGTGAGGATCAGGAGCCGGGAGCTTGGATGTGTGGGCGGTTAGGTCCAAAAATATGGGTGTTGACTTTTACATGGTATTGATGATTACACTAGTATATATTGTTATGAGCCCAGAGGACCCCAAAAACCATCAGCAATAGATATTGACCAAGACAAATGGTTACTTAAACAAAAGTTGCTTTTAATTATATTTAAACATGAAAATAGAATCAAACTTTAACTTCTCACTATTGACTTTTTTAATCCCCTTCTAATTCTAAGCACAAGTGTATTTAATGTGTGTGAAAGTTTTTCAAAGTTTCCTGTTTCACAGTCTAATCTCACTTCTTTCCTTCAAGTTCCCCGGTTGCAGGCAATTCGTATGGTGTGCATACAATTTAAAATGTATAAATTTCACTCGGCTTTGGTGCTTGAAAGGTAAATGGTTACCACTCAGGAAGGTTCTTGTTGGTTTTCAGAGAGGTTTGTTGTTCTTTTTTAATCAGCCACTTCAATGTCCACTTCAAATGAAATTTGCCCCTTCAGGGTTTTCCAGATGTTAACCTTTTTCTTTCAGTTCACCTCAGAGTTCCTTTTTGTTTTTCTATTCCAGGTGAAACATTAGGCAGCCAGTGCTCTCCTCTTTCATTAACCACAAGGTCTTTGATCAGGCTGAATCAAGCACTTACAACCTGTCCTTTAGCAGCTTGTTCTGTTTCAGTTCGAGCTGCTGCTGTTGGCTGTAACACTAGAAATTATCACACTCTCGCTCGCACTCGCTCGCAAGCACTCTTCCAGACAGCAGTGGCTCCGAAATGCTCTTTCATCTGTTGCCTTTTGCAAACAATAATCCATTAGATTCCTCAAGGTTGCTGTGCAAGTTGATAAGTTTAAAAAAAATGTTTTGGTCAGTATTGGGGGGGATTGCGTTCAAGAGCTGTAAGGTAATATTGCAGTTATATAAAGCTTCGGTTAAACCCCACTTAGAGCATTGTATACAGTTCTTGTTATCGGAAGGATGCAAATGTTTGGGATAAGGTGCAGAGCAAATTACCAGGATGCTGCCTGGAGTACACTCCATGTGCTATGAAGAAAGGTTGAGTGAGCTTAGGCTTATCTCTTTGGAGCAATAGAGAATGAGGGGTCACTTAAATGAGGTGTATGTTTTTTTTTTAAATGAAGAAATGTTTTTATAGACACAGCACCAGAACAAGCACTTCTGGCTACAAACCTGCACCACCGAAATGTGACCAATTATTCCACTATGCCCAAATGCCTACAGTATGTTAACAGGCTGTTTTTCCCAACAAGTTTGTGCTGACAAATTTATGCCCTAATTAGTCCCTCAGTGTGCCCTCAGTGTGGCCTAATTATGCCCCAATTTATCCTGTCAGAGAAATCTGCCCTCACCAAAAGTCTGTAACCGAACAGCCTTTTTTTGCTCTACTTTCCAGTTTTCAAAATGGTCTTTGACATGAAAGATTGGATTTCCTTCTCTTGCTGCAGAAGTGACCATCCTATAGAATCATTCCAATTCTTTTAAAATATTTGGAACCCAAGAACATGGCAACACAGACACTGACCTTTCTGTGTGCTTAAATTTTTTCTGTCAAGTCTCACTGAGCTGCACCCAGATCTTTCCCCTCCAAACCTTCTGCGTCCATGTATCTGTCCAAATTTTTCTTCAATATCAAAATTGAGCCTCTATTTACCACTTAGCTGGCAGCTCATTTCACATTCGCACCACTCTCTGCGTGAAGATATTATCCCTAATGTTCAATTTAAACTTCTCCCTTTCACCCTTAACCCATGTTCACTGATTTTTAATCTTTCCTAACTTCATTGGAAAAAGCCTGGCTTGTATTTACTCCATCTATACCCTCATAATTTTGTATGCCTCTATCAACTCATCCCTCATGCTTCAGGGAATAAAGTTCTAACTTGTTTAACCTTTCCCTGCAACCCACTTCCTGAAGTCTGGCAACATCCTTGTAAATCTGCTCTGCACTCTTTTCACTTTGTTGATATCTTTCCTGTAGTTGTGTCCCAATCTGTGCCCAATACTCCAAATTTTGCCACACCAATGTCGCATACAACAACTTCAACATAACATCCCAACTCTTGTACTCAGTCTTTGGATTTATGAATACCAATATGCCAAAAGCTCTCTTTCTGACCCTATCTACTTGTGATATTACTTTCAAGGACTCAGCAGCAATCCTCAAAGCACACCACTGGGCATTGCCAGCAGCCAGGAAGGCAATCGTTCACTCATCTACTTAAAAAAATACATTTAAAAAACTGAGCAGCCTATCTTGAGGATCTGTTGAATAGATTAAAACATTGCTCTGGTCTACACCGACAGATAACAAACACAGCAAGAATTATAATGTCTGGAAAGGAAGATTTTATTCATAGAATGACACCAGTTATGTTCCACGAAAGTAATCAATAAATGGTTTCCAGCTTTCTTCAAACTTAGCAGTGGTTTCTCAAGACGACTTCTGATGTTTTCCAGATTTAAGAAAGAAAACACGAGAAAACTATTGATATAATGTAGGAGAATCAGTCTCTTTCCATTTTAGTAAAGTGGCTCTTCCAGCTAATAGAGTAAAAAAAGCTACCACTCGATAATGCAGAAGAAATAAACAACCGAAATCCAAAAAAAAGAGCAGTTGAGGGGTCATGTTGTAACTGAAAAACTAGAATCATTGTTTGAGTAGAAAAAAATATATAAAATATATAAAAATTCACAAAGAGCAGGGGGTTCAGAGCAGATCTCTGTGGGATCTCAGGGGGCAGGCGCCCGGGGGGGGCAGGCGCCCCGGGGGGGGCAGGCGCCCGGGGGGGGCAGGCGCCCGGGGGGGGCAGGCGCCCGGGGGGGGGCAGGCGCCCGGGGGGGGCAGGCGCCCGGGGGGGGCAGGCGCCCGGGGGGGGCAGGCGCCCGGGGGGGGGCAGGGCGCCCGGGGGGGCAGGCGCCCGGGGGGGGGCAGGCGCCCGGGGGGGGCAGGCGCCCGGGGGGGGCAGGCGCCCGGGGGGGGCAGGCGCCCGGGGGGGGCAGGCGCCCGGGGGGGGCAGGCGCCCGGGGGGGGCAGGCGCCCGGGGGGGGGCAGGCGCCCCGGGGGGGGCAGGCGCCCGGGGGGGGGCAGGCGCCCGGGGGGGGGCAGGCGCCCGGGGGGGGGCAGGCGCCCGGGGGGGGCAGGCGCCCGGGGGGGGGCAGGCGCCCGGGGGGGGGCAGGCGCCCGGGGGGGGCAGGCGCCCGGGGGGGGCAGGCGCCCGGGGGGGGGCAGGCGCCCCGGGGGGGGCAGGCGCCCGGGGGGGGGCAGGCGCCCGGGGGGGGGCAGGCGCCCGGGGGGGGCAGGCGCCCGGGGGGGGCAGGCGCCCGGGGGGGGGCAGGCGCCCGGGGGGGGGGGCAGGCGCCCGGGGGGGGCAGGCGCCCGGGGGGGGGCAGGCGCCCGGGGGGGGCAGGCGCCCGGGGGGGGGCAGGCGCCCGGGGGGGGCAGGCGCCCGGGGGGGGCAGGCGCCCGGGGGGGGGCAGGCGCCCGGGGGGGGCCAGGCGCCCGGGGGGGGCAGGCGCCCGGGGGGGGCAGGCGCCCGGGGGGGGGCAGGCGCCCGGGGGGGGGCAGGCGCCCCGGGGGGGGGCAGGCGCCCGGGGGGGGCAGGCGCCCGGGGGGGGCAGGCGCCCGGGGGGGGGCAGGCGCCCGGGGGGGGGCAGGCGCCCGGGGGGGGGCAGGCGCCCCGGGGGGGGCAGGCGCCCGGGGGGGGGCAGGCGCCCGGGGGGGGGCAGGCGCCCGGGGGGGGCAGGCGCCCGGGGGGGGCAGGCGCCCGGGGGGGGCAGGCGCCCGGGGGGGGCAGGCGCCCGGGGGGGGCAGGCGCCCGGGGGGGAGGCAGGCGCCCGGGGGGGGGCAGGCGCCCCGGGGGGGGGCAGGCGCCCCGGGGGGGGCAGGCGCCCGGGAATTGTAACTGAAAACCAGAATCATTGATTGAGTTGAAATAAAATATATTATAAAATATTTTAAAATTCACAAAGAGCAGGTGTCTCAGAGCAGATACCTGTGGGAGGGCAGGGGCAGGGTCAGAGGAGAGCAGGAGCAGAGGAGCGCAGGAACCCAGGCGCAGGCGAGCAGGAGCAGGCGAGCAGGAGTTGTAATTGGAAAAAACTAGAATCATTTTTTGAGTTGAAAAAAAAATTATAAAATATTATAAAATTCACCAAGAGTAGGGGTTTCAGAGCAGATCCCTGTGGGATCTGTAGGAGCAGAAGAGCAGGAGTAGAGGAAGGGGCAGGGGCAGGAGAGCAGGCGCGCAGGAGCAGGGGAGCAGGAGCGCGAGCAGGAGCAGGGTATCGGGAGCAGGAGAGGAGAGCAGGAGGAGGAGCATAGGAGCAGGAGCAGAGGAGCGCTGGAGCAGGGGAGCAGGAGCGCGAGCAGGGGAGCAGGAGCGCGAGCGGGGAGCAGGGGAGCGGGAGCAGGGGAGCGGGAGCAGGGGAGCGGGAGCAGGGGAGCGGGAGCAGGGGAGCGGGAGCAGGGGAGCGGGAGCAGGGGAGCGGGAGCAGGGGAGCGGGAGCAGGGGAGCGGGAGCAGGGGAGCGGGAGCAGGGGAGCGGGAGCAGGGGAGCGGGAGCAGGGGAGCGGGAGCAGGGGAGCGGGAGCAGGGGAGCGGGAGCAGGGGAGCGGGAGCAGGGGAGCGGGAGCAGGGGAGCGGGAGCAGGGGAGCGGGAGCAGGGGAGCGGGGAGCAGGGGAGCGGGAGCAGGGGGAGCGGGAGCAGGGGAGCGGGAGCAGGGGAGCGGGAGCAGGGGAGCGGGAGCAGGGGAGCGGGAGCAGGGGAGCGGGAGCAGGGGAGCGGGAGCAGGGGAGCGGGAGCAGGGGAGCGGGAGCAGGGGAGCGGGAGCAGGGGAGCGGGAGCAGGGGAGCGGGAGCAGGGGAGCGGGAGCAGGGGAGCGGGAGCAGGGGAGCGGGAGCAGGGGAGCGGGAGCAGGGGAGCGGGAGCAGGGGAGCGGGAGCAGGGGAGCGGGAGCAGGAGTTGTAACTGAAAAACTAGAATCATTTATTGAGTTGAAAAAAATATTATAAAACATTATAAAATTCATAAAGAGCATGGGTTCCAGAGCAGATTCCTCTGTGATCTGTGGGGTCTGCAGGAGCAGGAGAGCAAGGGCAGGAGAAGAGGAAGGAGAGCAGGGGCAAGAGCAGGAGCAGGCGAGCAGAGGAGCAGGAGCGCTGGAGCAGGAGCGCTGGAGCAGAGGAGCAGGAGCGCGAGCAGGAGTAGGAGCAGAGGAGCGCCGGGGCAGAGGGGCAGGGGCAGGAATCCCTGAATTACTCCTGAATTTCCCCTGAATTACTCCTGAATTTCCCCTGAATTACTCCTGAATTTCCCCCGAATTACTCCTGAATTACTCCTGAATTTCCCCTGAATTTCCCCTGAATTACTCCTGAATTACCCCTGAATTACCCCTGATCACCACTTAATTACCCCTGATCACCCCTTCATTATCCCTTAATTACTCCTGTTTACCCTTGTTTACCCCTGATTATCCCTTGTTTACCCCTGTTTACCCCTTGTTTACCCCTTGTTTGCCCCTTGTTTGCCCCTTGTTTGCCCCTGATTACCCCTAATTACCCCCTTGATTACCCCTAATTACCCCCTTGATTACCCCTTAATTACCCCCTATTTACACCCTAATCATGCCCCAATTATGCTCTTATAACGCCCTCATTTACCCTGTTTAGAAATCTGCCGTCACCAAAAGTCTCTAGCCTAACTGCCTTTTTTTGGTCTACTTCCCAGTTTTAAAACCGGTCTCTGACATGAAAGATCAGCTTTCCTTTCCTTCCTGCAGAAGTGACCATCCTATAGAATCGTTCCAATTCTTTTAAAATATTTGGAACCCAAGAACATGACAACACAGATACTGACCTTTCATCATTTCTTGTGTGTGCTTAACTTTTTTCTGTCAAGTCACACTGAGCTGCATCAGATCTTTTCCCTCCAAACATTTTGTGTCCATGTATCTGTCCAAATTTTTCTTAAATATCAAAATTGAGCCTGCATTTACCATTTAGCTGGCAGCTCATTCCACATTCCCACCACTCTCTGCGAGAAGAAATTATCCCTAATGTTCAATTTAAACTTCCCCCTTTCACCCTTAACCCATGTTCACTGATTTTTAATCTTTCGTAACCTCAATGGAATAAACCTGGCTTGTATTTACACCCTCATAATTTTGTATACCTCTATCAACTCATACCTCATGCTTCAGGGAATAAAGTTTTAACTTGTTTAACCTTTCCCTGCAACCCAGTTCCTGAAGTCTGGGCAACATCTTTGTAAATCTGCTCTGCACTCTTTTCACCTTGTGATATCTTTCCTGTAGTTATGTGGCCCAGTCTGTGCACAATACTCCAAATTTTGCATCACCAATGTCTCATACAACTTCAACATAACATCCCAACTCTTGTACTCAGTCTTTGGATTTATGAATAGCAATATGCCAAAAGCTCTCTTTCTGACCCTATCTACTAGTGATATCACTTTCAAGAACTCAGCAGCAATCCTCAAAGCACACCACTGGTCATTGCCAGCAGCAAGGAAGGCAATCGTTCACTCATCTACAAAAAATAAATACACTGAAAAAAACCTCAGCAGCTTATCCTGAGGATCTGTTGAATAGTTTAAAACATTGCTCCGGTCTACACCGACAGATAACAAACACAGCAAGACTTGCATTGTCTGGAAAGGAAGAGTTAATTCATAGAATAACACCAGTTATATCGCATGAAAGATATCAATAAATGGTTTCCATCTTTCTTTCCAACTTAGCAGTGGTTTCTCAAGACGACTTCTGATGTTTTCCAGATTTAAGAAAGAAAACACGAGAAAACTATTGATATAATGTAGGAGAATCAGTGTCTTTCCATTTAAGTAAAGTGGCTCTTCCAGCTAATAGAGTATAAAAAGCTACCACTCGATAATGCAGAAGGAAATAAACAACCGAAATCCAAAAAAAAAGAGCCGTTGAGGGTTCAGGTTGTAACTGAAAAACTAGAATCATTGATTGAGTTGAAAAAAAAATATTATAAAACATTATAAAATTCATAAAGAGCAGGGGTTCCAGAGCAGATTCCTGTGTGATCTGTGGGGTCTGCAGGAGCAGGAGAGCAGGGGCACGGGCAGGAGTAGAGGAAGGAGGGCATGGGCAGGGGCAGGGGCAGGAGCAGGTGAGCAGAAGCTGGCGAGCAGAGGAGCAGGATCGCTGGAGCAGGATCGCTGGAGCGCTGGAGCAGGAGCGCCAGGAGCGCAGTAGCAGGATAGGAGAGCAGGAGGAGGAGCAGGAGCGCAGGAGCAGGAGCAGAGGAGCGTAGGAGCAGGGGAGCAGGAGCGCGAGCAGGAGCGCAGGAGAGGAGAGCAGGAGGAGGAGCACAGGAGCAGGAGCAGAGGAGCGCCGGGGCAGGGGAGCAGTGGCAGGGGCAGGAATTCTTGATTACCCCTGATTACCCCTTAATTACCCATTAATTACCCCTGATTATCCCTTAATTACTCCTGATTACCCCTTAAATACCCCTGATTATCCCTTAAATACCCCTGATTACCCCATAATTACCCCTGATTACCACTTAATTACCCATGATTACCCCTTAATTACCACTTGATTACCCCTGATCACCCCTTAATTACCCCTGATCACCCCTGATCACCCCTTAATTACCCCTGATCACCCCTTGTTTACCTGATCACCCCTTAAATACCCCTGATCACCCCTTAATTACCCCTGATTACCCCTTAATTACCACTTAATTACCCCTGATCACCACTTAATTACCCCTGATCACCCCTTGTTTACCCCTGATCACCCCTTGTTTACCCCTGATCACCCCTTATTTACCCCTGATCACCCCTTGTTTACCCCTGATCACCCCTTGTTTACCCTTGATCACCCCTTGTTTACCCCTGATCACCCCTTAATTACCCCTGATCACCCCTTGTTTACCCCTGATCACCCCTTGTTTACACCTGATCACCCCTTGTTTTCCCCTGATCACACCTTGTTTACCCCTGATCACCCCTTGTTTACCCCTGATTACCCCTTGTTTACCCCTGATTACCACTAGTTTACCCCTGATTACCCCTTGTTTACCCCTGATTACCCCTTGTTTACCCCTGATTACCCCTTGTTTACCCCTGATTACCCCTTGTTTACCCCTGATTACCCCTTGTTTACCCCTGATTACCCCTTGTTTACCCCTGATTACCCCTTGTTTACCCCTGATTACCCCTTGTTTACCCATTATTACCCCTTGTTTACCCTGATTACCCCTTGTTTACCCTGATTACCCCTTGTTTACCCTGATTACCCCTTGTTTACCCCTTGTTTACCCCTGATTACCCCTTGTTTAAACCTTGTTTACCCCTGATTACCCCTGATTACCCCTTGTTTACCCCTGTTTACCCCTTGTTTACCCCTTGTTTACCCCTGTTTACCCCTTCTTTACCCCTTCTTTACCCCTTCTTTACCCCTTCTTTACCCCTTGTTTACCCTTGTTTACCCCTTGTTTACCCCTTGTTTACCCCTTGTTTACCCCTGATTACCCCTTGTTTACCCCTGATTACCCTTAATTACCCCCTTGATTACCCCTTAATTACCCCCTATTTACACCCTAATCATGCCCCAATTATGCTCTTATAACGCCCTCATTTACCCTGTTTAGAAATCTGCCCTCACCAAAAATCTCTAGCCTAACTGCCTTTTTTTGGTCTACTTTCCATTTTTAAAACTGGTCTCTGACATGAAAGATTGGCTTTACTTCTCTTGCTGAAGAAGTGACCATCCTATAGAATCGTTCCAATTCTTTTAAAATATTTGGAACCCAAGAACATGACAACACAGATACTGACCTTTCATCATTTCTTGTGTGTGCTTAACTTTTTTCTGTCAAGTCACACTGAGCTGCAACCAGATCTTTCCCCTCCAAACCTTTTGTGTCCATGTATCTGTCCAAATTTTTCTTAAATATCAAAATTGAGCCTGCATTTACCACTGAGCTGGCAGCTCATTCCACATTCCCACCACTCTCGCGAGAAGAAATTATCCCTAATGTTCAATTTAAACTTCCCCCTTTCACCCTTAACCCATGTTCACTGATTTTTAATCTTTCCTAACCTCAATGGAAAAAGCCTGGCTTGTATTTACACCATCTTTACCCTCATAATTTTGTATACCTCTATCAACTCATCCCTCATGCTTCAGGAAATAAAGTTTTAACTCGTTTAACCTTTCCCTGCAACCCAGTTGCTGAAGTCTGGGCAACATCTTTGTAAATCTGCTCTGCACTCTTTTCACCTTGTGATATCTTTCCTGTAGTTTTGTGGCCCAGTCTGTGTATAATACTCCAAATTTTGCCTCACCAATATCTCATACAACTTCAACATAACATCCCAACTCTTGTACTCAGTCTTTGGATTTATGAATACCAATATGCCAAAAGCTCTCTTTCTGACCCTATCTACTTGTGATATCACATTCAAGGACTCAGCAGCAATCCTCAAAGCACACCACTGGTCATTGCCAGCAGCCAGGAAGGCAATCGTTCACTCATCTACAAAAGATAAATACACTAAAAAAACCTGAGCAGCCTATCCTGAGGATCTGTTGAATAGTTTAAAACATTGCTCCGGTCTACACCGACAGATAACAAACACAGCAAGACTTGTATTGTCTGGAAAGGAAGAGTTAATTCATAGAATAAAACCAGTTATATCGCATGAAAGTCATCAATAAATGGTTTCCAGCTTTCTTCCAACTTAGCAGTGGTTTCTCAAGACGACTTCTGATGTTTTCCAGATTTAAGAAAGAAAACACGAGAAAACTATTGATATAATGTAGGAGAATCAGTGTCTTTCCATTTAAGTAAAGTGGCTCTTCCAGCTAATAGAGTATAAAAAGCTACCACTCGATAATGCAGAAGGAAATAAACAACCGAAATCCAAAAAAAAGAGCCGTTGAGGGGTCAGGTTGTAACTGAAAAACTAGAATCATTGATTGAGTTGAAAAAAAATATTATAAAACATTATAAAATTCATAAAGAGCAGGGGTTCCAGAGCAGATTCCTGTGTGATCTGTGGGGTCTGCAGGAGCAGGAGAGCAGGGGCACGGGCAGGAGTAGAGGAAGGAGGGCATGGGCAGGGGCAGGGGCAGGAGCAGGTGAGCAGAAGCTGGCGAGCAGAGGAGCAGGATCGCTGGAGCAGGATCGCTGGAGCGCTGGAGCAGGAGCGCCAGGAGCGCAGTAGCAGGATAGGAGAGCAGGAGGAGGAGCAGGAGCGCAGGAGCAGGAGCAGAGAAGCGTAGGAGCAGGGGAGCAGGAGCGCGAGCAGGAGCGCAGGAGAGGAGAGCAGGAGGAGGAGCACAGGAGCAGGAGCAGAGGAGCGCCGGGGCAGGGGAGCAGTGGCAGGGGCAGGAATCCTTGATTACCCCTGATTACCCCTTAATTACCCATTAATTACCCCTGATTATCCCATAATTACCCCTGATTACCCCTTAAATACCCCTGATTACCCCTTAAATACCCCTGATTACCCCTTAAATACCCCTGATTACCCCTTAATTACCCCTGATTACCACCCAATTACCCCTGATTACTCCTTAATTACCACTTGATTACCCCTGATCACCCCTTAATTACCCCTGATCACCCCTTAATTACCCCTGATCACCCCTTGTTTACCTCTGATCACCCCTTAAATACCCCTGATCACCCCTTAATTACCCCTCATTACCCCTTAATTACCACTTAATTACCCCTGATCACCACTTAATTACCCCTGATCACCCCTTGTTTACCCCTGATCACCCCTTGTTTACCCCTGATCACCCCTTGTTTACCCCTGATCACCCCTTGTTTACCCCTGATCACCCCTTAATTACCCCTGATCACCCCTTGTTTACCCCTGATCACCCCTTGTTTACACCTGATCACCCCTTGTTTACACCTGATCACCCCTTGTTTACCCCTGATCACCCCTTGTTTACCCCTGATTACCCCTTGTTTACCCCTGATTACCCCTAGTTTACCCCTAATTACCCCTTGTTTACCCCTGATTACCCCTTGTTTATCCCTGATTACCCCTTGTTTACCCCTGATTACTCCTTGTTTACCCCTGATTACCCCTTGTTTACCCCTGATTACCCCTTGTTTACCCATTATTACCCCTTGTTTACCCTGATTACCCCTTGTTTACCCTGATTACCCCTTGTTTACCCCTTGTTTACCCCTGATTACCCCTGTTTAAACCTTGTTTACCCCTGATTACCCCTGATTACCCCTGATTACCCCTGTTTACCCCTTGTTTACCCCTTGTTTACCCCTGTTTACCCCTGTTTACCCCTGTTTACCCCTGTTTACCCCTGTTTACCCCTGTTTACCCCTTATTTACCCCTTCTTTACCCCTTGTTTACCCCTTGTTTACCCCTTGTTTACTCTTGTTTACCCTTGTTTCCCCTTGTTTACCCCTTGTTTACCCCTTGTTTACCCCTGATTACCCATAATTACCCCCTTGATTACCCCTTAATTATCCCCTATTTACACCCTAATCATGCCCCAATTATGCTCTTATAACGCCCTCATTTACCCTGTTTAGAAATCTGCCCTCACCAAAAATCTCTAGCCTAACTGCCTTTTTTTGGTCTACTTTCCAGTTTTAAAACTGGTCTCTGACATGAAAGATTGGCTTTACTTCTCTTGCTGAAGAAGTGACCATCCTATAGAATCGTTCCAATTCTTTTAAAATATTTGGAACCCAAGAACATGACAACACAGATACTGACCTTTCATCATTTCTTGTGTGTGCTTAACTTTTTTCTGTCAAGTCACATGGAGCTGCAACCAGATCTTTCCCCTCCAAACCTTTTGTGTCCATGTATCTGTCCAAATTTTTCTTAAATATCAAAATTGAGCCTGCATTTACCACTGAGCTGGCAGCTCATTCCACATTCCCACCACTCTCGCGAGAAGAAATTATCCCTAATGTTCAATTTAAACTTCCCCCTTTCACCCTTAACCCATGTTCACTGATTTTTAATCTTTCCTAACCTCAATGGAAAAAGCCTGGCTTGTATTTACACCATCTTTACCCTCATAATTTTGTATACCTCTATCAACTCATCCCTCATGCTTCAGGAAATAAAGTTTTAACTCGTTTAACCTTTCCCTGCAACCCAGTTGCTGAAGTCTGGGCAACATCTTTGTAAATCTGCTCTGCACTCTTTTCACCTTGTGATATCTTTCCTGTAGTTTTGTGGCCCAGTCTGTGTACAATACTCCAAATTTTGCCTCACCAATGTCTCATACAACTTCAACATAACATCCCAACTCTTGTACTCAGTCTTTGGATTTATGAATACCAATATGCCAAAAGCTCTCTTTCTGACCCTATCTACTTGTGATATCACATTCAAGGACTCAGCAGCAATCCTCAAAGCACACCACTGGTCATTGCCAGCAGCCAGGAAGGCAATCGTTCACTCATCTACAAAAGATAAATACACTAAAAAAACCTGAACAGCCTATCCTGAGGATCTGTTGAATAGTTTAAAACATTGCTCCGGTCTACACCGACAGATAACAAACACAGCAAGACTTGTATTGTCTGGAAAGGAAGAGTTAATTCATAGAATAAAACCAGTTATATCGCATGAAAGTCATCAATAAATGGTTTCCAGCTTTCTTCCAACTTAGCAGTGGTTTCTCAAGACGACTTCTGATGTTTTCCAGATTTGAGAAAGACGCATTCATATGCATAACATATGCAGACACATTCACCAAACAATACCAATATAATACGAAATTAACAGGAAAATAGCTTGAGGTTAATTGAATAAAAGTGTGTTCAAATGAAGCATGTTCATGAAATCTATAGATTTAAAGATAAGTGAAAATAAAAGAAAAATAGAAATGGATCAGAGGAAAAAATAATTGAGAGAATTCTTGATTTATCCATCAAGAATGATTTTTAGAGTTCCCAGTTCTGCTAAATGTATGCATTTAGATTTTCTTTGTCATATAAATGGTCCATCTAAGAAACTGGCACATTTGTAGTAAATGATAAATTGGACTGTAGATTTTGTAAATTTGAAATAAAATAAGGAAGGTAAAACGATTTGGCAAGGTATGTTTAGTGCCTAATCTTACTGCAATGTGCTTGAGGAGAAAAGAACAATTTTATACACTAGAAATAGTGTCAAAAATAGTGTGTCCCAATAGAAAGTCATAAAATATCCAGAAATTCTTGCAGATATCAAATGTTAATCCATTGAAGAATATGGGTTCTGTTTTATTGTTTGTTCAGAAGACACACAGAATTAATGCAGTTGCAATGAGCACAAAATAGTTTAATTCTATGATTGAATATTTGATGCATTATAACTATACAGGAAATGAGATGACTGGACAATGATTATATGGCTTCTGGAACACTTTTGTCTGTAGTTTATTGATTTTGGGCTGCTGACCATGGAAATCACCTCAACATTTTCCTGTTATTTGTAACCTATTTTGGGGATTTCTTGTCATGTTTTACATCTACTAGTCTATTGTCCACAAAGCAAGGTGTTTTGGTCAGTCCAAGCAGACCTGGACATGCACAGTGCAGGTAACTATGCAAATGTTGTCTTAGGCCTGCACATGCTTGGAATTGATGGATACAGACATGCTTTAAAATCAGCTCACGTATCCAGATGCTGGGCATTATACTGATATAGATTGGATGCACATGCTCTTCAGGCAATAGCATGGTGAGGGCACTTAACAATAGCATTTATTGTCTTCAGGAAGATTTGATTCAGCAGGAATCTCTTGTCAATGTTGCAACAGCTGTGATGCATTCTGTTACATTTCTGCCATGTATATGCTTCAGGCTCAAAGACGCAGCATGACTGCTCTTATGAAGAAAGCCTATGAGCTCTGCTTTGGTTGTCAAAATGGTGACCAAGTCAAACCCTGGGGTCCTCCCATTTGTTGTGCAACATATAACAGTCAACCTGAGAGCTTGCCTTAGAAGTACTTGCAAGTCAAGGTCATTTGTAGTTCTAATGATAGAGCGAGAACAGAGAAGTTTTACTGATGTCTGACCAAAATATTTGGCTTCCCTACAAAAAAATAAGAAAATTGGGACATTCACTTTGCATCTAACCCAAGGTGGAACATTAATCTCTGACTCTCTCTTGTGATCAGATGATCACCAATTCCTAATCACCACATCCCCTTTTCTTAAGATGTTCAATCTAGCAACATTACACAGTCATACAGTATTCATTTCAATTTAAACACAAACACAAACATCAACATATCAAACTTTTAAACTATGCAGTTCTTTTTATTTTAGAGTTTCAGTCTGTTGGGTGCTTTAATAATGTGTTTGCATCTTCTCAACACAGGTGCCTGTGTCGGCTGTGTGGGTCCACTGCTATCTAGCACTGCTGGTGATTCCTCTGTTGCTGTGCAGGCTGGATCTTCTACATTTGTCTGTTCTTGCAGTGTGACTTGGATTTTCAGCAGGCTCTTTCAACTCCTCCTCAGTATTTGACCATCCTCTATTTTAACAGTATTGGTTCTTGGATTTACTTTCTCCAGAACAGTGGCCTTCTCATCTGAGGTGTTGGAATCTCCAAGTTTCTCTGTGTCATGTTGTTGACATCCTTCCTATATTTCGGCAACCAAAACTGCACACAATATTCCAAATTTGGCCTTACCAGGGAATGATGTACCAGAATTCCTAAATCCCTTTCTTCAACTGCAGTCCTCAATTGTCTACCATTTAACATGTATGAACATGGCTTATTATTCCTACCAAAATGTAGCAGCTCACACTTATCTGTATTAATCTCCACCTGCCATCTTTCTACCCACTCTTCTAAATGGCCTATATTGCATTGCAAGCTTTGAAAACCTTCCTTAGTGTCCCCAACACCACCACCAATCTTAGTATCATCTGCTTACTTACTAATTATATTTACCACCCTATCATCCAGATCATTAATATATATGACAAACAACAATGGACCCAGTACTGATCACTGAGTCATTCCACTAGACACCGGCCTCCAATTTGACAAACAATTTTCCACCACTATTCTCTGGCATCTCCCACCCAATCATTCTTGAATCCATTTCACTACTTCAACATTAATACCTAATGCTTGAACCTTCCTAATTAACCTCTTACGCAGAACCCTGTTAAAGGGCTTACTAAAGCCACATAGACAACATCTACAGTTTTCCCTTTGTCAACCTTCTTAGTATCTGCCTCAAAATATTATTTAAGATTTGTTAAACATGATATACCATGCATGAAACCATGTTGACTACTCGTAATCAGTCCCTGTCTATCCAAATAATTGTATATTCCACCTCTAAGAACACTCTCCATTTATGTACCTACCACTGATGTCAGACTCATGGGCCTATAATTATCCAGTTTACTGTTAGGTCCTTTTGTTTAAACAGTGGAACAACATGAGCAACCCTCCAATCCTCTGACATCTCCCTCATGGCTACTGACATTTTAAATATTTCTGAAAGAGCCCGCCTATTCCTCCATTCCTCCATTAACCTCCATCAAGGTCCGAGAGAATATCTTATCAGTGATTTAGCCACATTTATTCTCTTTAAAATAGACTCAATATTGCTTTTCTTCGTGAATAATGAAGAAAAAACACATTTAAAATTTCCCCTGTCTCTTCTGACTCCTCACATCGCCTACCCCTCTGATCCTCAAGGGGCCCAATTTTATCCCTCACTATTCTTTTACGTTTAATGTACCTGTAGAAACCCTTTGGATTTATTTTTACCTTGCCTGCCTTCTCCAGCCTCTCCTTATAATGTAAACCTATAATTCAAGTGAATCTTTTCTGCACCAGTTGTAGCATGACGTCCCTGCCCCTGTACTCAGTGGCCTAACCGGAGAATGCAAGTTGCTAAATGCCTTCTTCATCAGACTTTCTACTTGTCTTTTCACTTTTGTGGAACTATGTTCATCCACTGTCTCATCTCTCTGCTCTCTAACACTTTGAGGGCCCAGTCGTTCACAATAATGCAGTAATTAAGTTCCTGGACTAATAATATAGAGGCACAAGTAAAGACTAAATTGGGCGAAAAAACAATAGACATTAGTCATAATGAGGCCAGAATCATTCATTATTATGAGCACCTATTGGGTTACATATGTCATTCAGGGAGGAAATCTGCCATACTTATTTGTTCAGGTTTATATATTAATAACTCTAAAGCAATTTGGTGTCGTCATTTTGGGATTGGCAATTATTGCTGGACTTGCCAATGTTGCTGAGGTTTAGTTCTTAGTCAAGACTTAACAATTACAGGGGTGTGGCCTGATGGCAAAGGAAGAAGAGGTGTAATTCCGTCTTCCCCCAGTTGGACTGATAAATACCCGAATTAAAATACTTAAAAAGTCTGAAAAGTCTGCTCAGAAGTTGTGTGAATGTTAAAAGATTACAATGGCTGCCAATACAAAGAAGTCAAAAACACAGACTGAGAAGAAACTTTCATTTAAAGGTATGGAAGAAATGAGGCCTACTTACCAAGTGGAATCCACGGAATCGCTTGGACAGCTACCTAAGCAACATCGTGTACCATCTCTGCTAAGTATTACCCCCAGCGCCCTCGAAAGATGGCACCAGGCTTCTGATTTTTTTTCTTCCTTTCAAGATCAATGCGCCCGCAATGTCGGGCACGCTGGAGAAGTGCCAGAATTGATCGAGTCGGCCCCAAAGCGTGATATCGCTGTGGGTCAACGCAGAGGCCCGAGGCAACATGTCAGAAGACGCGCCTGCGTGGGCCTTGTCATGATAATGAATATGTATGAGATGTACCGGAAGTCACGTGGTATGAGAGAGAGATAAGAACACAAGCAGGAGAACAAAGGAAACCGGAGAATAAAAAGACACTAAGAATTTTACCTGATAAACTTGTGTTTAATGTTTCAATAACTTCACATTTCGGGCCACAAATGTGACATTGGCGACGAGGATGAAAGAAGCTTGAAGAAAATTAAAGATTAAACAAGATTACAGAGGATTACAGACAACTTCAAGGTGATAAGAATTTTCTCTGTGACTCAGTACTTTTGGGGCTGGAATATTTCCTCATGGCTGGTGCAGACGGTGACTTTCTAACACATAGTGGAATTGCTCATTTTGACCCGACTGGTGATGCAAGCACTGTCAGTGTGAAGTGGAAGGCATGGCTGGAAGAATTTGAATCCTACGCCGACAGTCGTGGCCTATTTCTAGATACCGGTACGGTTGAACAAAAAGCGCAGAGAAGGGCGTTACTTCTTTTCACTGCAGGACCCTCATTTCGGGAAACATTTAAGACACTTTTGAATACTGGAAGAAAGGATGAGTACCGGAAAGCGGTAGATGCATTAAATGCACACTATGTAGTGACACCGAATGCTACATTTCAACGCCATTTGTTTCGGAGAACGAGACAAGAAGATGGCCAGACAATTGCTCAGTACGTGACGAGACTACGCCAGCTAGCTGTTGGATGCAATTACATGCCAGCTGATTTGGACACCCAATTATTGGATCAAGTCATACAGCACTGCAGAACAGATAAACTCAGAAGACGTCTACTGGAAACAGGGAGTGAGTTGGAACTCATCGATGCTTTAACCATTGCTGCTGCATTAGAGGCTGTTGTAGGGCAATTTCATACCATGACCCTGAAAGACAACTCAAGCCAGCAAATTAAGAGGCTCTCACATCGCCATAATCAGCCAAGATATACGTCGACACAGGACGTGGAGTGTTATCGATGTGGAAACGGAGGTCACTTTGGAAAAGACCCATATTGCCCGGCCAAAGGCAAGGTTTGCAGAAAGTGTGGAGGTAAGGACCACTTTGCAAAGAAGTGCAAAAGCAAGTCCAATGCAGACCAGAAGAGGAAGAGTACAACTTCCAAAGGCAAAGTCTGGTGGAAAGGAAAGTATCCTGGAAAGAAAGATACCATTCGCCAGATAGACGGTGACGATGATGATACCCAGGAGGAACAGAGTTGTTACCAATTTATGTTGAATGAAGTACTTCATGAGAAGGTCCCAGTGATCATTGGTGGAGTGACAGTTCAGGTCATTGTAGACTCAGGCAGTGACAGTAATGTGATTGATCGACATTTATGGGAGAAGTTGAAAAGGAAAAAGTTCATCTGTACCTCAAAGAAGTGTTCCAAGAAACTGTATCCATACACAGCAACCAAGCCATTGCAGACCATTGGATGTTTTACTGCAACTGTTGAAGTTGGAGATAAGTACACCGAAGCAGAGTTTATGGTCATAGAAGAGAAGGGAGAACCATTGCTGAGTAGAAGCACAGCGCAAGACCTGGCAATACTTCATATTGCAGCTTGTTCATTTCAATTCAGTCATACGAGGATATGAAGCAAGAATTCCCCGCAGTCTTCCAAGGAGTAGGAAAGCTGAAAGGTCGACAATTGAAGCTAGCGGTAGATGAAACGGTCAAACCTAAGGCACAACCAATGCGCCGAACTCCGTTTGGACTTCGTGGGAAAGTCGAAGCCAAAATTAAAGAATTGATCGAACAAGACATTATTGAACCGGTGGAACATTCGACACAATGGGTCAGTCCCGTAGTGATTGTGCCCAAACCAAAGGGTGACATAAGACTATGTGTTGACATGAGAATGGCCAATGAAGCTATCATTAGAGAATGACACCCTATACCAACAGTGGAGGAAGTACTTCAAGAACTAACTTCCAGCAAGATATTCTCAAAAATTAATCTGAAATGGGGCTATCGTCAATTAGAGCTGGATCCATGTTCCCGAGATGTGACAACATTTGTGACTCACTGTGGATTGTATCGTTACAAGAGACTATCATTTGGAATTAATGCAGCTTTGGAGATCTACCAGTATGAAATCCATCGAGTGATTCAAGGCATTCCTGGAGTTGCTGACATTTCTGACGACATCATAGTCCATGCACCAACGAAGGAAGAGCATGACAAACGGTTGAGGCGTGTACTATCTAGACTACAGGAGGCAGGCCTTAGTGTGAATGGAAACAAGTGCCAGTTCGGTGTGTCAGAAATGGACTTCATGGGACACAGCCTTACACGGGAAGGACTAAACCCTGCAGAGACCAAGGTTAAAGCTATTGAAGAGGCACGTCCACCTCAGAACGCAACGGAGGTTAGGAGTTTCCTAGGATTGGTCAATTTTTGTGCAAAGTTCATTCCTAATTTCGCTACAGTGGCAGAACCACTAAGGAAACTAACCAGGAAAGGTGTACCATTTCATTTTGGATCGAAGCAGAAGAAAGCATTCACAGCGCTGAAGCAAAGCCTGACGGACGCTGATACTCTTGGATATTACGATCCGGCGCATCAACCAAAGTCATAGCGGATGCCCGCCCGGTTGGTTTAGGAGCCGTGTTGGTCCAGATGCATGATGGAGGACCAAGAATCATTGCCCATGCCAACAGATCGTTATCAGATGTGGAAAGAAGATATGCTCAGACAGAGAAAGAAGCACTCGGACTTGTATGGGCCTGTGAGAGGTTCCATGCATATTTATACGGCATTGAATTTGAACTCATCACAGATCATAAGCCATTAGAGGTGATCTATGCACCTAGATCCAAACCATGTGCCAGAATAGAGAGATGGGTACTCAGACTACAACTCTACAAATATAAAGTAATCCACATTGCAGGGAAAGCAAACATTGCAGATCCGCTGTCCAGATTGGTGAGGTTGGTGGTCCACGTTCCAAGTCAGAATTAGGAACAGAAACAGAGAGCTTTGTACGCTTCGTAGGTATTATGGCGACTCCGAAAGCTGTGACTCCGAAGGAAGTCGAGAGAGAATCCGAACGTGATCCAGAACTCATGGAAGTAAGAGAATGCATACAGAGTGGACAATGGGACAAGTGTACTCACAAGACTTACATTCCCATAAGAGACAAACTTTGTTGCATCGGACAGTGTGTATTGAGAGGTTGCAGATTGGTGATACCGCAAAGATTGAGACCGAAAATCGTATCCTTAGCGCATGAAGGACACCTAGGCATTGTTAGTTCCAAGCAAAACCTCAGGACCAAGGTATAGTGGCCAGGTTATGATAAAGACGCAGAGAAATTTGTTAAAACTTGTCACGGATGTCAAATCACAAGTAGGAGTAATCCGCCAGAACCGATGCGGAGTACGCAACTTCCGACAGGACCATGGATCGACGTAGCTGTTGATTTTCTTGGACCTTTACCGACGGGTGAATCAATTATGGTAGTGATAGATTACTACAGCAGATTCTATGAGTACGTGGTGTTGAAGTCCACAACCACTGAAAAAACAATACAAGTGTTAGCAGAGATATTCGCAAGATATGGATTACCTGTTACATTATACTCTGACAATGGTCCACAATTCATTTCAGAGACATTTACTGAGTACATGAGAACCACAGGTATCCACCATCATAAAGTAACTCCGAAATGACGCAAGCCAATGGAGAAGTAGAGAGACAAAATCAGTCCATTGAAAAACGATTGAGGATTGCACACGCAGAAGGACAAAATTGGCGAGAAGCATTGCTATCTTATGTGGCTGTCTATCGAGCAACGCCTCATGCAACCACTGGAAAAAGTCCTGCAGAAGCATTTTTTGGGAGAAAAATCCGCACAAAAATGCCAGAAATAAAGGAAATCCGAGACGACCAGGTGATGAGGGACAACGATGCTGAAAAGAAAGGTGCAGCAAAGCTATACACAGATTCGAAACGTGGAGCCAAGTACTCAGACATCATGCCAGGAGATAATGTTCTAGTGAGGCATGAAACTGGTGGTAAGCTAAACACACTTTATTACCATCAACCCTATACTGTCGTATCCAGAAGTGGCTGTATGGTGACAGTCAAGTCTCCGACTGGAGTCCTGTATAAGAGAAATGCATCAAGTGTAAAAAGGTACCAGTCCAGAGATACATTGAGCGAAAAAGTTGAAAGGCCAATACGAGATGCTGAAACTGAGAGACCTGATGATGTTCCAGAGGCAGTTACCAGCACTCCTGATGAAGTGACTAGAGCGCCAGAAACACCCGAAGCCGTGGCGAGCAGTATTTCCGACGCCGAGAGTGAACAACCGAGAAGTGACGACAATATCGCGGGCAGGCCGAAACGAAACTGGAAAGTGCCCAAACGATACGAAGACTTTGTGCCATAGTTTTAATAAGAACTTTGGGACAGTATTTAATCTTATATCATAAAGTGCATGTATGAGTGCTGTAGGAAGTAAACTTTATGTAGTTGAGTTATAGTATTACCATTAGTTACGATGTTTGTATGTTTCCGAGGGATATTGGTAAGTGAAGGTAAAGTTTATTTCTGATTAAAGGAGGGATGTCATGATAATGAATATGTATGAAATGTACCGGAAGTCACGTGGTATGAGAGAGAGATAAGAACACAAGCAGGAGAACAAAGGAAACCGGAGATTAAAAAGACACTAAGAAGTTTACCTGATAAACTTTTGTTTTATGTTTCATTAACTTTACATTTCGGGCCACAAATGTGACAGGCCTCAGCGCTGCCAGGCATGCGCGGTGCGTCAAGGGTACGTGAATTATTAGACTTCGTTGGGGAAGTCAGTCAGCAATGCTCTGAGTATACTGGGTCTGGTTCTGCAGGAGTGCAGACCAGAATTTACAAGAACAACTGAATTAAAAGAACAACAGTTTAAAGCCTTGTCTCAAACTGAACAAACAGGAGAAGAAATACTGACTGCTGCTGAAGGGAAAGAAGGTCGGCCTCGTGGTGAAACTAGTGATACTACTTTTGATGCTGTTTTTACAATTTTGAAATTGATAGATCATCAAATGGGTAACATGTCAACACAAATGTCTACTTCGATTGGTCATGGATTTATGAATATGACTGAAAAAATGAATAGTATTTGTGAAGAAGTTTCTGTTAAGAAAGATATCTCTGTTGTCAAAGCTTATGTTAATAGCTGCTTGATTAGAGTGAATATAGTTCAAGATAATTTTTAAAAGAGAGAAGGTGCCTTTCAAGTTTGTAAAGAACAAGTGGTCTGAAATAAAGAAAATATAGAAAAAGTGGAAGATTCTTTTGTCGGATGGGAAATTCAGAAGAAGGACTTGTTGAAGAAAATAGACTCTTTGGAAAATCAAAGTTGCTGGAATAATGTTAAAATAGTGAGAATTCCTGAAGGAGTTGAAGGTCTGGATCCAATAATTTTTTTTAAATGGATCCCCGAAGCATTAGGATTGGCATTTTTTCCAGAAGGTTTGGAATTAGATAGAGCACATAGGGTTCTACAAATGAAACCATACTTGGGTCAACCTCCAAGAGCTGTTTTGATTCATTCTCTACGCTACCAAGATAGGGAAAGTATATTGAAAGTTGCAGTTCAAGATGCACGTAGATATCAATCCTCATTGATGGTACAAGGAAACAAGGTTTTCTTCTACCCAGATTTAAGTCAAGAAATTATTAAAAGGTGTAAAGGATTTAATTCTGCTGAGAAAGTGCTTTGGCGGAAGGGTTATAAATTTTCTTTTAGATACCCTGCAGTTTTGAAGATCTTATATGGGAAGTTTCAATCACAGTTCTTTAAGAGAGATCACGATGCTCTAATTTTTGCCAATTCTTTGCTAGACAGGGCTACTGAAAGGCATTCTTCACCTAAAAGGAAGATATCTGATGAGAAGAATGGGAATGGGAAGGCATCTCTGACTAACATGTCAAAATGTTTGATTGATATTGATGATCCGGAGCAAGTTTTGGGTCTGAAATCATCAGGGTTGTGAGCTGATTAAGACTTATAATTTTGTAAGTCCCGTTGGGGGAGATGGAGCTTGCTGAAGATTTCGGAAGTTTTCCGCCACTAGTGGGAGGGATTTTATTTCTTTCCACACCCAGTTAAGTGGGGAGTTACTACCTTTGTAGTATTTATACAAAACAAATACTTTTTTCTAGTGCTAGTTTTACTTGGTTAAATTTATAAATTTATATTAAATTTATATAATTTATATTATATTTCAAGGGGAGCTTTAAATTTTATTATTGGAGAAGGGCAGGGGTCTTTTTTTGTTGTGAATGGAAGGAATAGAAAAAGGGGATTCTGAATTTGTTTTTACTTTATTTTGATAACAATGTCCAACCAGAATTTTGCAACGTTTAATGTGCAGGGTTTAAATAACCCAATTAAATGAAAATGAGTTTTACTTTATAAAAAAAAGATGAAAATTGATATTGCTTTTCTACAGGAAACTCATTTAACTGAAAGAGAACATTTGAAATTAAAGAGGGATTGGGCCGGTCATGTATTTTCATCTTCTTTTAATGCGAAAATGAGAGGAGTGGCGATTCTGATCCATAAGAAGATAGCATTTGAATTTGAATCTTCGGTGGAATCTGCTGGGGGAATTTTAATGATTAATTGTACCCTTTACGCGGAAGCATGGTCTTTGCTGAATGTGTATGCTCCTTATGTTGATGAGGAACAATTTATGTCTGAAGCTTTTCTAACTTTAAGTCAAGCTGAAGAAAATATTTTGATTGGGGGAGATTTTAATTGTGTATTAGATCCATTATTAGATAAATCCCCAAAAATTGTGAACAAATTAAAGGCAGTGTTTAAATTGATATTGCTTATGAAAGATTTAAATCAGTTAGAAGTTTGGAGAAGATTAAATTCTACTGAGAAAGATATTTTATTTTACTCACCACGACATGATTCTTTTTCAAGGATTGACTTTTTTTTAGTATCTGCACATTTGCAATCATGTTTTATTTAAGCTCAATGTAAGAGTAGAATTATTTTTGATCATTTATTTTTATTTATTTCTTGTGTTGGACTGGAAGTTAGTCAATCAACTATTCATTGGAAGTTTAATGCAATGTAACTGAAAAAAAACGGAATTTGTAAAATTTATTAAGGATCAAATTGCTTATTTTTTTTAGATCTGAATAGGAATAAAGTTCAAAGCAATTTTACTCTATATGATGCTTTGAAGGCATTTTTATGTGGTCAAATTATTAGTTACGCAACAAAGGAAAAGAAGTTTTTGGCAGAGGCTTGGTCTTTGGATAAACAGCTTAATTGGAAAAAGAATTCCAGAGGAATTGTACAGAGGATAATAAGGCAGTTTTGACAAAACTGAAGTTAGGATATAATACATCACAAACATTTCAGTTTGAACGTCTGATTCAACGATCTAAACAGTGCTATTATGAGTTAGGGATAGAGCCCATAAAGTTGTGGCCTGGCAATTGAAAACAGAACAGATATCAAGAACTATTAATGCTGTGAGGAAAGATAATTCAGTTACTTTTAAACCTCAGGAGATCAATTACCAATTTTTAAAATCATTTTATCAGAAATGATATACTTCTGAGGGAGTTCGAGATGACAGATTGATTGAATCTTTTTTGTCAGAATTAAATTTGCCAATATTAAGGGAAGATGATGTGAGGAAATTAGATTCTCCTTTTTCAGATTTAGAAATAAAGGATGTTATTCAACAAATGCCTAATGGGAAATCACCAGGAGATGATGGGTTTACTGTTGATTTTATAAAGCTTTTTATGATGACCTGTCCTCTTTGTTTATGGACATTCTTCATCAGGTAACTCAAGAACAAGCCCTACCAGATTTGCGTTTAAGTGCAGTAATAACAGTTATACCAAAAAAGACAGATTATTTGAAAGTGGCTTCATGTCGACCAATTTCTTTATTGAATGTCGATTATAAAATAATAGTGAAATTATTGGCCAATAGACTTGCAAAGTATTTACCACAATTGGTACATGCTGATCAGGCTGGTTTTTTTAAAAAATGGGTGTGCCTCTGACAATACACTAGGAGCGATTTCATTGATTAACGCTTCACGACAGCGACCTGACCTATCAATGGTTGTTGGACTAGATGATGAGAAAGATTTTGATGGGGTCAAATGGAATTTTTTATTTAAAGTGTTAGAGAAATATAAGTTTGGACCCTTTTTTATTGGTTTGGTGAAGGCATTATATAAAATCCTGTAGCTAGGGTGAAGACAAATGGTCAAACCTCTTCTTTCTTTAAATTATCATGTTCTACTCATCAAGGTTTCCCTTTGTCACCAGCTCAGGCTATTTGACAGAATGAGAATATTAGAGTATAAAGTTAGCAGATGAGGAATATAAGATCAATTTATTTGTGGATGATGTTTTGATATATTTAACTAATCCAGAACGATCTTTAACTTACTTGCAAGAATGTTTGGAATGATATGGTAAATTATCAGGTTATAAAGTGAATTGGGATAAAAGTGAACTACTACCAATTTCTGAAGGAAACTACGACCAGTGTAGACAAATTACTAAACTTCGATGGACTGATAAAATTAAGTATTTAGGGATAATGATTGAGGTTAAGATTCAATCATTGTATAACTTAAATTATGTACAGTTATTGAGAAAGATTAGAGCTGATTTGATTAAATGGAAGGATTTACCTTTGTCTTTAATAAGTTGAGTAAACTGTATTAAGATGAATATTTTTCCACAAATCTAATATCTTTTTCAATTGATTCCTTGTCCCCCGTCAGTATCTTTTTTTTCAAGATTTAAATAAAGCTGTTCAAGAATTTTTATGGAAGGGAAAATTAGCAAGAGTAGCGATGCATAAAGTGAATTGGAAGTATGCTTTGGGAGGTTTGCAATGACCTCACTTCCAAAAATATTACGAGGCAGCTCAGTTAAGATTCATTAATTGTATGTTATACGTTACGTGTCCCCCTCGTTAGGCCAAGGTGGAATTGGCTGGTAGATCGGAATCTTGTCCACATCAATTTATATTTAAATGGAATTCTGTTTTGTTATAAAGATATGATGTACCTGAAGCAGTTATTAGGGATTTGGAATAAAAGGAATTTATTAATAGGTTCCAAGGGTAAAATATCAATCAGGCTCCAATATATCAAAATAAGTTAATTCCTTTTACATAGAATAAGAGATTTTTAAGAAATTGGAAAAATAAAGGAATAAAATCATTGCAGGATTGCTTTGAAGAGGGTGAATTTTTATAATTTAAACAACTTGGACAGAAATTTGGAATTTCAGGGATTTCTTTGTTTATTATCAAATTAGAGCATTAGTAAAAGAACATTTTTGAAGAGAATTGAAAATTTCTAAGTTGTCGAAATTTGAGACTATGATTTTTCATTTTTTGGATAAGGGTTTTATTTCAGAGATGAATGCCTTGTTACAAGACACTATGGAAAAAATAAACTTAGATAAATCTAGGATTAAATGGGAAAGTGATTTAACTTGTGATATTGACCAGACTCACTGGGAGAGGATGTGTTTGGAAGGTGTGAATCAATTGCTTAATGTAAGATACAGTATGATTAATGATAATTTTTTGAATCAATTATATCTAACTCCTGAGAAATTGAGGAAATATTGATTGAGTAATTCAGAGTTGTGTTTTAGATGTGGATTATGTGTTGGAACTTTTTTACACTCGGTCTGGCTTTGTGATAAAGTTCAATCATTCTGGGATAAAATTAGGGATTTTCTTCAATATTTGTTTAAAATTCAATTTTTATTTAGATCCCAAAATTTTCTTGCTGTGTGGAATTGTTCTGTTTTTGGACTTGGGGTGAGATAAGTTTCAGATAGCCATTTTGCATTTAGCATTGACGGTGGCACGTAAATGTATTGCAATTTCTTGGAAAGATGAAGTTGAGATAAATGTAAATCATTGGCATAATGAGTTGAAGTCTTGTATTTATATGGAAAAAATAACTTATAATTTACATGATAATTTTGATTTTTTTTTAATGAATATATATGGTCACCTTATTTGAGATGTATGAACTTAGTAATATCTTATATTGTGATAAATGTTTTTACTTCCCTTGTGGGGTCTCTTGAGGGAGGTGGGGAAGGGATGGAATAGTTGTAGTTTTACTTTTAATGTTTATGTTATTTATTTTGATTGTTGGGGGGAGGGAGGGATGGGACAGTTCTAGTTTTAGGTTTAATGTTATGGATTTTGTAAAAGTTTTTGTTTGAAAATTTTAAAATTAAGTTTTAAAAAATAAGTCTTAAGAATTACAAATTGAACTTTATATACACTGACATCCGATGAACTACAAAGGTTAAAAAAAAAAGTATATGCATGGCAGATACAACAGAATATCCCAGATAAATACTTCGAGCACTGAATGCCCAGTGTGTTTAACTTAATGTTGAAAGAATGAAAGATTATGCCTCATGGGCCCTCAAATCAGGTCTGGCATGAGGTAGAACAATAGTTAGTCCTTGGCCTTAACTCTTCTTTCCCTCCTGGTTTACTATCTCAGTTCCCACATTGCTGATTTGAACTTAACTCTGCCACAGAAATGGGTGTCCAAAATCATTACTGGAAGTTTGCCTGGGGTTAGCAGTCAATTTTAACAGACTGGGATTGTGTAAACAGGTGAAGAGTAATTTGGCAGCCATTTTATATTTGCAGTGAGAAGAGTTGAGAAATGGATGATTGGTGTAACAGATTTCAACAGGTATTTTATTTGAAGGCTGCACCGGTCATTGGAATCAAGTGTCTTAGGCAGTTGGAGTTGAAAAGCTCAGATCAGCAGGAAGCTGATTGGGCAATAGAGATCAAGTGATCCAGGTAACTTGTGTCACAGGGTGATATTAATTCACTTCAACTCATCAGTGAAGGGAGTAGGTATTACTGACTGGAGTTCCACATAGTACATGCAGCAATGAGTAGGAAATTTACAATTATTTTTCCAAATTGGCCTTGTAATCACCCATTGCAGAAACTTTAAAAAATGCATGTTTATCCTCAGATATTGGAGGGGGAGCAGTATTGACTGGTTCATTCCTGTTCTCTGTAGCTTGTACCCTGTAATGGTGTTGATTTCCTCCAGTTTTCTCCAACATCATAAGGATGTATATCTTGGTATTTATCTATGTTACATTGCTACTGGTGTGGATGGATTCTAGAATCAATGGGTATGTGGGAAAATGGGTTACTGGGTAATTAATGGCAAAATGGAATTGATCTGAGTTGGCACTAACTTGTGGAGCTAAATGGTGATTTTAAAAAAATCTATATTGTAAGGAAATATGAACAAGATCAAATATAACATCAGGCATTTGGCTCTAAAATGTACTCCTCCTCAATATAAAGGTACACCTCACAACCTTTCTAAATCTTTCCTTCTCACCTACAATCTATGCAGTCTAGATTTAATGCCCAAGTCTGTGGAAAAGACTGACTATTTACCTTATCTGTATCCCTCATGATTTTATAAGCAGTGAGTTTCTCCCCCCCCCCCCCCCCCCCATAGTTGCCTCCTTTCCAAAATGGAGAAAAATCCCAGTCTATCCAGATTCTCCCTATAATTCAAGCTTCCTAGTCCAAGTTATATTCAAGTGACTCTTTTCTACATCAGTTGTCGCATAATATTCCTCTTCCTGTACTCTATGCCCTAATCAGTGAATGCAAGTTGCCTGGTTAACAAAGCCCCTGATTGCACATCATTCATTTCATGTACCACTTCTGGGCAGAAGAGTTGGTCTGGTGCTCATATACCACCCCATCAGCCATCATATTCAACAGATCCTTTTCTGCAATTTCTACTACCTTCAAAGAATTTCTAGTATCTTCTGGTCTTTCCCAATTTGCAGGGACTGGTCCCTTCGAGGCTCAGTTCCACTCTTCTGTCCCCACCAACCATCTTTCCGTTTGAAAGTGAAGAAGAACCAACTCCTGTCCTTTTACTTTTTCCCTTCGTAATCTCCTGTGGCCCAAAAACAAGTACTTCTAGCTGACGCAGCGGTACACTTGTCCTTTTTCCATTCTTTTGAACTGCATTCTGTGTTCATCAAGGTGTCTCCTCCACATTGGAGAAAGAAGAGCTCAGGTGACCTGAGGAGCAGCAGTTTGAATTTTAAAAAAGTGAGGTGACAGCAGCAAGAAGCTGATTGGAAGAAGATAGGTCAGGTGATCTGAGGATCTGCTGCAGTTAGAATTAATAAAAAGGCGAGGCGGCAGCAAGAAGCTGATTGGAAGAAGAGAGGTCAGGTGATCTGAGGATCTGCTGCAGTTAGAATTAAAAAAAAGGTGAGGCGGCAGCAAGAAGCTGATTGGAAGAAGAGAGGTCAGGTGATCTGAGGATCTGCTGCAGTTAGAATTAAAAAAAAAAGGCGAGGCGGCAGCAAGAAGCTGAATTTCACTAAAAGTGAGGACAGGCCATTGTCGAAGTGGTAAAGCTTTGGCGAGAGTAGGTCAAAGATGAGGGTTATAATGAGGGTAAGAGAACTGTGTATTACATTAAATTGTTAATAGACTAGGTAGAATATTTGTAGGAATAGTGCTCGGTGGGAAGTGTAGGATATGAGGTCCCTGGGGAAACTCCGTCTCCCTGATGCCCACATCTGTGCCAGATGTGCTGAGATATAGCTCCTTGCGGACTGTGTTAAGGAACTGGAGCTGTGGCTTGATGACCAACCGCTCATTTGGGAGGGTGAGGAGATAATAGACAGGAGCTACAGGAAGTTGGTAGAGTGCACCTCTTTGGCTGTTCCCTTCAGTAACCTGTTTATCGCCCGGGATGGTATTGCCGAGGATGGCCTGACACAGGACAAACGTGGTGACCAGGTCTCTAAGAATGAGTTTGGCACCATGATGCAAAAGGTGAAGAGGCATGCAGTTGTGATCAGCGATTCTATAGTGAGTGTTTGGAGCTCAATGAGTGATCAATGGGCAAAATGGCTGTCTTCATTATCTATAATCCTTTTACAGCTGGAATCGCTCTGTGCTTCCCTGCTTGGCACTGGCATTGGTTCTAGCTGACTGGGTTTATGGATAAGGAAGATGGCTATTTTACCCACTCATCCTGACTGCTGGAACGGGCCTGAAGCACCTCGAATTGGGCTAGAGCCTCTGATATTGGTCAGGTCAGTGGTGACCCCTGGCAAGTGGTGCCCCAGTTCTCTGCCCCACATCTGGATATGCCTCTGGGATCATCACAAGCTGTGTCCAAGTCAACATTGTTTCCTGAAAGGAAAATTATGCCTAACAAATCTACTACAACTTTTTGAGGAGATAACAGGATAGACTAGGAAGAAGCAGTGGATGTTGTGTACTTGGACTTTAGAAGGCCTTCAACAAGGTGTCACATATGAAACTGCTAAACCAGATGAGCGTTCATGGAATTACAGGAAGGATACTTGTGTGGGTAGAGCATTGGCTGATTGGCAGGAAACAGGGAATTAAGGGGATCCTATTCGGGTTGGTTGCCTTGGATACATTAGCAGAATGGGCAAGGAGATGGTCGATGAAATGCAATGATTCACTTTGTTAGGCAGACTATAATTTAGATGGGGAGAAAATTCAAAATTGAGAGGCCAAAAGGTTCTTGGGAATCCTCATGCAGGATCTCCTAAAGGTTAACCTCCAGGATGAGTCAACAGTGAAGAAGGCAAAGGCAATATTAGCATTCATTTCTCGAGGAATAGCATATTCCATAGGGCGCAGGTGAGACATTACTTGGAGTACTGTGCTTAGCTTTGGGTGCCTTATTTGAGAAAGGATGTGCTGCCATTGGAGAGGGTTTAGAGAAGATTTATTAGAATGATACCAGGAATGAAAGGGTGAGCATATGAGGAATGATTGTCAGCTCTTGGACTGGATTCATTGGAGTCGTACAGGTTTGGGGGGAGGAGGTGGAGAAATCTCATAGTGGCATTTTGAATGCTGTAAGACCTGGACAGGGATACAGTTGTTTCCCATGGTAGGGGAATCTAGGCCACAGTTTCAGGAAAATAGGGCATCAAATTAAAACTGAAGTGCAGAGACATTTCTTTAGCCAGTGGGTTATGAGTATGACACTTGTTTCCACAGGTGGCAGTGGAAGCAAGGTGATTGGATGTTTGTAAGACAGAAATTGACATGTATTTGAATAGTCAGGGCATCATGTGTTTTGGTTAGAAGGTCAGGGAGTGGGGAAGAGTGACAAGCATCAGCGCATGATTAAATGGGTCGATTAGTCTACTTCTGCTCTTGTATCTTGGGGAGAAACCAAAAATTGTGATTGCTTTGTGGAGCACCTGTTTTCTCCAATCAGAGCTGACTCTTCATCGAGACTCCCTGCTGCTATTAAAGAGGTGATCCTTTCTTTTCAAAGGGAGTTCTGTGAGTCTCTCTCTCACTGCACCCCGTCTGCATTCCCTGCCAACCTGGCCTTTCTGCTGTTAGCTTGTGCTGCTGCCCATGCCCCTTCTTCACTCTTTTTCCCTGCCTTTTTAATCTGGAACCTGTCTGCTTTCAGCTCGTACCTTGTCAAAGGGGTCAGGCCTAAAGCATCGGTTATATGTATATCGTTGGACGATGCAGGACCTCCTGAGTTTTTTTAAGCAATTGGTATGAACTTCAATTGCAGCAACTGCTGACTATCCTGTTTCATTTCGCGTCTTCCTGAACTGCATTTCACCTCTGTGACAGTCTTTTGTCACTATCCTTTCTTCCATGTCGTCACACTCCAACTGCTCCCATTGACCAGATTTACATCTCATTCCCATGATCATCCCAGTTTTACCCTATCAGAGAAATGAGCCCTCACCAAAAGTCTCTAGCCTAACAGCCTTTTCTTGGTCTACTTCGTAGTTTTAAAATCTGGTCTCTGACATGAAAGATTGGCTTTCCTTCCCTTCCTGCAGAAGTGACCATCCTATAGAATCGTTCCAATTCTTTTAAAATATTTGAAACCCAAGAACATGACATCACAGATACTGACCTTTCATCATTACTAGTGTGTGCTTAACTTTTTTCTGTGAAGTCCCACTGAGCTGCACCCAGATCTTTCCCCTCCAAACCTTCTGTGTCCATGTATCTGTCCAAATTTTTCTTAAATATAAATGTTGAGCCTGCATTTACCACTGAGCTGGCAGCTCATTCCACATTCCCACCACTCTCTGTGATAAAAAATGATCCCTAATGTTCAATTTAAAATTCCCCCTTTCACCCTTAACCCATGTTCACTGATTTTTAATCTTTCCTAACTTCATTGGAAAAAGCCTGGCTTGTATTTACTCCATCTATACCCTCATAATTTTGTATGCCTCTATCAACTCATCACTCATGCTTCAGGGAATAAAGTTCTAACTTGTTTAACCTTTCTCTGCAACCCAGTTCCTGAAGTCTGGGCCACATCCTTGTAAATCTGCGCTTCACTCTTTTCACCTTGTTGATGTCTTTCCTGTAGTTATGTGGCCCAATCTGTGCACAATACTCCAAATTTTGCCTCGCCAATGTCTCGTCCAACTTCAACATAACATCCCAACTCTTGTACTCAGTGTTTGGATTGATGAATACCAATATGCCAAAAGCTCTCTTTCTGACCCTATCTACTTGTGATATCACTTTCAAGGACACGGCAGCAATCCACAAAGCACACCACTGGTCATTGCTTGCAGCCAGGAAGGCAATCGTTCACTCATCTACTTAAAAAAAATACACTAAAAAAAACTGAGCATGCTATCCTGAGGATCTGTTTAATAGTTTAAAACATTGCTCCGGTCTACACCGACAGATAACAAACACAGCAAGAATTATATTGTCTGGAATGGAAGAGTTAATTCATAGAATAACACAAGTTATATCCCATGAAAGTCATCAATAAATAGTTTCCATCTTTATTCAAACTTAGCAGTGGTTTCTAAAGATGACTTCTGATGTTTTCCAGATTTAAGAAAGACAACACGAGAAAACTATTGATATAATGTAGGAGAATCAGTGTCTTTCCATTTAATTACAATGGCATTTCCAGCTAATAGTGTAGAAAAAGCTACCACTTGATTATGCAGAAGTAGATAAACAACTGAAATCCAAAAAAAGAGCAGTTGAAGGGTCACGTTGTAATTGAAAAATCAGAATCATTGATTGAGTTGAAAAAAAAATATTTCCAGAATTTTTATAACACTGAACATGATCAAAACCTATGAATCCATGAAGCCACTTCAATATTGCATCTGTCACAAGTGGAGCTTGCATGAGGAAAAACGCAAGCTAGTTTATCTTTAGACATATAAGCTCTATGATCTTTTTAAGCTGCATTATAGAATGATGTGCACAAAGTGAAGAAGCATTAACTAGTCTCGTAATTCATACCCATATTTCAGGAGGTAATGTTACTTTCAAAAATTGATAAGAAGGATGAAAAAACATAGTGTAAGTCAAAAGCCAAGTAACAGCGATGCTGGAAATCTGTCATAAAAACAGAAATCACTTACGATTCTCAGCAATTCAGTATGCATTTGTAGAGATAAAAACAGAAATAAGATTTCTTTTTGATAACATTGCATTGGAGGTTGTATGTGGTGATGGCTTGTGCTAAAATTCAACGATATTTACTTTATTTATTTGTATAATTGTCGAATGTTTTTTGGACAACTTTTTCAGGTCAAAAAAAGTGGGGGTGGGTTCAGGTCGAAATTTACCTATGTTGAACTTTGGACCTCAATAAGATTCAGATTCTTTTTTAGGAGATCAGAATGGTAATAATTGATTATTCCCATCAACTGCTCACAAAGAGATCAGATAGGCAGGAAGTTGGTTTGAAGATCCTCGATCGGGAGTTTGGATGGGCTGGGGTGAGGATCAGCAGTCGGGAGCTTGGATGTGTGGGCGGTCAGGTCCAAAAATATGGGTGTTGACTTTTACATGGTATTGATGATTCCACTAGTAAATATTGTTATGAGCCCAGAGGACCTCAAAACCCATCAGCAATAGATATTCACCAAGACAAATGGTTACTTAAACAAAAGTTGCTTTTAATTATATTTAAACGTGAAAATAGAATCAAACTTTAACTTCTCACTATTGACTTATATAATCCCCTTCTAATTCTAAGCACAAGTGTATTTAATGTGTGTGTAAGTTTTTCAAAGTTTTCTGTTTCACAGTCCAATCTCACTTCTTTCCTTCAAGTTCACTGGTTGCAGGCAATTCTTATAGTGTGCACAGAATTTAAAATGTATAAAGTTCACTCGGCTTTGGTGCATGAAAGGTAAATGATTACCACTCAGGAAGGTTCTTGTTGGTTTTCAGAGAGATTTGTTGTTCCTTTTTAATCAGCCACTTCAATGTCCACTTCAAATGAAATTTGCCCCTTCAGGGTTTTCCAGATGATAACCTTTTTCTTTCAGGTCACCACAGAGTGCCTTTTTGTTTCTCTTATTCCAGGTGAAACATTAGGCAGCCAGTGCTCTCCTCTTACATTAACCACAAGGGCTTTGATCAGGCTGAATCAAACACTTACAATCTGTCCTTTAGAAGCTTGCTCTGTTTCAGTCCCCGTTGCTGTTGTTGGCTGAAACACTAGAAATGATCACACTCTCACGCACACTCACTCGCAAGCACTCTTCCAGACAGCAGTGGCTCTGACATGCTCTTTCATCTGTTGCCTTTTGCAAACAACAATCCATTAGATTCCTCAAAGTTGCTGTGCAAGTTGATAAGTTTAAAAAAATGTTTTGGTCATTATTGGGGGGGATTGCGTTCAAGAGATGCAAGGTAATATTGCAGTTGTATAAAGCACTGGTTAAACCACACTTAGAGCATGGTATACAGTTCTGATCACCTTATTGTAGGAAGGATGCAAATGTTTGGGATAAGTTGCAGAGCAGATTTACCAGGATGCTGCCTGGAGTACAGTTCATGTGCTATGAAAAAAGGTTGAGTGAGCTAAGGCTTATCTCTTTAGAGCAATAGAGAATGAGGGGTGACTTAATTCAGGTGTATAAGTTTTTAAATGAAGAAATGTTTTTATAGACACAACACCATAACAAGCACTTCTTTCTAAAAACCTGCACCACCTAAATGTGACCAATTATTCCACGATGCCCAAATGCCTACAGTATGGTAACAGGCCATTTTGCCCAACAGGTTTGTGCTGCTGAATTTATGCCCTAATAATGCCCTAATAATGCCCTAATTGCCCCCTCATTGCCCCCTCATTGCCCCCTCAATGCCCCCTAATTATAAAAAAAAATCTCTATTGTAAGGAAATATGAACAAGATCAAATATAACATCAGGCATTTGGCTCTAAAATGTACTCCTCCACAATAAAAAGGTACACCTCACAACCTTTCTAAATCTTTCCTTCTCACCTACAATCTATGCTGTCTAGATTTAATGCCCAAGTCTGTGGAAAAGACTGACTATTTCCCTTATCTGTATCCCTCATGATTTTATGAGCAGTGAGTTTCTCCCCCCCCCGACCCCCCCCATAGTTGCCTCCTTCCCAAAATGGAGAAAAATTCCAGTCTATCCAGCCTCTCCTATAATTCAAGCTTCCTAGTCCAAGTTATATTCAAGTGACTCTTTTCTACACCAGTTGTCGCACAATATCCCTGTTCCTGTACTCTATGCCCTAATCAGTGAATGCAAGTTGCCTGGTTAACAAAGCCCCTGATTGCAAATCATCCATTTCATGTACCACTACTCTTATCACCTCTTCTGGGCAGAAGAGAGAGAAGAGTTTAATCTGGTGCTCATATTCCACCCCATCAGCCTTCATAGTCAACAGATCCTTTTCTGCAATTTCTACTACCTTCAAAGAATTTCTAGTATCTTCTGGTCTTTCCCAATTTGCAGGGACTGGTCCCTTCGAGGCTCAGTTCCACTCTTCTGTCCCCACCAACCATCTTTCCGTTTGAAAGTGAAGAAGAACCAACTCCTGTCCTTTCACTTTTTCCCTTCCTACTCTCCTGTGGCCCAAAAACAAGTACTTCTAGCTGACGCAGCGGTACACTTGTCCTTTTTCCATTCTTATGAACTGCATTCTGTGTTCATCAAGGGGTCTCCTCCACATTGGAGAAAGAAGAGCTCAGGTGACCTGAGGAGCAGCAGTTTGAATTTTAAAAAAGTGAGTTGACAGCAGCAAGAAGCTGATTGGAAGAAGAGAGGTCAGGTGATCTGAGGATCTGCTGCAGTTAGAAATAAAAAAAAGGCGAGGCAGCAGCAAGAAGCTGAATTTCACGAAAAGTGAGGACAGGCCATTGTCGAAGTGGTAAAGCTTTGGCGAGAGTAGGTCAAAGATGAGGGTTATAATGAGGGTAAGTGAACTCTTTATTATATTAAATTGTTAATAGACTAGGTAGAATATTTGTAGGAATAGTGCTCGGTGGGAAGTGTAGGATATGAGGTCCCTGGGGAAACTCCGTCTCCCTGATGCCCACATCTGTGCCAGATGTGCTGAGATATAGCTCCTTGCGGACTGTGTTAAGGAACTGGAGCTGTGGCTTGATGACTAACTGCTCATTAGGGAGGGTGAAGAGATAATAGACAGGAGCTACAGGAAGTTGGTAGAGTGCACCTCTTTGGCTTTTCCCCTCAGTAACCTGTTTATCGCCCGGGATGGTATTGCCGAGGATGGCCTGACATAGGACAAACGTGGTGACCAGGTCTCTAGCAATGAGTTTGGCACCATGATGCAAAAGGTGAAGAGGCATGCAGTTGTGATCAGCGATTCTATAGTGAGTGTTTGGACCTCAATGAGGGATCAATGGGCAAAATGGTTGTCTTCGTTATCTATAATCCTTACACAGCTGGAATCGCTCTGTTCTTCCCTGCTTGGCATTGGCATTGTCTCTAGCTGAATGGGTTTATGGATAAGGAAGATGGCTATTTTACCCACTCATCCTGAGTGCTGGAACGGGCCTGAAGCAACTCGAATTGGGCTAGAGCCTCTGATATTGGTCAGGTCAGTGGTGCCCCCTGGCAAATGGTGCCCCAGTTCTCTGCCCCACCTCTGGATATGCCTCTGGGATCATCACAAGCTGGTTCCAAGTCAACATTGTTTCCTTAAAGGAAAATTATGCCTGACAAACCTACTACAACTTTTTGAGGAGATAACAGGATAGACTGGGAAGAAGCAGTGGATGTTGTGTACTTGGACTTCAGAAGGCCTTCAACAAGGTGTCACATATGGAACTGCTAAACCAGCTGAAAGTTCATGGAATTACTGGAAGGATACTTGTGTGGGTAGAGGATTGGCTGATTGGCAGGTAACAGGGAATTAAGGGGATCCTATTCGGGTTGGTTGCCTTGGATACATTAGCAGAATGGGCAAGGAGATGGTCGATGAAATGCAATGATTCACTTTGTTAGGCAGACTATAATTTAGATGGGGAGAAAATGCAAAATTCAGAGGTCAAAAAGTTCTTGGGAGTCCTCATGCAGGATCTCCTAAAGGTTAACCTCCAGGATGAGTCAACAGTGAAGAAGGCAAATGCAATATTAGCATTCATTTCTCGAGGAATAGCATATTCCATAGGGCGCGTGTGAGACATTACTTGGAGTACTGTGCTTAGTTTTGGGTGCCTTATTTGAGAAAGGATGTGCTGCCATTGTAGAGGGTTGAGAGAAGATTTATTAGACTGATACCAGGAATGAAAGGGTGAGCATATGAGGAATGATTGTCAGCTCTTGGACTGGATTCATTGGAGTCGTACAGGTTTGGGGGGAGGAGGTGGAGAAATCTCATAGTGGCATTTTGAATGCTGTAACACCTGGACATGGATACAGTTGTTTCCCATGGTAGGGGAATCTAGGCCACAGTTTCAGGAAAATAGTGCATCAAATTAAAACCGAAGTGCAGAGAAATTTCTTTAGCCAGTGGGTTATGAGTATGACACTTGTTTCCACATGTGGCAGTGGAAGCAAGGTGATTGGATGTTTGTAAGACAGAAATTGACAGGTATTTGAATAGTCAGGGCATCATGTGTTTTGGTTAGAAGGTCAGGGAGTGGGGAAGAGTGACAAGCATCAGCGCATGATTAAATGGGTCGATTAGTCTACTTCTGCTCTTGTATCTTGGGGAGAAAGCAAAAATTGTGATTGCTTTGTGGAGCACCTGTTTTCTCCAATCAGCGCTGACTCTTCATCGAGACTCCCTGCTGCTATTGAAGAGGTGATCCTTTCTTTTGAAAGGGAGTTCTGTGAGTCTCTCTCTCACTGCACCCCGTCTGCATTCCCTGCCAACTTGGCCTCTCTGCTGTTAGCTTGTGCTGCTGCCCATGCCCCTTCTTCACTCTTTTTCCCTGCCTTTTTAATCTGGAACCTGTCTGCTTTTAGCTTGTACCTTGTCAAAGGGGTCAGGCCTAAAGCATCGGTTATATGTATATCGTTGGACGATGCAGGACCTCCTGAGTTTTTTTAAGCAATTGGTATGAACTTCAATTGCAGCAACTGCTGACTATCCTGTTTCATTTCCCGTCTTCCTGAACTGCATTTCACCTCTGCGACAGTCTTTTGTCACGATCCTTTCTTCCATGTCCTCACACTCCAACTGCTCCCATTGACCAGATTTACATCTCATTCCCATGATCATCCCAGTTTTACCCTGTCAGAGAAATGAGCCCTCACCAAAAGTCTCTAGCCTAACAGCCTTTTTTTGGTCTACTTCCTAGTTTTAAAATCTGGTCTCTGACATGACAGATTGGCTTTCGTTCTCTTCCTGCAGAAGTGACCATCCGAAGGAATCGTTCCAATTGTTTTAAAATATTTGCAACCCAAGAACATGACAACACAGATACTGAACTTCCATCATTTCTAGTGTGTGCTTAACTTTTTTATCTCAAGTCACACTGAGCTGCAACCAGATCTTTCCCCTCCAAACCTTTGTGTCCATGTCTCTGTCCAAATTTTTCTTAAATATCAAAAGTGAGCCTGCATTTACCACTAAGTTGGCAGCTCACATTCGCACCATTCTCTGCGAGAAGAAATTATCCCTAATGTTCAATTTAAACTTCCCCTTTTCACGCTTAACCCATGTTCACTGATTTTTAATCTTTCCTAACCTCAATGGACAAAGCCTGGCTTTTATTTACTTCATTTATACCCTCATAATTTTGTATAAGTCTATCAACCTATTCCTCATGCTTCAAGGAATAAAGTTCTAACTTGTTTAATCTTTCCCTGCAACCCAGTTCATGAAGTCTGGGCAACTTCCTTGTAAATCTGCTCTGCACTCCTTTCACCTTGTTGACATCTTTCCTGTAGTCATGTGGGCCAATCTGTGCACAATAATCCAAATTGTGCCTCACCAATGTCTCATACAACTTCAACATAACATCCCAACTCTTGTACTCAGTCTTTGGATTTATGAATACCAATATGCCAAAAGCTCTCTTTCTGACCCTATCTACTTATGATATCACTTTCAAGGACTCAGCAGCAATCCTCAAAGCACACCACTGGTCATTGCCAGCAGCCAGGAAGGCAATCGTTCACTCATCTACTTAAAAAATACACTAAAATAACCTGAGCAGCCTATCCTGAGGATCTGTTGAATAGCCCCAGTTATGCCCCAGTTGTGCCCCAGTTATACCCCAGTTATGCCCCGATTATGCCCTGGGTTATGCCCCGGGTTATGCCCTGGGTTATGCCCCGGGTTATGCCCCGGGTTATGCCCCGGGTTATGCCCCGGGTTATGCCCCGAGTTATGCCCCGGGCGCGCCCCGGGCACGCCCCAATTTACCCTGTCAGAGAAATCTGCCCTCACCAAAAGTCTCTAGCCTAACTTCCTTTTTTCGGTCTACTTTCCAGTTTTAAAACTGGTCTCTGACACGAAAGATTGGCTTTCATTTTCTTGCTGCAGAAGAGACCATCCTATAGAATCGTCCCAATTCTTTTATAATATTTGGAACCCAAGAACATGACAACACAGATACTGACCTTTCATCATTTCTTGTGTGAGCTTAACTTTTTTGTGTCAAGTCCCACTGAGCTGCACCCAGATCTTTCCCCTCCAAACCTTCTGCGTCCATGTATCTGTCCAAATTTTTCTTAAATATCAAAATGGAGCCTGCATTTACCACTTAGCTGGCAGCTCATTCCAGATTCGCACCACTCTCTGCGAGAAGAAATTATCGCTAATGTTCAATTTAAAATTCCCCCTTTCACCCATAACACATGTTCACTGATTTTTAACTTTCCTCACCTCAATGGAAAAAGCCTGGCTTGTATTTACTCCATCTATACCCTCATAATTTTGTATACCTCTATCAACTCATCCTTCATGCTTCAGGGAATTAAATTGTAACTTGTTTAACCTTTCCCTGCAACCCAGTTCCTGAAGTCTGCGCAACATCCTTGTAAATCTGCTCTGCACTCTTTTCACTTTGTTGATATCTTTCCTGTAGTTATGTGGCCCAATCTGTGCACAATACTCCAAATTTTGCCTCACCAATGTCTCATACAACTTCAACATAACATCCCAACTCTTGTACTCAGTCTTTGGATTTATGAATACAAATATGCCAAAAGCTCTCTTTCTGACCCTATCTACTTGTGATATCACTTTCAAGGACTCAGCAGAAATCTTCAAAGCACACCACGGGTCATTACCAGCAGCCAGGAAGGCAATCATTCACTCATCTACTTAAAAAAAATACACTAAAAAACCTGAGCAGCCTATCCTGAGGATCTGTTGAATAGTTTAAAACATTGCTCCGGTCTACACCGACAGATAACAAACACAGCAAGAATTGTATTGTCTGGAAAGGAAGAGTTAATTCATAGAATATCACAAGTTATATCCCATGAAGGTCATCAAAAAATGGTTTCCAGCTTTCTTCAAACTTACCAGTGGTTTCTCAAGACGACTTCTGATGTTTTCCAGATTTAAGAAAGACAACACGAGAAAACTATTGATAAAATGTAGGAGAATCAGTGTCTTTCCATTTAAGTAAAATGGCTCTTCCAGCTAATAGAGTAGAAAAAGCTACCACTCGATTATGCAGAAGTAGATAAACAACTAAAATCCGAAAAAAGAGCAGTTGAGGGGTCAGGTTGTAATTGAAAAACCAGAATCATTGATTGAGTTGAAAAAAAAAATTTCCATAATTTTTATAACATTGAACATGATCAAAACCTGTGAGTCAATGAAGCCACTTCAATATTGCATCTGTCACAAGTGGAGATTATATTAGGAAAAATGCAAGCTAGTTTATCTTTAGGCATATAAGCTCTATGAACTATTTTCAGCTGTATTAATGAATGATGTGCACAACGTGAAGAAGTATTAACTAGTCTGGTAATTCTTCCCCATATTTCAGGAGGTAATGTTACTTTCAAAAATTGATAAAAATATGAAAAAACATGGTGTAAGTCAAAAGCCAAGTACCAGGGATGCTGGAAATCTGTCATAAAAGAAGAAATCACTCATGATTCTCAGCAAGTCAGTCTGCATTTGTAGAGATAAAAACAGAAATAACATTTCATTTTGATAACCTTGCATTAGAGGTTGCATGTGGTGATGGCTTGTGCTAAAATTCAACGATATTTACTATATTTATTTGTATAATTGTCGAATGTTTTTTGGACCACGTTTTCAGCTTTAAAAAAGTGGGGGTGGGTTCCGGTCGAACTTTATATATGTTGAACTTTGGACCTCAGTAAGATTCAGAATTTTTTTTTTAGGAGATCAGAATGGTAATAATTGATTATTCACATCAACTGCTCGCAAAGAGGTCAGATAGGCAGGAAGTTTGTTTGAGGATCCTCGATCGGGAGTTTGGATGTGCTGGGGTGAGGATCAGTAGTCGGGAGCTTGGATGTGTGGGCGGTCAGGTCCAAAAATATGGGTGTTGACTTTTACATGGTATTGATGATTACACTAGTACATATTGTTATGAGCCCAGAGGACACCAAAACCCATCAGCAATAGATGTTCACCTAGACAAAAGGTTTCTTCAACAAAAGTTGCTTTTAATTACATTTAAACATGAAAATAGTATCAAACTTTAACTTCTCACTGTGGACTTATTTAATCCCCTTCTAATTCTAAGGGCAAGTGTATTTAATGTGTGTGTAAGTTTTAAGTAGTTTTCTGTTTCACAGTCCAATCTCACTTCTTTCCTTCAAGTTCCCTGGTTGCAGGCAATTCTTATAGTGTGCACAGAATTGAAAATGTATAAAGTTAACTTGGCTTTGGTGCTTGAAATGTAAATGGTTACCACTCAGGAAGGTTCTTGTTTGTTTTCAGAGATTTTTTTTCCTTTTTAATCAGCCACTTCAATGTCGACTTCAAATGAAATTTGCCCCTTCAGGGTTTTCCAGATGATAACCTTTTTCCTTTAGATCACCACAGAGTTCCTTTTAATTTCTCTTATTCCAGGTAAAACATGAGACAGCCAGTGCTCTCCTCTTGCATTAACCACAAGGGCTTTGATCAGGGTGAATCAAGGACTTACAATCTGTCATTTGGAAGCTTGTTCTGTTTCAGTCCGAGCTGCTGTTGTTTGCTGTAACACTAGAAATGATCACACTCTTGCGCTCACTTGCTCACAAGCACTCTTCCAGACAGCAGTGGCTCCGACATGCTTTTTCATCTGTTGCCTTTTGCAAACAACAATCCATTAAATTCCTCAAAGTTGCTGTGCAAGTTGATAAGTTGACAAAAAAATGTTTTGGTCATTATAGAGGGGGGAATGCAAGGTAATGTTGCAGTTATATAAAGCTCTGGTTAAACCCCACTTAGAGCATTGTGTCCAGTTCTAATCACCTTATTATTGGAATGATGCAAATGTTTGTGATAAGGTGCAGAGCAAATTTACCAGGATGCTGCCTGGAGTACAGTCCATGTGCTATGGAGAAAGGTTGAGTGAGCTAAGGCTTATCCCTTTGGAGCAATAGAGAATGAGGATGACTTAATTGAGGTGAATAAGTTTTTAAATGAAGAAATATTTTTATAGACACAGCACCATAACAAGCACTTCTGACTACAAACCTGCACCACCGAAATGAGACCAATTATTCCACAATGCCCAAATGCCTACAGTATGGTAACAGGCCATTTTGCCCAACAAGTTTATGCTACTGAAGTTTTGCCTGAGTTATGCCCGGTTTATGCCCCGGTGTATGCCCCGGTGTATGCCCCGGTGTATGCCCCGGTGTATGCCCCGGTGCATGCCCCCGGTATGCCCCAATTAACCCTGTCAGAGAAATCTGCCCTCACCAAAAGTCTCTAGCCTAACTGCCTTTTTTCGGAGTACAGTCCATGTGCTATGAAGAAAGGTTGAGTGAGCTAAGGCTTATCTCTTTGGAGCAATAGAGAATGAGGGGTCACTTAATTGAGGTGTATGTTTTTTTTAAATGAAGAAATGTTTTTATAGACACAGCACCAGAACAAACACTTCTGGCTACAAACCTGCACCACCGAAATGTGACCAATTATTCCACTATGCCCAAATGCCTACAGTATGTTAACAGGCCATTTTGCCCAACAAGTTTGTGCTGCCAAATTTATACCCTAATTAGTCCCTCAGTGTGCCCTCAGTGTGCCCTCAGTGTGGCCTAATTACGCCCCAAATTATCCTGTCAGAAAAATCTGCCCTCACCAAAAGTCTGTAGCCGAACAGTCTTTTTTTGGTCTCCTTTCCAGTTTTCAAACTGGTCTTTGACATGAAAGATTGGATTTCCTTCTCTTGCTGCAGAAGTGACCATCCAATAGAATCATTCCAATTCTTTTAAAATATTTGGAACCCAAGAACATGACAACACAGATACTGACCTTTCATCATTTCTTGTGTGTGCTTAACTTTTTTCTATCAAGTCCCACTGAGCTGCACCCAGATCTTTCCCCTCCAAACCTTCTGCGTCCATGTATCTGTCCAAATTTTTCTTCAATATCAAAATTGAGTCTGCATTTACCACTTAGCTGGCAGCTCAATCCACATTCGCACCACTCTCTGCGAGAAGAAATTATCGCTAATGTTCAATTTAAAATTCCCCCTTTCACCCATAACACATGTTCACTGATTTTTAACTTTCCTCACCTCAATGGAAAAAGCCTGGCTTGTATTTACTCCATCTATACCCTCATAATTTTGTATACCTCTATCAACTCATCCTTCATGCTTCAGGGAATTAAATTGTAACTTGTTTAACCTTTCCCTGCAACCCACTTCCTGAAGTCTGCGCAACATCCTTGTAAATCTGCTCTGCACTCTTTTCACCTTGTTGATATCTTTCCTGTAGTTATGTGTCCCAATCTGTGCCCAATACTCCAAATTTTGCCTCACCAATGTCTCATACAACAAATTCAACATAACATCCCAACTCTTGTACTCAGTCTTTGGATTTATGAATACCAATATGCCAAGAGATCTCTTTCAGACCCTATCTACTTGTGATATCACTTTCAAGGACTCAGCAGCAATCCTCAAAGCACACCACTGGTCATTGCCAGCAGCCAGGAAGGCAATCATTCACTATCTACTTAAAAAAATACACTTAAAAACTGAGTAGCCTATCTTGAGGATCTGTTTAATAGTTTAAAACATTGCTCCAGTCTTCACCGACAGATAACAAACACAGCAAGAATTATAATGTCTGGAAAGGAAGAGTTAATTCATAGAATAACACCAGTTATATCCCACGAAAGTAATCAATAAATGGTTTCCAGCTTTCTTCAAACTTAGAAGTGGATTCTCAAGACGACTTCTGATGTTTTCCAGATTTAAGAAAGAAAACACGAGAAAACTATTGATATAATGTAGGAGAATCAGTGTCTTTCCATTTAAGTAGAGTGGCTCTTCCAGCTAATAGAGTAAAAAAAGCTACCACTCGTAAATGCAGAAGGAAATAAACAACCGAAATCCAAAAAAAAGAGCCGTTGAGGGGTCAGGTTGTAACTGAAAAACTAGAATCATTGTTTGAGTTGAAAAAAAAATATTATAAAACATTATAAAATTCATAAAGAGCAGGGGTTCCAGAGCAGATTCCTGTGTGATCTGTGGGGTCTGCAGGAGCAGGAGAGCAGGGGCACGGGCAGGAGTAGAGGAAGGAGGGCATGGGCAGGGGCAGGAGCAGGTGAGCAGAAGCTGGCGAGCAGAGGAGCAGGATCGCTGGAGCAGGATCGCTGGAGCAGGATCGCTGGAGCGCTGGAGCAGGATCGCTGGAGCGCTGGAGCAGGAGCGCCAGGAGCGCAGGAGCAGGATAAGAGAGCAGGAGGAGGAGCAGGAGCGCAGGAGCAGGAGCAGAGGAGAGTAGGAGCAGGAGCGCGAGCAGGAGCACAGGAGAGGAGAGCAGGAGGAGGAGCACAGGAGCAGGAGCAGAGGAGCGCCGGGGCAGGGGAGCAGGGGCAGGGGCAGGGGCAGGAATCCTTGATTACCCCTGATTACCCCTTAATTACCCCTTAATTACCCCTTAATTACCCCTGATTACCCCTTATTTACCCCTGATTACCCCTTATTTACCCCTGATTACCCCTTAAATACCCCTGATTACCCCTTAAATACCCTTGATTACCACTTAATTACCCCTGATTACCCCTTGTTTACCCCTGATCACCCCTTGTTTACCCCTGATCACCCCTTGTTTACCTCTGATCACCCCTTGTTTACTCCTGATCACCCCTTGTTTACCCCTTATCACCCCTTGTTTACCCCTGATCACCCCTGATCACCCCTTGTTTACCGCTGATCACCCCTTGTTTACCCCTGATCACCCCCTGTTTACCCCTGATCACCCCTTGTTTACCCCTGATCACCCCTTGTTTACCCCTGATCACCCCTTGTTTACCCCTGATTACCCCTTGTTTACCCCTGATTACCCCTTGTTTACCCCTGATTACCCCTTGTTTACCTCTGATTACCCCTTGTTTACCCCTGATTACCCATTGTTTACCCCTGATTACCCCTTGTTTACCCCTGATTACCCCTTGTTTACCCATGATTACCCCTTGTTTACCCCTTATTACCAATTGTTTACCCGATTACCCCTTGTTTACCCTGATTACCCCTTGTTTACCCTGATTACCCCTTGTTTACCCCTTGTTTACCCCTTGTTTACCCCTTGTTTACCCCTTGTTTACCCCTTGTTTACCCCTGATTACCCCTTGTTTACCCCTTGTTTACCCCTTGTTTACCCCTTGTTTACCCCTTGTTTACCCCTTGTTTACCCCTTGTTTACCCCTGATTACCCCTGATTACCCCTGATTACCCCTGATTACCCCTTGTTTACCCCTTGTTTACCCCTTGTTTACCCCTTGTTTACCCCTTGTTTACCCCTTGTTTACCCCTGTTTACCCCTTGTTTACCCCTTGTTTACCCCTGATTACCCCTAATTACCCCCTTGATTACCCCCTATTTACACCCTAATCATGCCCCAATTATGGTCTTATAACGCCCTCATTTACCCTGTTTAGAAATCTGCCCTCACCAAAAATCTCTAGCCTAACTGCCTTTTTTTGGTCTACGTTCCAGTTTTAAAACTGGTCTCTGACATGAAAGATCAGCTTTCCTTTCCTTCCTGCAGAAGTGACCATCCTATAGAATCGTTCCAAATCTTTTAAAATATTTGGAACCCAAGAACATGACAACACAGATACTGACCTTTCATCATTTCTTGTGTGTGCTTAACTTTTTTCTGTCAAGTCACACTGAGCTGCATCCAGATCTTTTCCCTCCAAACATTTTGTGTCCATGTATCTGTCCAAATTTTTCTTAAATATCAAAATTGAGCCTGCATTTACCATTTAGCTGGCAGCTCATTCCACATTCGCACCACTCTCTGCGAGAAGAAATTATCCCTAATGTTCAATTTAAACTTCCCCCTTTCACCCTTAACCCATGTTCACTGATTTTTAATCTTTCCTAACCTCAATGGAAAAAGCCTGGCTTGTATTTACACCACCTTTACCCTCATAATTTTGTATACCTCTATCAACTCATCCCTCATGCTTCAGGAAATAAAGTTTTAACTTGTTTAACCTTTCCCTGCAACCCAGTTGCTGAAGTCTGGGCAACATCTTTGTAAATCTGCTCTGCACTCTTTTCACCTTGTGATATCTTTCCTGTAGTTTTGTGGCCCAGTCTGTGTACAATACTCCAAATTTTGCCTCACCAATGTCTCATACAACTTCAACATAACATCCCAACTCTTGTACTCAGTCTTTGAATTTATGAATACCAATATGCCAAAAGCTCTCTTTCTGACCCTATCTACTTGTGATATCACATTCAAGGACTCAGCAGCAATCCTCAAAGCACACCACTGGTCATTGCCAGCAGCCAGGAAGGCAATCGTTCACTCATCTACAAAAAATAAATACACTAAAAAAACCTCAGCAGCTTATCCTGAGGATCTGTTGAATAGTTTAAAACATTGCTCCGGTCTACACCGACAGATAACAAACACAGCAAGACTTGTATTGTCTGGAAAGGAAGAGTTAATTCATAGAATAACACCAGTTATATCGCATGAAAGATATCAATAAATGGTTTCCATCTTTCTTCCAACTTAGCAGTGGTTTCTCAAGACGACTTCTGATGTTTTCCAGATTTGAGAAAGACGCATTCATACGCATAACATATGCAGACACAGTCACCAAACAATACCAATATAATACGAAATTAACAGGAAAATAGCTTGAGGTTAATTGAACAAAAGTGTGTACAAATGAAGCATGTTCATGAAATCTATAGATTTAAAGATAAGTGAAAATAAAAGAAAAATAGAAATGGATCAGAGGAAAAAATAATTGAGAGAATTCTTGATTTATCCATCAAGAATGATTTTTAGAGTTCCCAGTTCTGCTAAAGGTATGCATTTAGATTTTCTTTGTCATATAAATGGTCCATCTAAGAAACTGGCACATTTGTAGTAAATGATAAATTGGACTGTAGATTTTGTAAATTTGAAATAAAATAAGGAAGGTAAAACGATTTGCCAAGGTATGTTTAGTGCCTAATCTTACTGCAATGTGCCTGAGGAGAAAAGAACAATTTTATACACTATAAATGGTGTCAAAAATAGTGTGTCCCAATAGAAAGTCATAAAATATCCAGAAATTCTTGCAGATATCAAATGTTTTTCCATTGAAGAATATGGGTTCTGTTTTATTGTTTGTTCAGAAGACACACAGTATTAATGCAGTTGCAATAAGCTCAAAATAGTTTAATTCTATGATTGAATATTTGATGCATTATAACTATACAGGAAATGAGATGACGGGACAATGATTATATGGCTTCCTGAACACTTTTGTCTGTAGTTTATTGATTTTGGGCTGCTGACCATGGAAATCACCTCAACATTTTCCTGTTATTTGTAACCTATTTTGGGGATTTCTTGTCATGTTTTACATCTACTAGTCTATTGTCCACAAAGCAAGGTGTTTTGGTCAGTCCAAGCATCCCTGGACATGCGCAGTGCAGGTAACTATGCAAATGTTGTCTTAGGCCTGTGCATGCTTGGAATTGATGGACACAAACATGCTTTAAAATCAGCTCATGTAATCAGATGCTGGGCATTACACTGATCTAGATTGGATGCACATGCTCTTCAGGCAATAGCATGGTGAGGGCACTTAACAATAGCATTTATTGTCTTCAGGAAGATTTGATTCAGCAGGAATGTCTCATCAATGTTGCAACAGCAGTGATGCATTCTGCTACATTTCTGCCATTTATATGCTTCAGGCTCAAAGACGCAGCATGACTGCTCTTATGAAGAAAGCCTATGAGCTCTACTTTGGTTGTCAAAATTGTAACCAAGTCAAACCCTGGGGTCCTCCCATTTGTTGTGCAACATATAACAGTCAACCTGAGAGCTTGCCTTAGAAGTACTTGCAAGTCAAGGTCATTTGTAGTTCTAATGATAGAGCGAGAACAGAGAAGTTTTACTGATGTCTGACCAAAATATTTGGCTTCCCTACAAAAAAATAAGAAAATTTGGACATTCATTTTGCATCTAACCCAAGGTGGAACATTAATCTCTGACTCTCTCTTGTGATCAGATGATCACCAATTCCTAATCACCACATCACCTTTTCCTAAGTTGTTCAATCTAGCAACATTACACAGTAATACAGTGTTCATTTCAATTTAAACACAAACATCAACATATCAAACTTTTAAACTATGCAGGTCTTTTTATTTTCGAGATTCAGCCTGTTGGGTGCTTTGATAATGTGTGTGGATCTTCTCAACACAGGTGCCTGTGTCGGCTGTGTTGGTCCACTGCTATCTAGCACTGCTGGTGATTCCTCTGTTGCTGTGCAGGCTGGATCTTCTACATTTGTCTGTTCTTGCAGTGTCACTTGGGTTTTCAGCAGGCTCTTTCAACTCCTCCTCAGTATTTGACCATCCTCTATTTTAACAGTATTGGTTCTTGGACTTACTTTCTCCAGAACAGTGGCCTTCTCATCTGAGGTGTTGGAATCTCCAAGTTTCTCTGTGTCATGTTGTTGACATCCTTCCTATATTTCGGCAACCAAAACTGCACACAATATTCCAAATTTGGCCTTACCAGGGAATGATGTACCAGAATTCCTAAATCCCTTTCTTCAACTGCAGTCCTCAATTGTCTACCATTTAACATGTATGAATGTAGCTGAGTATTCCTACCAAAATGTAGCACCTCACACTTATCTGTATTAACCTCCACCTGGCATCTTTCTGCCCACTCTTCTAAATGGCCTATATTGCATTTCAAGCTTTGAAAACCTTCCTTAGTGTGCCCAACACCACCAATCTTAGTATCATCTGCTTATTTACTAACTATATTTACCACCCTATCATCCAGATCATTAATATATATGACAAACAACAATGGACCCAGTACTGATCACTGAGTCATTCCACTTGATATCGGCCTCCAATTTGACAAACAATTTTCCACCACTATTCTCTGGCATCTCCCACCCAATCATTGTTGAATCCATTTCACTACTTCAACATTAATACCTAATGCTTGAACCTTCCTAATTAACCTCTTATGCAGAACCCTGTTAAAGGGCTTACTAAAGTCCACATAGACAACATCTACAGCCTTCCCTTCGTCAACCTTCTTAGTATCTGCCTCAAAATATTATATAAGATTTGTTAAACATGATCTACCATGCATGAAAGCATGTTGACTTCTCCAAATCAGTCCCTGTCTATCCAAATAATTGTATATTCCACCTCTAAGAACACTCTCCATTTATGTACCTACCACTGATGTCAGACTCATGGGCCTATAATTATCCAGTTTAATGTTAGGTCCCTTTGTTTTAACAGTGGAACAAGATGAGCAACCCTCCAATCCTCTGACATCTCCCTCATGGCTACTGACATTTTAAATATTTCTGAAAGAGCCCGCCTATTCCTCCATTCCTCCATTAACCTCCTTCAAGGTCCGAGACAATATCCTATCAGTGATTTAGCCACCTTTATTCTCTTTAAAATAGACTCAATATTGCTTTCCTTAGTGAATAATGAAGAAAAAAAAACATTTAAAATTTCCCCTGTCTCTTCTGACTCCTCGCATCGCCTACCCCTCTTATCCTCAAGGGGCCCAATTTTATCCCTCACTATTCTTTTACTTTTAATGTACCTGTAGAAACCCTTTGGATGTATTTTTACCTTGCCTACCTTCTCCAGACTCTCCTTATAATGTAAACCTATAATTCAAGTGAATCTTTTCTGCACCAGTTGTAGCATGACGTCCCTGCCCCTGTACTCAGTGGCCTAACCAGAGAATGCAAGTTGCTAAATGCCTTCTTCATCAGACTTTCTACTTGTCTCTTCACTTTTGTGGAACTATGTACATGCACTGTCTCGTCTCTCTGCCCTCTAACACTTTGCAGGTCCCAGTCGTTCACAATAATGCAGTAATTAAGTTCCTGGACTAATAATATAGAGGCACAAGTAAAGACTAAATTGGGGGAAAAAAACAATAGACATTAGTCATTATGAGGCCAGAATCATTCATTATTATGAGCACCTATTGGGTTACATATGTCATTCAGGGAGGAAATCTGCTTTATTTATTTGTTCAGGTTTATATATTAATAACGCTAAAGCAATTTGGTGAAGTAATTTTGGGATTGGCAATTATTGCTGGACCTGCCAATGTTGCTGAGGTTTAGTTCTTAGTCAAGACTTAACAATTACAGGGGTGTGGCCCGTTGGCGAAGGAAGAAGAGGTGTAATTCCGTCTTCCCCCAGTTGGACTGATAAATACCCGAATTAAAATACTTTAAAAGTCTGAAAAGTCTGCTCAGAAGTAGTCTGAATGTTAAAAGATTACAATGGCTGCCAATACAAAGAAGTCAAAAACACAGACTGAGAAGAAACTTTCATTTAAAAGTACGGAAGAAATGAGGCCTACTTACCAAGTGGAATCCACGGAATTGCTTGGACAGCTACCTAAACAACAATGTGCACCAGCTTGGCTAAGTATTACCCCCGGCGCCCTCGAAAGATGGCACCAGGCTTCCGATTTTTTTTTTCTTCCTTTCAAGATCAGTGCGCCCGCAATGTTGTGCGTGCTGGAGAAGTGCCAGAATTGATCGAGTCGGCCCCAAAGCGTGATATCGCTGTGGGTCAATGCAGAGGCCCAAGGCAACATGTCAGAAGACGCGCCTGCGTGGGCCTCAGGGCTGCCAGGCATGTGCGGTGCGTCAAGAGTATGTGAATTTTTTAGACTTCGTTGGGGAAGTTAATCAGCAATACTCTGAGTATTCTGGGTCTGGTTCTGCAGGAGTGCAGACCAGAAGTTACAAGAACAACTGAATTAAAAGAACAACAGTTTAAAGCCTTGTCTCAAACTGAACAAACAGGAGAAGAAATACTGACTGCTGCTGAAGGGAAAGAAGGTCGGCCTCATGGTGAAACTAGTGATACTACTTTTGATGCTGTTTTTACAATTTTGAAATTGATAGATCATCAAATGGGTAACATGTCAACACAAATGTCTACTTCGATTGGTCTTGGATTTATGAAAATGACTGAAAAAATGAATAGTATTTGTGAAGAAGTTTCTGTTAAGTAAGATATCTCTGTTGTCAAAGCTGATGTTAATAGGTGCTTGAATAGAGTGGATATAGTTCAAGATAATTTTTAAAAGATAGAAGGTGCCTTTCGAGTTTGTAAAGAATAAGTGGTCTGAAATAAAGAAAATATAGAAAAAGTGGAAGATTCTTTTGTCGGATGGGAAATTCAGAAGAAGGACTTGTTGAAGAAAATAGACTCTTTGGAAAATCAAAGTTGCTGGAATAATGTTAAAATAGTGAGAATTCCTGAAGAAGTTGATGGTCTGGAAACATAATTTTTTTATTAATTGATCCCCGAAGCATTAGGATTGGCATTTTTTTCCAGAAGGTTTGTAATTAGATAGAGCACATAAGGTTCTACAAAGGAAACCATACTTGGGTCAACCTCCAAGAGCTGTTTTGATTCATTGTCTACGCTACCAAGATAAGGAAAGTATATTGAAAGTTGCAGTTCAAAATGCAGGTAGATATCCATCCTCATTGATGGTACAAGGAAACAAGGTTTTCTTCTACCCAGATTTAAGTCAAGAAATTATTAAAAGGCGTAAAGAATTTAATTCTGCTAAGGAAGTGCTTTGGCGGAAGGGTTATAAATTTTCTTTTAGATACCCTGCAGTTTTGAATATCTTTCATGGGAATTTCCAATCACAGTTCTTTGAGAGAGATCACGATGCTCTAATTTTTGCCAATTCTTTGCTAGACAGGGCTACTGAAAGGCATTCTTCGCCTAAGAGGAAGATAACTGATGAGAAGAATGGAAATGGGAATGGGAAGGCATCTCTGACTAACTTGTCAAAATGTTTGATTGATATTGATGATCCGGAGCAAGTTTTGGGACTGAAATCATAAGGGTTGTGAGCTGATTAAGACTTATAATTTTGTAAGTACAGTTGGGGGGGATGGAGCTTGCTGAAGATTTCGGAGGTTTTCCGCCACTAGTGGGAGGGATTTTATTTCTTTCCACACCCAGTTAAGTGGGGAGTTACTACCTTTGTAGTATTTATACAAAACAAATACTTTTTTCTAGTGCTAGTTTTACTTTGTTAAAGAGGGATTGATTGATTCTTTAATTTATATTATATTTCAAGGGGAGCTTTAAATTTTATTATTGGAGAAGGGCAGGGGTCTTTTTTTGTTGTGAATGGAAGGAATAGAAAAAGGGGATTCTGAATTTGTTTTTACTTCATTTTCATAATAACGTCCAACCAGAATTTTGCAACGTTTAATGTGCAGGGTTTAAATAACCCAATTAAATGAAAATGACTTTTACTTTATATAAAAAAGATGAAAATAGATATTGCTTTTCTACAGGAAACTAATTTAACTGAAAGAGAACATTTGAAATTAAACAGAGATTGGGCCGATCATGTATTTTCATCTTCTTTTAATTTTAAAATGAGAGGAGTGGCGATTCTGATCAATAAGAAGATAGCATTTGAATTTGAATCTTCGGTGGAATCTGCTGGGGGAATTTTAATGATTAATTGTAAACTTTATGCGGAAGCATGGTCTTTGCTGAATGTGTAAGCTCCTTATGTTGATGAGGAACAATTTGCGTCTGAAGCTTTTCTAACTTTAAGTCAAGCTGAAGAAAATATTTTGATTGGGGGAGATTTTAATTGTGTATTAGATCCATTATTAGATAAATCCCCCAAAATTGTGAACAAATTAAAGGCAGCGGTTCAATTGATCTTGCTGATGAAAGATTTAAATCGGTTCGAAGTTTGGAAAAGATTAAACCCTACTGAGAAAGATTTTTTATTTGACTCTCCACCCCATAATTATTTTTCAAGAATTGACTTTTTTTTAGTATTAGCACATTTGCAATCATGTTTTATTCAAGCTGAATATAAGAGTAGAATTATTTCTGATCATTTATTGTTATTTATTTCTTGTGTTGGACTGGAAGTTAGTCAATCAACTTGTCATTGGAGGTTTAATGCAATGTAACCAAAAAAAAACGGAATTTGTAAAATTTATTAAAGATCAATTGCTTATTTTTTAGATCTGAATAGGAATAAAGTTCAAAGCAATTTTACTCTATGGGATGCTTTGAAGGCATTTTTACGTGGTCAAATTATTAGTTATGCAACAAAGGAAAAGAAGAAGTTTTTGGCAGAGACTTGGTCTTTGGAGAAACGGCTGATTTGGAAAAAGAATTCCAGAGGAATTGTAGAGAGGATAATAAGACAGTTTTGACAAAACTGAAGTTAGGTTATAATACATTACAAACATATCAGTTTGAACGTCTGATTCAAAGATCTAAACAGCACTATTATGAGTTAGGGATAGAGCCTATAAAGTTTTGGCCTGGCAATTGAAAACAGAACAGATATCAAGAACTATTAATGCTGTGAGGAAAGATAATTCAGTTACTTTTATACCTCAGGAGATCAATGAACATTTTTTTTATCATTTTATCAGAAATTATATACTTCTGAGGGAGTTCGAGATGACAGATTGATTGAATCTTTTTTGTCAGAATTAAATTTGCCAATATTAGGGGAAGATGATGTGAGGAAATTAGATTCTCCTTTTTCAGATTTAGAAATAAAGGATGTTATTTAACAAATGCCTAATGGCAAATCTCCAGGAGATGATGGGTTTACTGTTGATTTTATAAAGCTTTTTATGATGACCTGTCCTCTTTGTTTATGGACATTCTTCATCAGGTAACTCAAGAACAAGCCCTACCAGACTTGCGTTTAAGTGCAGTAATAACAGTTATACCAAAAAAAGACAGAGTTTCTTTGAAAGTCGCTTCATATCGACCAATTTCTTTATTGAATGTCGATTATAAAATAATAGTGAAATTATTGGCCGATAGACTAGCAAAGTATTTACCACAATTGGTACATGCTGATCAGGCTGTTTTTTTTTAAATGGGTGTGCCTCTGACAATACACTTAGAGCGATTTCATTGATTAATGCTTCATGACAGCGACCTGACCTATCAATGGTTGTTGGACTAGATGATGAGAAAGATTTTGATGGGGTCAAATGGAATTTTTTATTTAAAGTGTTAGAGAAATATAAGTTTGGACACTTTTTTATTGGTTTGGTGAAGGCATTATATAAAATCCTGTAGCTAGGGTGAAGACAAATGGTCAAACCTCTTCTTTCTTTAAATTATCATGTTCTACTCATCAAGGTTTCCCTTTGTCACCAGCTCTATTTGTGTTGGTAATTGAACCTTTAGCTCAGGCTATTTGACAGTATGAGGATATTAGAGTATGAAGTTAGCAGATGAGGAATATAAGATCAATTTATTTGTGGATGATGTTTTGATATATTTAACTAATCCAGAACGATCTTTAACTTACTTGTAAGAATGTATGGAATGATATTGATATATTGTAGGAGAATCAGTGTCTTTCCATTTAAGTAAATTGGCTCTTCTAGCTAATAGAGTAGAAAAACCTACCACTCGTTATTGCAGAAGTAGATAAACAACTGAAATCCAAAAAAAGAGCAGTTGAAGGGTCAGGTTGTAATTGAAAAATCAGAATCATTGATTGAGTTGAAAAAAAAATATTTCCAGAATTTTTATAACACTGAACATGATCAAAACCTATGAGTCAATGAAGCCACTTCAATATTGCATCTGTCACAAGTGGAGCTTGTATTAGGAAAAACGCAAGCTAGTTTATCTTTAGACATATAAGCTCTATGATCTTTATAAGCTGCGTTATAGAATGATGTGCACAAAGTGAAGAAGCAATAACTAGTCTGGTAATTCATACCCATATTTCAGGAGGTAATGTTACTTTCAAAAATTGATAAGAAGGATGAAAGCCAAGTCAAAAGCCAAGTAACAGCGATGCTGGAAATCTGTCAAAAAAGCAGAAATCACTTATGATTCTCAGCAATTCAGTATGCATTTGTAGAGATAAAAACAGAAATAAGATTTCTTTTTGATAACCTTGCTTTGGAGGTTGTATGTGGTGATGGCTTGTGCTAAAATTCAACGATATTTACTTTATTTATTTGTATAATTGTCCAATGTTTTTTGGACCACATTTTCAGGTTAAAAAAAAAGATGGTTTGGGTTCAGGTCGACCTTTACATATGTTGAACTTTAGACCTCAGTAAGATTCAGAATTTTTTTAGGATATCTGAATGGGAATATTTGATTATTCCCATCAACTGCTCGCAAAGAGTTCAGATAGGCAGGAAGTTGGGTTCAGGATCCGCGATCAGGAGCTTGGATGTGCTGAGGTGAGGATCAGCATTCAGGAGCTTGGATGTGTGGGTTGACAGTTCCAAAAATATGGGTGTTGACTTTTACATGGTATCGATGATAACACTAATATATTTTGTTATGAGCATATTGGAACATAAAACCCATCAGCAAGAGATATTCACCAAGACAAATGGTTACTCAAACAAAAGTTGCTTTTATGATATTTAAATGTGAAAATTGAATCAAACTTTAACTTCTCACTATTGACTTATATAATCCCCTTCTAATTCTAAGCAGAAGTGTATTTAATGTGTGTGTAAGTTTTTCAAAGTTTTCTGTTTCACAGTCCAATCTGACTTCTTTCCTTCAAGTTCACTGGTTGCAGTCAATTCTTATAGTGTGCACAGAATTTAAAATGTATAAAGTTCACTCGGCTTTGGTGCAGGAAATGTAAATGATTACCACTCAGGAAGGTTCTTGTTGGTTTTCAGAGAGATTTGTTGTTCCTTTTTAAACAGCCACTTCAATGTCCAATACAAATGAAATTTGCACCTTCAGCGTTTTCCAGATGATAACCTTTTCCTTTCAGGTCACCACAGAGTGCCTTTTTGTTTCTCTTATTCCAGGTGAAACATTAGGCAGCCAGTGCTCTCCTCTTGCATTAACCACAAGGGCTTTGATCAGGCTGAATCAAGCACTTACAATCTGTCCTTTAGAAGCTTGCTCTGTTTCAGTCCCCGTTGCTGTCGTTGGCTGAAACACTAGAAATGATCACACTATCACGCACACTCACTCGCAAGCACACTTCCAGACAGCAGTGGCTCCGACATGCTTTTTCATCTGTTGCCTTTTGCAAACAACAATCCATTACATTCCTCAAAGTTGCTGTGCAAGTTGATAAGTTGACAAAAAAATGTTTTGGTCATTATAGAGGGGGGAATGCTTTCAAGATCTGCAAGGTAATATTGCAGTTATATAAAGCTGTGGTTAAACCCCACTTAGAGCATTCTTTATAGTTCTGATCACCTTATTATTGGAATGATGCAAATGTTTGGGATAAGGTGCAGAGCAGATTTATCAGGATGCTGCATGGAATACAGTCCATGTGCTATGGAGAATGGTTGAGTGAGCTAAGGCTTATCTCTTTGGAGCAATAGAGAATGAGGGTGACTTAATTGAGGTGAATGTTTTTAAATGAAGAAATGTTTTTACAGACACAACACCATAACAAGCACTTCTTTCCACAAACCTGCACCTCCGAAATGTGACCCATTATTCCACGATGCCTAATGCCTACAGTATGGTAACTGGCCATTCTGCCCAACATTTGTGCTGCCAAATTTACCCCCTAATTACCCCTAATTACCCCTAATTACCCCCTAATTATCCCATAATTACCCCCTAATTACCACCTAATTACCCTCTAATTACCCCCTAATTTCCCCCTAATTTCCCCCTAATTTCCCCTATCCCCCCCATCCCCCTCCCATCCCCCCCATCCCCCTCCCATCCCCCCATCCCCCCATCTCCTCCCCCAATCACCCCCTATTTACCCTGTCAGAGAAATCTGCCCTCACCAAAAGTCTTTAGCCCAACAGACAATTTTTGCTCTACTTTTCAGTTTTAAAACTGGTCGCTCACATGAAAGATTGGCTTTCCTTAACTTGCTGCAGAAGTGACAATGCTATAGAATCGTTCCAATTCTTTTAAAATATTTGGAACCCAAGAACATGAGAACACAGATTTACCCCTAATTGACCTTTCATCATTACTAGTGTGTGCTTAACTTTTTTGTCGCAAGTCAGACTGAGCTGCAACCAGATCTTTCCCGTCCAAACCTTTTGTGTCCATGTATCTGTCCAAATTTTTCTTAAATATCAAAATTGAGCCTGCATTTACCACTTAGCTGGCAGCTCATTCCACATTCGCAACACTCTCGGCGAGAAGAAATTATCTCTAATGTTCAATTTAAACTTCCCCTTTTTACACTTAACCCATGTTCACTGATTTTAAAACTTTCCTAACCTCAATGGAAAAAGCCTGGCTTTTATTTACTTCATTTCTACCCTCATAATTTTGTATTCCTCTATCAACCTATTCCTCATGCTTCTAACTTGTTCTAACTTGTTTAACATTTCCCTGCATCCCAGTTCCTGAAGTCTGCACAACGTACTTGTAAATCTGCTCTGTACTCTTTTCACCTTGTTCATATCTTTCCTGTTCTTATGTGGCCCAATCTGTGCACAATACTCCAAATTTTGCCTCAGCAATGTCTCATACAACTTCAACATAACATCCCAAATCTTGTACTCAGTCTTTGGATTTATGAATACCAATATTCCAAAATCTCTCTTTCTAACCCTATCTACTTCTGATATCACTTTCAAGGACTCAGCAGCAATCCTCAAAGCACACCACTGGTCATTGCCAGCAGCCAGGAAGGCAATCATTCACTCATCTACTTAAAAAAAATACACTAAAAAACCTGAGCAGCCTATCCTGAGGACCTGTTGAATAGTTTAAAACATTACTCCGGTCTACACCGACAGATAACAAACACAGCAAGAATTTTATTTTCTGGAAAGGAAGAGTTAATTCATAGAATAACACCAATTACATCCCATCAAAATCATCAAAATATGGTTTCCAGCTTTCTTCAAACTTAGCAGTGGATTCTCAAGACGACTTCTGATGTTTTCCAGATTTAATAAAGACAACACAAAAAAACTATTGATATAATGTAGGAGAATCAGTGTCTTTCCATTTAAGTAAAATGGCTCTTCTAGCTAGTAGAATAGAAAAAGCTCCCACTCAATTATGAAGTAGATAAACAACTAAAATCGAAAAAAAGAGCAGTTGAAGGGTCAGGTTGTAATTGAAAAACCAGAATCATTGATTGAGTTGAAAAAAAATATTTCCATAATTTTTATATAACACTGAAAATGATCAAAACCTATGAGCCAATGAAGCCACTTCAATATTGCCTCTGTCACAAGTGGAGCTTGTATTAGGAAAATGCAAGCTAGTTTATCTTTAAACATATGAGCTCTATGAACAATTTTCAGCTGTGTTAAAGAATGATGTGCACAAAGTGAAGAAGTATTAACTAGTCTGGTAATCCTTCCCCATAGATCAGGAGGTAATGTTACTTTCAAAAATTGTTAAGAAGTATAAAAAAACATGGTGTACGTCAAAAGCCAAATACCAGAGATGCTGGAAATCTGTCCTAAAAGAAGAAATCACTTATGATTCTCAGCAAGTCAGTCTGCATTTGTAGAGATAAAAACAGAAATAACATTTCATTTTGATAACCATGCATTAGGTGTTGGCTTGTGCTAAAATTGAAAAATATTTACTTTATTTATTGTGTGGTTGTCGAGCGTTTTTTGGACCACATTTTCAGGTTAAAAAACGAGGGGGGGGGGGTGTTCAGGTCGACCTTTACATATGTTGAATTTTAGACCTCAGTAAGATTCAGAATTTTTTGTAGGAGATCTGAATGGGAATATTTGATTATTCCCATCAACTGCTCGCAAAGAGTTCAGATAGACAGGAAGTTGGGTTGAGGATCCATGATCGGGAGCTTGGATGGGCTCGGGTGAGTATCAGGAGTCGGGAGCTTGGATGTGTGGGCGGTCAGGTCCAAAAATATGGGTGTTGACTTTTACATGGTATTGATGATTACAGTAGCACATATTGTTATGAGCCCAGAGGACCCCAATACCCATCAGCAATAGATGTTCACCAAGACAAAAGGTTTCTTCAACAAAAGTTGCTTTTAATTATATTTATACATGAAAATAGAATCAAACTTTAACATCTCACTATGGACTTATTTAATCCCCTTCTAATTCTAAGCGCAAGTGTATTTAATGTGTGTGTAAGTTTTTAAAAGTTTTCTGTTTCAAAGTCCAATCTCACTTGTTTCCTTCAAGTTCCCTGGTTGCAGGCAATTCTTATAGTGTGCACAGAATTTAAAATGTATAAGGTTCACTCGGCTTTGATGCTTGAAAGATAAATGGTTACCACTCAGGAAGGTTCTTGTTGGTTTTCAGAGAGATTTGTTGTTCCTTTTTAATCAGCAACTTCAATGTCCACTTCAAATGAAATTTGCCCCTTCAGGGTTTTCCAGATGTTAACCTTTTTCTTTCAGGTCACCACTGAGTTCGTTTTAATTTCTCTTATTCCAGGTAAAACATTAGACAGCCAGTGCTGTCCTCCTGCATTAACCACAAGGGCTTTGATCAGGGTGAATCAAGCACTTACAACCTGTCATTTGGAAGCTTGTTCTGTTTCAGTTTGAGCTGCTGTTGTTTGCTGTGACACTAGAAATGATCACACTCTTGCGCTCACTCGCTCGCAAGCACTCTTCCAGACAGCAGTGGCTCCGACATGCTTTTCCATCTGTTGCCTTTTGCAAACAACAATCCATTAAATTCCTCAAATTTGCTGTGCAAGTAGATAAGTTGACAAAAAAATGTTTTGGTCATTATAGAGGGGGGGAATGCTTTCAAGATCTGCAAGGTAATATTGCAGTTATATAAAGTTCTGGTTAAACCCCACTTAGAGCATTGTGTACAGTTCTGATCAACTTGTTATAGGAATGATGCAAATATTTGGGATAAGGTGCAGAGCATATTTACCAGGATGCTGCCTGGAGTACAGTCCATGTGCTATGAAGAAAGGTTGAGTGAGCTAAGGCTTATCTCTTTGGAGCAATAGAGAATGAGGGTGACTTAATTGAGGTGAAGAAGTTTTTAAATGAAGAAATGTTTTTGTAGACACAGCACCATAACAAGCACTTCTGGCTACAAACCTGCACCACTGAAATGTGACCAATTATTCCACTATGCCCAAATGCCTACAGGATGGTAACAGGCCATTTTGCCCAACAAGTTTATGCTGCTGAATCTTTGCCCGATTTATGCCCCGATTTATGCCCCGATTTATGCCCCGATTTATGCCCCGATTTATGCCCCGATTTATGCCCCGATTTATGCCCCGATTTATGCCCGGATTTCTGCCCGGATTTCTGCCCGGATTTCTGCCCGGATTTCTGCCCGGATTTCTGCCCGGATTTCTGCCCGAATTTCTGCCCGGATTTCTGCCCGGATTTCTGCCCGGATTTCTGCCCGGATTTCTGCCCGGATTTCTGCCGGATTTCTGCCCGGATTTCTGCCCGGATTTCTGCCCGGATTTCTGCCCGGATTTCTGCCCGGATTTCTGCCCGGATTTCTGCCCGGATTTCTGCCCGGATTTCTGCCCGGATTTCTGCCCGGATTTCTGCCCGGATTTCTGCCCGGATTTCTGCCCGGATTTCTGCCCGGATTTCTGCCCGGATTTCTGCCCGGATTTCTGCCCGGATTTCTGCCCGGATTTCTGCCCGGATTTCTGCCCGGATTTCTGCCCGGATTTCTGCCCGGATTTCTGCCCGGATTTCTGCCCGGATTTCTGCCCGGATTTCTGCCCCCATTTCTGCCCCCATTTCTGCCCCCATTTCTGCCCCCATTTCTGCCCCCATTTCTGCCCCCATTTCTGCCCCCATTTCTGCCCCCATTTCTGCCCCCATTTCTGCCCCCATTTCTGCCCCCATTTCTGCCCCCATTTCTGCCCCCATTTCTGCCCCCATTTCTGCCCCCATTTCTGCCCCCATTTCTGCCCCCATTTCTGCCCCCATTTCTGCCCCCATTTCTGCCCCCATTTCTGCCCCCATTTCTGCCCCCATTTCTGCCCCCATTTCTGCCCCCATTTCTGCCCCCATTTCTGCCCCCATTTCTGCCCCCATTTCTGCCCCCATTTCTGCCCCCATTTCTGCCCCCATTTCTGCCCCCATTTCTGCCCCCATTTCTGCCCCCATTTCTGCCCCCATTTCTGCCCCCATTTCTGCCCCCATTTCTGCCCCCATTTCTGCCCCCATTTCTGCCCCCATTTCTGCCCCCATTTCTGCCCCCATTTCTGCCCCCATTTCTGCTCCCATTTCTGCCCCCATTTCTGCCCCCATTTCTGCTCCCATTTCTGCCCCCATTTCTGCCCCCATTTCTGCCCCCATTTCTGCCCCCATTTCTGCCCCCATTTCTGCCCCCATTTCTGCCCCCATTCCTGCCCCCATTTCTGCCCCATTTCTGCCCCATTTCTGCCCCATTTCTGCCCCCATTCCTGCCCCCATTCCTGCCCCCATTCCTGCCCCCATTCCTGCCCCCATTCCTGCCCCCATTCCTGCCCCCATTCCTGCCCCCATTCCTGCCCCCATTCCTGCCCCCATTCCTGCCCCCATTCCTGCCCCCATTCCTGCCCCCATTCCTGCCCCCATTCCTGCCCCCATTCCTGCCCCCATTTCTGCCCCCATTTCTGCCCCCATTTCTGCCCCCATTTCTGCCCCCATTTCTGCCCCCATTTCTGCCCCCATTTCTGCCCCCATTTCTGCTCCCATTTCTGCCCCCATTTCTGCCCCCATTTCTGCCCCCATTTCTGCCCCCATTTCTGCCCCATTTCTGCCCCATTCCTGCCCCCATTCCTGCCCCCATTCCTGCCCCCATTCCTGTCCCCATTCCTGCCCCCATTCCTGCCCCCATTCCTGCCCCCATTCCTGCCCCCATTCCTGCCCCCATTCCTGCCCCCATTCCTGCCCCCATTCCTGCCCCCATTCCTGCCCCCATTCCTGCCCCCATTCCTGCCCCCATTCCTGCCCCCATTCCTGCCCCCATTCCTGCCCCCATTCCTGCCCCCATTCCTGCCCCCATTCCTGCCCCCATTCCTGCCCCCATTCCTGCCCCCATTCCTGCCCCCATTCCTGCCCCCATTCCTGCCCCCATTTCTGCCCCCATTTCTGCCCCCATTTCTGCCCCCATTTCTGCCCCCATTTCTGCCCCCATTCCTGCCCCCATTCCTGCCCCCATTCCTGCCCCCATTCCTGCCCCCAATCCTGCCCGCATTCCTGCCCGCATTCCTGCCCGCATTCCTGCCCGCATTCCTGCCCGCATTCCTGCCCGCATTCCTGCCCGCATTCCTGCCCGCATTCCTGCCCGCATTCCTGCCCGCTTTCCTGCCCGCTTTCCTGCCCGCATTCCTGCCCGCATTCCTGCCCCGATTCGCTGCCCCGATTCGCTGCCCCGATTCATGCCCCGATTCATGCCCCGATTCATGCCCCGATTCATGCCCCGATTCATGCCCCGATTCATGCCCCGATTTACCCTGTCAGAGAAATCTGCCCTCACCAAAAGTCTCTAGCCTAACTGCCTTTTTTCGGTCTACTTTCCAGTTTTAAATATAGTCTCTGACATGAACGATTGGCTTTCATTTTCTTGCTGCAGAAGTGACCATCCTATAGAATCGTCCCAAATCTTTTAAAATATTTGGAACCCAAGAACATGACAACACATATACTGACCTTTCATCATTTCTTGTGTGAGCTTAACTTTTTTCTGTCAAGTCCCACTGAGCTGCACCCAGATCTTTCCCCTCCGAACCTTCTGCGTCCATGTATCTGTCCAAATTTTTCTTAAATATCAAAATTGAGCCTGCATTTACCACTTAGCTGGCAGCTCATTCCAGATTCGCACCACTCTTTGCGAGAAGAAATTATCGCTAATGTTCAATTTAAACTTCTCCCTTTCACCCTTAACCCATGTTCACTGATTTTTAATCTTTCCTAACTTCATTGGAAAAAGCCTGGCTTGTATTTACTCCATCTATACCCTCATAATTTTGTATGCCTCTATCAACTCATCCCTCATGATTCAGGGAATAAAGTTCTAACTTGTTTAACCTTTCCCTGCAACCCAGTTCCTGAAGTCTGCGCAACATCCTTGTAAATCTGCTCTGCACTCTTTTCACTTTGTTGATATCTTTCCTGTAGTTATGTGGCCCAGTCTGTGCACAATACTCCAAATTTTGCCTCACCAATGTCTCATACAACTTCAACATAACATCCCAACTCTTGTACTCAGTCTTTGGATTTATGAATACCAATATGCCAAAAGCTCTCTTTCTGAACCTATGTACTTGTGATATCACTTTCAAGGACTCAGCAGCAATCCTCAAAGCACACCACGGGTCATTGCCAGCAGCCAGGAAGGCAATCGTTAACTCATCTACTTAAAAATATACACTAAAAAACCTGAGCAGCCTATCCTGAGGATCTGTTGAATAGTTTAAAACATTGCTCCGGTCTACACCGACAGATAACAAACACAGCAAGAATTGTATTGTCTGGAAAGGAAGAGTTAATTCATAGAATAACACCAATTATATCCCATGAAAGTCATCAAAAAATGGTTTCCAGCTTTCTTCAAACTTAGCAGTGGTTTCTCCAGACGACTTCTGATGTTTTCCAGATTTAAGAAAGACAACACGAGAATACTATTGATATAATGTAGGAGAATCAGTGTCATTCCATTTGAGTAAAATGGCTCGTCCAGCTAATAGAGTAGAAAAAGCTACCACTCGATTATGCAGAAGTAGATAAACAACTAAAATCCAAAAAAAAGAGCAGTTGAGGGGTCAGGTTGTAATTGAAAAACCAGAATTATTGATTGAGTTGAAAAAAAAATATTTCCATAATTTTTATAACACTGAATATGATCAAAACCCTTGAGTCAATGAAGCCACTTCAATATTGCATCCGTCACAAGTGGAGCTTGTATTAGGAAAAATGCAAGCTAGTCTATCTTTAGACATAGCAGCTCTATGAACTATTTTCAGCTGTGTTAAAGAAAGATGTGCACAAAGTGAAGAAGTAGTAACTAGTCTGGTAATTCATACCCATATTTCAGGAGGTAATGTTACGTTCAAAAATTGATAAGAAGTATGAAAAAACATGGTGTTAGTCAAAAGCGAAGTATCGGGGATGCTGGAAATCTGTCAAAAAAGAAGAAATCACTTATGATTCTCAACAAGTCAGTCTTCATTTGTAGAGATAAAAACAGAAATAACATTTCATTTTGATAACCTTGCATTAGAGGTTGCATGTGGTGATGGCTTTTGCTAAAATTCAACGATATTTACTTTATTTATTTGTATAATTGTTGAATTTTTTTTGGACCACTTTTTCAGGTTAACAAAAGTGGGGGTGGCTTCAGGTCGAACTTTACATATGTTGAACTTTGGATCTCAGTAAGATTCTGATTTTTTTTTTAGGAGATCAGAATGGTAATAATTGATGATTCCCATCAACTGCTCGCAAAGAGTTCAGATAGGCAGGAAGTTGGGTTGAGGATCCTCGATCGAGAGCTTGGATGGGCTGGGGTGAGGATCAGCAGTCGGGAGCTTGGATGTGTGGACGGTCAGGTCCAAAAATATGGGTGTTGACTTTTACATGGTATTGATGATTACACTAGTACATAATGTTATGATCTCAGAGGACCCCAATACCCATCAGCAATAGATGTTCACCAAGACAAAAGGTGTTTTCAACAAAAGTTGCTTTTAATTATATTTAAACATGAAAATAGAATCAAACTTTAACTTCTCACTATGGACTTATTTAATCCCCTTCTAATTCTAAGCGCAAGTGTTTTTAATGTGTGTGTAAGTTTTTAAAAGTTTTCAGTTTCACAGTCCAATCTCACTTCTTTCCTTCAAGTTCCCTGGTTGCAGGCAATTCTTATAGTGTGCACAGAATTTAAAATGTATAAAGTTCACTCGGCTTTGGTGCTTGAAAGGTAAATGGTTACCACTCAGGAAGGTTCTTGTTGGTTTTCAGAGAGATTTGTTGTTCCTTTTTAATCAGCCACTTCAATGTCCACTTCAAATGAAATTTGCCCCTTCAGGGTTTTCCAGATGATAACCTTTTTCCTTCAGGTCACCACAGAGTTCCTTTTAATTTCACTTATTCCAGGTAAAACATTAGACTGCCAGTGCTCTCCTCTTGCAATAACCACAAGGGCTTTGATCAGGGTGAATCAAGCACTTACAACCTGTCATTTGGAAGCTTGTTCTGTTTCAATCCGAGCTGCTGTGGTTGGCTGTAACACTAGAAATGATCACACTCTTGCGCTCACTCGCTCACAAGCACTCTTCCAGGCAGCAGTGGCTCCGACATGCTTTTTCATCTGTTGCCTTTTGCAAACAACAATCCATTAAATTCCTCCAAGTTGCTGTGCAAGTTGATAAGTTGACAAAAAAATGTTTTGGTCAATATAGAGGGGGGAATGCTTTCAAGATCTGCAAGGTAATATTGCAGTTATATAAAGTTCTGGTTAAACCCCACTTAGAGCATTGTGTACAGTTCTGATCACCTTATTATTTGAATGATGCAAATGTTTGGGATAAGGTGCAGAGGAAATTTACCACGATGCTGCCTGGAGTACAGTCCATGTGCTAGGGAGAAAGGGTGAGTGAGCTAAGGCTTATCTCTTTGGAGCAAAAGAGAATGAGGGTGACTTAATTGAGGTGAATAAGTTTTTAAATGAAGAAATGTTTTTGTAGACACAGCACCATAACAAGCACTTCTGGCTACAAACCTGCACCACTGAAATGTGACCAATTATTCCACTATGCCCAAATGCCTACAGAATGGTAACAGGCCATTTTGCCCAACAAGTTTATGCTGCTGAATCTTTGCCCGATTTATGCCCCGATTTATGCCCTTATTTATGCCCCGATTTATGCCCCGATTTATGCCCCGATTTATGCCCCGATTTATGCCCCGATTTATGCCCCGATTTATGCCCCGATTTATGCCCCGATTTATGCCCCGATTTATGCCCCGATTTATGCCCCGATTTATGCCGCAGGTACACCGCAGGTACGCCGCAGGTACGCCCCAATAACACCCAAATTTACCCTGTCAGAGAAATCTGCCCTCACCAAGAGTCTCTCGCCTAACTGCATTTTTCCGGTCTACTCTCCAATTTTAAAACTAGTCTCTGACTTGAAAGATTGGCTTTCATTTTCTTGCTCCAGAAGTGACCATCGTATAGAATCGTCCGAATTCTTTTAAAATATTCAATGACCTTTCATCATTTCTTGTGTGAGCTTAACTTTTTTCTGTCAAGTCCCACTGACCTGCACCCAGATCTTTCCCCTCCAAACCTTCTGTGTCCATGTATCTGTCCAAATTTTTCTTAAATATATAAATTGAGCCTACATTTACCACTTAGCTGGCAGCTCATTCCAGATTCGCACCATTCTCTGCGAGAAGAAATTATCCCTAATGTTCAATTTAAACTTCCCCCTTTCACCCTTAACGCATGTTCACTGATTTTTAATCTTTCCTAACCTCAATGGAGAAAACCTGGCTTGTATTTACTCCATCTATACCCTCATAAATTTGTATACCTCTATCAACTCATCCCTCATGCTTCAGGGAATAAAGTTCTAACTTGTTTAACCTTTCTCTGCAACCCAGTTCCTGAAGTCTGCGCCTCATCCTTGTAAATCTGCTCTACACTCTTTTCACCTTGTTGATGTCTTTCCTGTAGTTATGTGGCCCAATCTGTGCACAATACTCCAAATTTTGCCTCGCCAATGTCTCGTACAACTTCAACATAACATCCCAACTCTTGTACTCAGTCTTTGGATTTATGAATACCAATATTCCAAAATCTCTCTTTCTAACACTATCTACTTGTGATATCACTTTCAAGGACACGGCAGCAATCCTCAAAGCACACCACTGGTCATTGCTTGCAGCCAGGAAGGCAATCGTTAACTCATCTACTTAAAAATATACACTAAAAAAAACTGATCAGCCTATCCTGAGGATCAGTTGAATAGTTTAAAACATTGCTCCGGTCTACACCGACAGATAACAAACACAGCAAGAATTATATTGTCTGGAAGGGAAGAGATAATTCATAGAATAACACCAGTTATATCCCATGAAAGTCATCAATAAATGGTTTCCAGCTTTCTTCAAACTTAGCAGTGGATTCTCAAGACGACTTCTGATGTTTTCGAGATTTAAGAAAGACAACACGAGAAAACTATTGATATATTGTAGGAGAATCAGTGTCTTTCCATTTAAGTAAAATGGCTCTTCCAGCTAATAGAGTAGAAAAACCTACCACTCGTTATTGCAGAAGTAGATAAACAACTGAAATCCAAAAAAAGAGCAGTTGAGGGGTCAGGTTGTAATTGAAAAACCAGAATTATTGATTGAGTTGAAAAAAAAATATTTCCATAATTTTTATAACACTGAATATGATCAAAACCCTTGAGTCAATGAAGCCACTTCAATATTGCATCCGTCACAAGTGGAGCTTGTATTAGGAAAAATGCAAGCTAGTCTATCTTTAGACATAGAAGCTCTATGAACTATTTTCAGCTGTGTTAAAGAAAGATGTGCACAAAGTGAAGAAGTAGTAACTAGTCTGGTAATTCTTCCCCATATTTCAGGAGGTAATGTTACGTTCAAAAATTGATAAGAAGTATGAAAAAACATGGTGTTAGTCAAAAGCGAAGTATCAGGGATGCTGGAAATCTGTCAAAAAAGAAGAAATCACTTATGATTCTCAGCAAGTCAGTCTTCATTTGTAGAGATAAAAACAGAAATAACATTTCATTTTGATAACCTTGCATTAGAGGTTGCATGTGGTGATGGCTTTTGCTAAAATTCAACGATATTTACTTTATTTATTTGTATAATTGTTGAATTTTTTTTGGACCACTTTTTCAGGTTAACAAAAGTGGGGGTGGCTTCAGGTCGAACTTTACATATGTTGAACTTTGGATCTCAGTAAGATTCTGATTTTTTTTTTAGGAGATCAGAATGGTAATAATTGATGATTCCCATCAACTGCTCGCAAAGAGTTCAGATAGGCAGGAAGTTGGGTTGAGGATCCTCGATCGAGAGCTTGGATGGGCTGGGGTGAGGATCAGCAGTCGGGAGCTTGGATGTGTGGGCGGTCAGGTCCAAAAATATGGGTGTTGACTTTTACATGGTATTGATGATTACACTAGTACATAATGTTATGATCTCAGAGGACCCCAATACCCATCAGCAATAGATGTTCACCAAGACAAAAGGTGTTTTCAACAAAAGTTGCTTTTAATTATATTTAAACATGAAAATAGAATCAAACTTTAACTTCTCACTATGGACTTATTTAATCCCCTTCTAATTCTAAGCGCAAGTGTTTTTAATGTGTGTGTAAGTTTTTAAAAGTTTTCAGTTTCACAGTCCAATCTCACTTCTTTCCTTCAAGTTCCCTGGTTGCAGGCAATTCTTATAGTGTGCACAGAATTTAAAATGTATAAAGTTCACTCGGCTTTGGTGCTTGAAAGGTAAATGGTTACCACTCAGGAAGGTTCTTGTTGGTTTTCAGAGAGATTTGTTGTTCCTTTTTAATCAGCCACTTCAATGTCCACTTCAAATGAAATTTGCCCCTTCAGGGTTTTCCAGATGATAACCTTTTTCCTTCAGGTCACCACAGAGTTCCTTTTAATTTCACTTATTCCAGGTAAAACATTAGACTGCCAGTGCTCTCCTCTTGCAATAACCACAAGGGCTTTGATCAGGGTGAATCAAGCACTTACAACTTGTCATTTGGAAGCTTGTTCTGTTTCAATCCGAGCTGCTGTGGTTGGCTGTAACACTAGAAATGATCACACTCTTGCGCTCACTCGCTCACAAGCACTCTTCCAGGCAGCAGTGGCTCCGACATGCTTTTTCATCTGTTGCCTTTTGCAAACAACAATCCATTAAATTCCTCCAAGTTGCTGTGCAAGTTGAAAAGTTGACAAAAAAATGTTTTGGTCAATATAGAGGGGGGAATGCTTTCAAGATCTGCAAGGTAATATTGCAGTTATATAAAGTTCTGGTTAAACCCCACTTAGAGCATTGTGTACAGTTCTGATCACATTATTTGAATGATGCAAATGTTTGGGATAAGGTGCAGAGGAAATTTACCACGATGCTGCCTGGAGTACAGTCCATGTGCTAGGGAGAAAGGGTGAGTGAGCTAAGGCTTATCTCTTTGGAGCAAAAGAGAATGAGGGTGACTTAATTGAGGTGAATAAGTTTTTAAATGAAGAAATGTTTTTGTAGACACAGCACCATAACAAGCACTTCTGGCTACAAACCTGCACCACTGAAATGTGACCAATTATTCCACTATGCCCAAATGCCTACAGGATGGTAACAGGCCATTTTGCCCAACAAGTTTATGCTGCTGAATCTTTGCCCGATTTATGCCCAGATTTATGCCCTGATTTATGCCCCGATTTATGCCCCGATTTATGCCCCGATTTATGCCCTGATTTATGCCCCGATTTATGCCCCGATTTATGCCCCGATTTATGCCCCGACTTATGCCCCGACTTATGCCCCGACTTATGCCGCAGGTACGCCGCAGGTACGCCGCAGGTACGCCGCAGGTACGCCGCAGGTACGCCGCAGGTACGCCCCAATAACACCCAAATTTACCCTGTCAGAGAAATCTGCCCTCACCAAGTGTCTCTAGCCTAACTGCATTTTTTCGGTCTACTTTCCAGTTTTAAAACTAGTCTCTGACTTGAAAGATTGGCTTTCATTTTCTTGCTGCAGAAGTGACCATCCTATAGAATCGTCCCAATTCTTTTAAAATATTTGGAACCCAAGAACATGACAACACAGATACTGACCTTTCATCATTTCTTGTGTGAGCTTAACTTTTTTCTGTCAAGTCCCACTGACCTGCACCCAGATCTTTCCCCTCCAAACCTTCTGTGTCCATGTATCTGTCCAAATTTTTCTTAAATATATAAATTGAGCCTACATTTACCACTTAGCTGGCAGCTCATTCCAGATTCGCACCATTCTCTGCGAGAAGAAATTATCCCTAATGTTCAATTTAAACTTCCCCCTTTCACCCTTAACGCATGTTCACTGATTTTTAATCTTTTCTAACCTCAATGGAGAAAACCTGGCTTGTATTTACTCCATCTATACCCTCATAAATTTGTATACCTCTATCAACTCATCCCTCATGCTTCAGGGAATAAAGTTCTAACTTGTTTAACCTTTCTCTGCAACCCAGTTCCTGAAGTCTGCGCCTCATCCTTGTAAATCTGCTCTACACTCTTTTCACCTTGTTGATGTCTTTCCTGTAGTTATGTGGCCCAATCTGTGCACAATACTCCAAATTTTGCCTCGCCAATGTCTCGTACAACTTCAACATAACATCCCAACTCTTGTACTCAGTCTTTGGATTTATGAATACCAATATTCCAAAATCTCTCTTTCTAACACTATCTACTTGTGATATCACTTTCAAGGACACGGCAGCAATCCTCAAAGCACACCACTGGTCATTGCTTGCAGCCAGGAAGGCAATCGTTAACTCATCTACTTAAAAATATACACTAAAAAAAACTGAGCAGCCTATCCTGAGGATCAGTTGAATAGTTTAAAACATTGCTCCGGTCTACACCGACAGATAACAAACACAGCAAGAATTATATTGTCTGGAAGGGAAGAGGTAATTCATAGAATAACACCAGTTATATCCCATGAAAGTCATCAATAAATGGTTTCCAGCTTTCTTCAAACTTAGCAGTGGATTCTCAAGACGACTTCTGATGTTTTCGAGATTTAAGAAAGACAACACGAGAAAACTATTGATATATTGTAGGAGAATCAGTGTCTTTCCATTTAAGTAAAATGGCTCTTCCAGCTAATAGAGTAGAAAAACCTACCACTCGTTATTGCAGAAGTAGATAAACAACTGAAATCCAAAAAAAGAGCAGTTGAGGGGTCAGGTTGTAATTGAAAAACCAGAATTATTGATTGAGTTGAAAAAAAAATATTTCCATAATTTTTATAACACTGAATATGATCAAAACCCTTGAGTCAATGAAGCCACTTCAATATTGCATCCGTCACAAGTGGAGCTTGTATTAGGAAAAATGCAAGCTAGTCTATCTTTAGACATAGAAGCTCTATGAACTATTTTCAGCTGTGTTAAAGAAAGATGTGCACAAAGTGAAGAAGTAGTAACTAGTCTGGTAATTCTTCCCCATATTTCAGGAGGTAATGTTACGTTCAAAAATTGATAAGAAGTATGAAAAAACATTGTGTTAGTCAAAAGCGAAGTATCAGGGATGCTGGAAATCTGTCAAAAAAGAAGAAATCACTTATGATTCTCAGCAAGTCAGTCTTCATTTGTAGAGATAAAAACAGAAATAACATTTCATTTTGATAACCTTGCATTAGAGGTTGCATGTGGTGATGGCTTTTGCTAAAATTCAACGATATTTACTTTATTTATTTGTATAATTGTTGAATTTTTTTTGGACCACTTTTTCAGGTTAACAAAAGTGGGGGTGGCTTCAGGTCGAACTTTACATATGTTGAACTTTGGATCTCAGTAAGATTCTGATTTTTTTTTAGGAGATCAGAATGGTAATAATTGATGATTCCCATCAACTGCTCGCAAAGAGTTCAGATAGGCAGGAAGTTGGGTTGAGGATCCTCGATCGAGAGCTTGGATGGGCTGGGGTGAGGATCAGCAGTCGGGAGCTTGGATGTGTGGGCGGTCAGGTCCAAAAATATGGGTGTTGACTTTTACATGGTATTGATGATTACAGTAGCACATATTGTTATGAGCCCAGAGGACCCCAATACCCATCAGCAATAGATGTTCACCAAGACAAAAGGTTTCTTCAACAAAAGTTGCTTTTAATTATATTTATACATGAAAATAGAATCAAACTTTAACATCTCACTATGGACTTATTTAATCCCCTTCTAATTCTAAGCGCAAGTGTATTTAATGTGTGTGTAAATTTTTAAAAGTTTTCTGTTTCAAAGTCCAATCTCACTTGTTTCCTTCAAGTTCCCTGGTTGCAGGCAATTCTTATAGTGTGCACAGAATTTAAAATGTATAAGGTTCACTCGGCTTTGATGCTTGAAAGATAAATGGTTACCACTCAGGAAGGTTCTTGTTGGTTTTCAGAGAGATTTGTTGTTCCTTTTTAATCAGCAACTTCAATGTCCACTTCAAATGAAATTTGCCCCTTCAGGGTTTTCCAGATGTTAACCTTTTTCTTTCAGGTCACCACTGAGTTCGTTTTAATTTCTCTTATTCCAGGTAAAACATTAGACAGCCAGTGCTGTCCTCCTGCATTAACCACAAGGGCTTTGATCAGGGTGAATCAAGCCTGTCATTTGGAAGCTTGTTCTGTTTCAGTTTGAGCTGCTGTTGTTTGCTGTGACACTAGAAATGATCACACTCTTGCGCTCACTCGCTCGCAAGCACTCTTCCAGACAGCAGTGGCTCCGACATGCTTTTCCATCTGTTGCCTTTTGCAAACAACAATCCATTAAATTCCTCAAATTTGCTGTGCAAGTAGATAAGTTGACAAAAAAATGTTTTGGTCATTATAGAGGGGGGGAATGCTTTCAAGATCTGCAAGGTAATATTGCAGTTATATAAAGTTCTGGTTAAACCCCACTTAGAGCATTGTGTACAGTTCTGATCAACTTGTTATAGGAATGATGCAAATATTTGGGATAAGGTGCAGAGCATATTTACCAGGATGCTGCCTGGAGTACAGTCCATGTGCTATGAAGAAAGGTTGAGTGAGCTAAGGCTTATCTCTTTGGAGCAATAGAGAATGAGGGTGACTTAATTGAGGTGAAGAAGTTTTTAAATGAAGAAATGTTTTTGTAGACACAGCACCATAACAAGCACTTCTGGCTACAAACCTGCACCACTGAAATGTGACCAATTATTCCACTATGCCCAAATGCCTACAGGATGGTAACAGGCCATTTTGCCCAACAAGTTTATGCTGCTGAATCTTTGCCCGATTTATGCCCCGATTTATGCCCCGATTTATGCCCCGATTTATGCCCCGATTTCTGCCCGGATTTCTGCCCGGATTTCTGCCCGGATTTCTGCCCGGATTTCTGCCCGGATTTCTGCCCGGATTTCTGCCCGGATTTCTGCCCGGATTTCTGCCCGATTTCTGCCCCGATTTCTGCCCCGATTTCTGCCCCGATTTCTGCCCCGATTTCTGCCCCGATTTCTGCCCCGATTTCTGCCCCGATTTCTGCCCCGATTTCTGCCCCGATTTCTGCCCCGATTTCTGCCCCGATTTCTGCCCCGATTTCTGCCCCGATTTCTGCCCCGATTTCTGCCCGGATTTCTGCCCCCATTTCTGCCCCCATTTCTGCCCCCATTTCTGCCCCCATTTCTGCCCCCATTTCTGCCCCCATTTCTGCCCCCATTTCTGCCCCCATTTCTGCCCCCATTTCTGCCCCCATTTCTGCCCCCATTTCTGCCCCCATTTCTGCCCCCATTTCTGCCCCCATTTCTGCCCCCATTTCTGCCCCCATTTCTGCCCCCATTTCTGCCCCCATTTCTGCCCCCATTTCTGCCCCCATTTCTGCCCCCATTTCTGCCCCCATTTCTGCCCCCATTTCTGCCCCCATTTCTGCCCCCATTTCTGCCCCCATTTCTGCCCCCATTTCTGCCCCCATTTCTGCCCCCATTTCTGCCCCCATTTCTGCCCCCATTTCTGCCCCCATTTCTGCCCCCATTTCTGCCCCCATTTCTGCCCCCATTTCTGCCCCCATTTCTGCCCCCATTTCTGCCCCCATTTCTGCCCCCATTTCTGCCCCCATTTCTGCCCCATTTCTGCCTCCATTCCTGCCCCCATTCCTGCCCCCATTCCTGCCCCCATTCCTGCCCTCATTCCTGCCCCCATTCCTGCCCCCATTCCTGCCCCCATTCCTGCCCCCATTCCTGCCCCCATTCCTGCCCCCATTCCTGCCCCCATTCCTGCCCCCATTCCTGCCCCCATTCCTGCCCCCATTCCTGCCCCCATTCCTGCCCCCATTCCTGCCCCCATTCCTGCCCCCATTCCTGCCCCCATTCCTGCCCCCATTCCTGCCCCCATTCCTGCCCCCATTCCTGCCCCCATTCCTGCCCCCATTCCTGCCCCCATTCCTGCCCCCATTCCTGCCCCCATTCCTGCCCCCATTCCTGCCCCCATTCCTGCCCCCATTCCTGCCCCCATTCCTGCCCCCATTCCTGCCCCCATTCCTGCCCCCATTCCTGCCCCCATTCCTGCCCCCATTCCTGCCCCGATTCCTGCCCCGATTCCTGCCCCGATTCCTGCCCCGATTCCTGCCCCGATTCCTGCCCGGATTTCTGCCCCCATTTCTGCCCCCATTTCTGCCCCCATTTCTGCCCCCATTTCTGCCCCCATTCCTGCCCCCATTCCTGCCCCCATTCCTGCCCCCAATCCTGCCCCCATTCCTGCCCGCATTCCTGCCCGCATTCCTGCCCGCATTCCTGCCCGCATTCCTGCCCGCATTCCTGCCCGCATTCCTGCCCGCATTCCTGCCCGCATTCCTGCCCGCATTCCTGCCCGCATTCCTGCCCGGTTTCCTGCCCGGTTTGCTGCCCCGATTCGCTGCCCCGATTCATGCCCCGATACATGCCCCGATTCATGCCCCGATTCATGCCCCGATTCATGCCCCGATTCATGCCCCGATTCATGCCCCGATTCATGCCCCGATTCATGCCCCGATTCATGCCCCGATTCATGCCCCGATTCATGCCCCGATTCATGCCCCGATTCATGCCCCGATTCATGCCCCGATTCATGCCCCGATTCATGCCCCGATTTACCCTGTCAGAGAAATCTGCCCTCACCAAAAGTCTCTAGCCTAACTGCCTTTTTTCGGTCTACTTTCCAGTTTTAAATATAGTCTCTGACATGAACGATTGGCTTTCATTTTCTTGCTGCAGAAGTGACCATCCTATAGAATCGTCCCAAATCTTTTAAAATATTTGGAACCCAAGAACATGACAACACATATACTGACCTTTCATCATTTCTTGTGTGAGCTTAACTTTTTCTGTCAAGTCCCACTGAGCTGCACCCAGATCTTTCCCCTCCAAACCTTCTGCGTCCATGTATCTGTCCAAATTTTTCTTAAATATCAAAATTGAGCCTGCATTTACCACTTAGCTGGCAGCTCATTCCAGATTCACACCACTCTTTGCGAGAAGAAATTATCGCTAATGTTCAATTTAAACTTCTCCCTTTCACCCTTAACCCATGTTCACTGATTTTTAATCTTTCCTAACTTCATTGGAAAAAGCCTGGCTTGTATTTACTCCATCTATACCCTCATAATTTTGTATGCCTCTATCAACTCATCCCTCATGCTTCAGGGAATAAAGTTCTAACTTGTTTAACCTTTCCCTGCAACCCAGTTCCTGAAGTCTGCGCAACATCCTTGTAAATCTGCTCTGCACTCTTTTCACTTTGTTGATATCTTTCCTGTAGTTATGTGGCCCAGTCTGTGCACAATACTCCAAATTTTGCCTCACCAATGTCTCATACAACTTCAACATAACATCCCAACTCTTGTACTCAGTCTTTGGATTTATGAATACCAATATGCCAAAAGCTCTCTTTCTGAACCTATGTACTTGTGATATCACTTTCAAGGACTCAGCAGCAATCCTCAAAGCACACCACGGGTCATTGCCAGCAGCCAGGAAGGCAATCGTTAACTCATCTACTTAAAAATATACACTAAAAAACCTGAGCAGCCTATCCTGAGGATCTGTTGAATAGTTTAAAACATTGCTCCGGTCTACACCGACAGATAACAAACACAGCAAGAATTGTATTGTCTGGAAAGGAAGAGTTAATTCATAGAATAACACCAATTATATCCCATGAAAGTCATCAAAAAATGGTTTCCAGCTTTCTTCAAACTTAGCAGTGGTTTCTCCAGACGACTTCTGATGTTTTCCAGATTTAAGAAAGACAACACGAGAATACTATTGATATAATGTAGGAGAATCAGTGTCATTCCATTTGAGTAAAATGGCTCGTCCAGCTAATAGAGTAGAAAAAGCTACCACTCGATTATGCAGAAGTAGATAAACAACTAAAATCCAAAAAAAAGAGCAGTTGAGGGGTCAGGTTGTAATTGAAAAACCAGAATTATTGATTGAGTTGAAAAAAAAATATTTCCATAATTTTTATAACACTGAATATGATCAAAACCCTTGAGTCAATGAAGCCACTTCAATATTGCATCCGTCACAAGTGGAGCTTGTATTAGGAAAAATGCAAGCTAGTCTATCTTTAGACATAGCAGCTCTATGAACTATTTTCAGCTGTGTTAAAGAAAGATGTGCACAAAGTGAAGAAGTAGTAACTAGTCTGGTAATTCATACCCATATTTCAGGAGGTAATGTTACGTTCAAAAATTGATAAGAAGTATGAAAAAACATGGTGTTAGTCAAAAGCGAAGTATCGGGGATGCTGGAAATCTGTCAAAAAAGAAGAAATCACTTATGATTCTCAACAAGTCAGTCTTCATTTTTAGAGATAAAAACAGAAATAACATTTCATTTTGATAACCTTGCATTAGAGGTTGCATGTGGTGATGGCTTTTGCTAAAATTCAACGATATTTACTTTATTTATTTGTATAATTGTTGAATTTTTTTTGGACCACTTTTTCAGGTTAACAAAAGTGGGGGTGGCTTCAGGTCGAACTTTACATATGTTGAACTTTGGATCTCAGTAAGATTCTGATTTTTTTTTTAGGAGATCAGAATGGTAATAATTGATGATTCCCATCAACTGCTCGCAAAGAGTTCAGATAGGCAGGAAGTTGGGTTGAGGATCCTCGATCGAGAGCTTGGATGGGCTGGGGTGAGGATCAGCAGTCGGGAGCTTGGATGTGTGGACGGTCAGGTCCAAAAATATGGGTGTTGACTTTTACATGGTATTGATGATTACACTAGTACATAATGTTATGATCTCAGAGGACCCCAATACCCATCAGCAATAGATGTTCACCAAGACAAAAGGTGTTTTCAACAAAAGTTGCTTTTAATTATATTTAAACATGAAAATAGAATCAAACTTTAACTTCTCACTATGGACTTATTTAATCCCCTTCTAATTCTAAGCGCAAGTGTTTTTAATGTGTGTGTAAGTTTTTAAAAGTTTTCAGTTTCACAGTCCAATCTCACTTCTTTCCTTCAAGTTCCCTGGTTGCAGGCAATTCTTATAGTGTGCACAGAATTTAAAATGTATAAAGTTCACTCGGCTTTGGTGCTTGAAAGGTAAATGGTTACCACTCAGGAAGGTTCTTGTTGGTTTTCAGAGAGATTTGTTGTTCCTTTTTAATCAGCCACTTCAATGTCCACTTCAAATGAAATTTGCCCCTTCAGGGTTTTCCAGATGATAACCTTTTTCCTTCAGGTCACCACAGAGTTCCTTTTAATTTCACTTATTCCAGGTAAAACATTAGACTGCCAGTGCTCTCCTCTTGCAATAACCACAAGGGCTTTGATCAGGGTGAATCAAGCACTTACAACCAGTCATTTGGAAGCTTGTTCTGTTTCAATCCGAGCTGCTGTGGTTGGCTGTAACACTAGAAATGATCACACTCTTGCGCTCACTCGCTCACAAGCACTCTTCCAGGCAGCAGTGGCTCCGACATGCTTTTTCATCTGTTGCCTTTTGCAAACAACAATCCATTAAATTCCTCCAAGTTGCTGTGCAAGTTGATAAGTTGACAAAAAAATGTTTTGGTCAATATAGAGGGGGGAATGCTTTCAAGATCTGCAAGGTAATATTGCAGTTATATAAAGTTCTGGTTAAACCCCACTTAGAGCATTGTGTACAGTTCTGATCACCTTATTATTTGAATGATGCAAATGTTTGGGATAAGGTGCAGAGGAAATTTACCACGATGCTGCCTGGAGTACAGTCCATGTGCTAGGGAGAAAGGGTGAGTGAGCTAAGGCTTATCTCTTTGGAGCAAAAGAGAATGAGGGTGACTTAATTGAGGTGAATAAGTTTTTAAATGAAGAAATGTTTTTGTAGACACAGCACCATAACAAGCACTTCTGGCTACAAACCTGCACCACTGAAATGTGACCAATTATTCCACTATGCCCAAATGCCTACAGAATGGTAACAGGCCATTTTGCCCAACAAGTTTATGCTGCTGAATCTTTGCCCGATTTATGCCCCGATTTATGCCCTTATTTATGCCCCGATTTATGCCCCGATTTATGCCCCGATTTATGCCCCGATTTATGCCCCGATTTATGCCCCGATTTATGCCCCGATTTATGCCCCGATTTATGCCCCGATTTATGCCCCGATTTATGCCCCGATTTATGCCCCGACTTATGCCCCGACTTATGCCGCAGGTACGCCGCAGGTACGCCGCAGGTACGCCGCAGGTACGCCGCAGGTACGCCCCAATAACACCCAAATTTACCCTGTCAGAGAAATCTGCCCTCACCAAGTGTCTCTAGCCTAACTGCATTTTTTCGGTCTACTTTCCAGTTTTAAAACTAGTCTCTGACTTGAAAGATTGGCTTTCATTTTCTTGCTGCAGAAGTGACCATCCTATAGAATCGTCCCAATTCTTTTAAAATATTTGGAACCCAAGAACATGACAACACAGATACTGACCTTTCATCATTTCTTGTGTGAGCTTAACTTTTTTCTGTCAAGTCCCACTGACCTGCACCCAGATCTTTCCCCTCCAAACCTTCTGTGTCCATGTATCTGTCCAAATTTTTCTTAAATATATAAATTGAGCCTACATTTACCACTTAGCTGGCAGCTCATTCCAGATTCGCACCATTCTCTGCGAGAAGAAATTATCCCTAATGTTCAATTTAAACTTCCCCCTTTCACCCTTAACGCATGTTCACTGATTTTTAATCTTTTCTAACCTCAATGGAGAAAACCTGGCTTGTATTTACTCCATCTATACCCTCATAAATTTGTATACCTCTATCAACTCATCCCTCATGCTTCAGGGAATAAAGTTCTAACTTGTTTAACCTTTCTCTGCAACCCAGTTCCTGAAGTCTGCGCCTCATCCTTGTAAATCTGCTCTACACTCTTTTCACCTTGTTGATGTCTTTCCTGTAGTTATGTGGCCCAATCTGTGCACAATACTCCAAATTTTGCCTCGCCAATGTCTCGTACAACTTCAACATAACATCCCAACTCTTGTACTCAGTCTTTGGATTTATGAATACCAATATTCCAAAATCTCTCTTTCTAACACTATCTACTTGTGATATCACTTTCAAGGACACGGCAGCAATCCTCAAAGCACACCACTGGTCATTGCTTGCAGCCAGGAAGGCAATCGTTAACTCATCTACTTAAAAATATACACTAAAAAAAACTGAGCAGCCTATCCTGAGGATCAGTTGAATAGTTTAAAACATTGCTCCGGTCTACACCGACAGATAACAAACACAGCAAGAATTATATTGTCTGGAAGGGAAGAGGTAATTCATAGAATAACACCAGTTATATCCCATGAAAGTCATCAATAAATGGTTTCCAGCTTTCTTCAAACTTAGCAGTGGATTCTCAAGACGACTTCTGATGTTTTCGAGATTTAAGAAAGACAACACGAGAAAACTATTGATATATTGTAGGAGAATCAGTGTCTTTCCATTTAAGTAAAATGGCTCTTCCAGCTAATAGAGTAGAAAAACCTACCACTCGTTATTGCAGAAGTAGATAAACAACTGAAATCCAAAAAAAGAGCAGTTGAGGGGTCAGGTTGTAATTGAAAAACCAGAATTATTGATTGAGTTGAAAAAAAAATATTTCCATAATTTTTATAACACTGAATATGATCAAAACCCTTGAGTCAATGAAGCCACTTCAATATTGCATCCGTCACAAGTGGAGCTTGTATTAGGAAAAATGCAAGCTAGTCTATCTTTAGACATAGAAGCTCTATGAACTATTTTCAGCTGTGTTAAAGAAAGATGTGCACAAAGTGAAGAAGTAGTAACTAGTCTGGTAATTCTTCCCCATATTTCAGGAGGTAATGTTACGTTCAAAAATTGATAAGAAGTATGAAAAAACATTGTGTTAGTCAAAAGCGAAGTATCAGGGATGCTGGAAATCTGTCAAAAAAGAAGAAATCACTTATGATTCTCAGCAAGTCAGTCTTCATTTGTAGAGATAAAAACAGAAATAACATTTCATTTTGATAACCTTGCATTAGAGGTTGCATGTGGTGATGGCTTTTGCTAAAATTCAATGATATTTACTTTATTTATTTGTATAATTGTTGAATTTTTTTTGGACCACTTTTTCAGGTTAACAAAAGTGGGGGTGGCTTCAGGTCGAACTTTATATATGTTGAACTTTGGATCTCAGTAAGATTCTGATTTTTTTTTAGGAGATCAGAATGGTAATAATTGATGATTCCCATCAACTGCTCGCAAAGAGTTCAGATAGGCAGGAAGTTGGGTTGAGGATCCTCGATCGAGAGCTTGGATGGGCTGGGGTGAGGATCAGCAGTCGGGAGCTTGGATGTGTGGGCGGTCAGGTCCAAAAATATGGGTGTTGACTTTTACATGGTATTGATGATTACAGTAGCACATATTGTTATGAGCCCAGAGGACCCCAATACCCATCAGCAATAGATGTTCACCAAGACAAAAGGTTTCTTCAACAAAAGTTGCTTTTAATTATATTTATACATGAAAATAGAATCAAACTTTAACATCTCACTATGGACTTATTTAATCCCCTTCTAATTCTAAGCGCAAGTGTATTTAATGTGTGTGTAAGTTTTTAAAAGTTTTCTGTTTCAAAGTCCAATCTCACTTGTTTCCTTCAAGTTCCCTGGTTGCAGGCAATTCTTATAGTGTGCACAGAATTTAAAATGTATAAGGTTCACTCGGCTTTGATGCTTGAAAGATAAATGGTTACCACTCAGGAAGGTTCTTGTTGGTTTTCAGAGAGATTTGTTGTTCCTTTTTAATCAGCAACTTCAATGTCCACTTCAAATGAAATTTGCCCCTTCAGGGTTTTCCAGATGTTAACCTTTTTCTTTCAGGTCACCACTGAGTTCGTTTTAATTTCTCTTATTCCAGGTAAAACATTAGACAGCCAGTGCTGTCCTCCTGCATTAACCACAAGGGCTTTGATCAGGGTGAATCAAGCCTGTCATTTGGAAGCTTGTTCTGTTTCAGTTTGAGCTGCTGTTGTTTGCTGTGACACTAGAAATGATCACACTCTTGCGCTCACTCGCTCGCAAGCACTCTTCCAGACAGCAGTGGCTCCGACATGCTTTTCCATCTGTTGCCTTTTGCAAACAACAATCCATTAAATTCCTCAAATTTGCTGTGCAAGTAGATAAGTTGACAAAAAAATGTTTTGGTCATTATAGAGGGGGGGAATGCTTTCAAGATCTGCAAGGTAATATTGCAGTTATATAAAGTTCTGGTTAAACCCCACTTAGAGCATTGTGTACAGTTCTGATCAACTTGTTATAGGAATGATGCAAATATTTGGGATAAGGTGCAGAGCATATTTACCAGGATGCTGCCTGGAGTACAGTCCATGTGCTATGAAGAAAGGTTGAGTGAGCTAAGGCTTATCTCTTTGGAGCAATAGAGAATGAGGGTGACTTAATTGAGGTGAAGAAGTTTTTAAATGAAGAAATGTTTTTGTAGACACAGCACCATAACAAGCACTTCTGGCTACAAACCTGCACCACTGAAATGTGACCAATTATTCCACTATGCCCAAATGCCTACAGGATGGTAACAGGCCATTTTGCCCAACAAGTTTATGCTGCTGAATCTTTGCCCGATTTATGCCCCGATTTATGCCCCGATTTATGCCCCGATTTATGCCCCGATTTATGCCCCGATTTATGCCCCGATTTATGCCCCGATTTATGCCCCGATTTATGCCCGGATTTCTGCCCGGATTTCTGCCCGGATTTCTGCCCGGATTTCTGCCCGGATTTCTGCCCGGATTTCTGCCCGGATTTCTGCCCGGATTTCTGCCCGGATTTCTGCCCGGATTTCTGCCCGGATTTCTGCCCGGATTTCTGCCCGGATTTCTGCCCGGATTTCTGCCCGGATTTCTGCCCGGATTTCTGCCCGGATTTCTGCCCGGATTTCTGCCCGGATTTCTGCCCGGATTTCTGCCCGGATTTCTGCCCGGATTTCTGCCCGGATTTCTGCCCGGATTTCTGCCCGGATTTCTGCCCGGATTTCTGCCCGGATTTCTGCCCGGATTTCTGCCCGGATTTCTGCCCGGATTTCTGCCCGGATTTCTGCCCCGATTTCTGCCCCGATTTCTGCCCCGATTTCTGCCCCGATTTCTGCCCCGATTTCTGCCCCGATTTCTGCCCCGATTTCTGCCCCGATTTCTGCCCCGATTTCTGCCCCGATTTCTGCCCCGATTTCTGCCCCGATTTCTGCCCCGATTTCTGCCCCGATTTCTGCCCCGATTTCTGCCCCGATTTCTGCCCCGATTTCTGCCCCGATTTCTGCCCGATTTCTGCCCCGATTTCTGCCCCCATTTCTGCCCCCATTTCTGCCCCCATTTCTGCCCCCATTTCTGCCCCCATTTCTGCCCCCATTTCTGCCCCCATTTCTGCCCCCATTTCTGCCCCCATTTCTGCCCCCATTTCTGCCCCCATTTCTGCCCCCATTTCTGCCCCCATTTCTGCCCCCATTTCTGCCCCCATTTCTGCCCCCATTTCTGCCCCCATTTCTGCCCCCATTTCTGCCCCCATTTCTGCCCCCATTTCTGCCCCCATTTCTGCCCCCATTTCTGCCCCCATTTCTGCCCCCATTTCTGCCCCCATTTCTGCCCCCATTTCTGCCCCCATTTCTGCCCCCATTTCTGCCCCCATTTCTGCCCCCATTTCTGCCCCCATTTCTGCCCCCATTTCTGCCCCCATTTCTGCCCCCATTTCTGCCCCCATTTCTGCCCCCATTTCTGCCCCCATTTCTGCCCCCATTTCTGCCCCCATTTCTGCCCCCATTTCTGCCCCCATTTCTGCCCCCATTTCTGCCCCCATTTCTGCCCCCATTCCTGCCCCCATTCCTGCCCCCATTCCTGCCCCCATTTCTGCCCCCATTTCTGCCCCCATTTCTGCCCCCATTTCTGCCCCCATTTCTGCCCCCATTTCTGCCCCCATTTCTGCCCCCATTTCTGCCCCCATTTCTGCCCCCATTTCTGCCCCCATTTCTGCCCCCATTTCTGCCCCCATTTCTGCCCCCATTTCTGCCCCCATTTCTGCCCCCATTTCTGCCCCCATTTCTGCCCCCATTTCTGCCCCCATTTCTGCCCCCATTTCTGCCCCCATTTCTGCCCCCATTTCTGCCCCCATTTCTGCCCCCATTTCTGCCTCCATTCCTGCCCCCATTCCTGCCCCCATTCCTGCCCCCATTCCTGCCCCCATTCCTGCCCCCATTCCTGCCCCCATTCCTGCCCCCATTCCTGCCCCCATTCCTGCCCCCATTCCTGCCCCCATTCCTGCCCCCATTCCTGCCCCCATTCCTGCCCCCATTCCTGCCCCCATTCCTGCCCCCATTCCTGCCCCCATTCCTGCCCCCATTCCTGCCCCCATTCCTGCCCCCATTCCTGCCCCCATTCCTGCCCCCATTCCTGCCCCCATTCCTGCCCCCATTCCTGCCCCCATTCCTGCCCCCATTCCTGCCCCCATTCCTGCCCCCATTCCTGCCCCCATTCCTGCCCCCATTCCTGCCCCCATTCCTGCCCCCATTCCTGCCCCCATTCCTGCCCCCATTCCTGCCCCCATTCCTGCCCCCATTCCTGCCCCCATTCCTGCCCCCATTCCTGCCCCGATTCCTGCCCCGATTCCTGCCCCGATTCCTGCCCCGATTCCTGCCCCGATTCCTGCCCCGATTCCTGCCCCGATTCCTGCCCGGATTTCTGCCCCCATTTCTGCCCCCATTTCTGCCCCCATTTCTGCCCCCATTTCTGCCCCCATTCCTGCCCCCATTCCTGCCCCCATTCCTGCCCCCATTCCTGCCCCCATTCCTGCCCCCATTTTTGCCCGCATTCCTGCCCGCATTCCTGCCCGCATTCCTGCCCGCATTCCTGCCCGCATTCCTGCCCGCATTCCTGCCCGCATTCCTGCCCGCATTCCTGCCCGCATTCCTGCCCGCATTCCTGCCCGCATTCCTGCCCGCATTCCTGCCCGGTTTGCTGCCCCGATTCGCTGCCCCGATTCATGCCCCGATTCATGCCCCGATTCATGCCCCGATTCATGCCCCGATTCATGCCCCGATTCATGCCCCGATTCATGCCCCGATTCATGCCCCGATTCATGCCCCGATTCATGCCCCGATTCATGCCCCGATTCATGCCCCGATTCATGCCCCGATTCATGCCCCGATTCATGCCCCGATTCATGCCCCGATTCCTGCCCCGATTCCTGCCCCGATTCCTGCCCCGATTCCTGCCCCGATTCCTGCCCCCATTCCTGCCCGGATTTCTGCCCCCATTTCTGCCCCCATTTCTGCCCCCATTTCTGCCCCCATTTCTGCCCCCATTCCTGCCCCCATTCCTGCCCCCATTCCTGCCCCCATTCCTGCCCCCATTCCTGCCCCCATTCCTGCCCGCATTCCTGCCCGCATTCCTGCCCGCATTCCTGCCCGCATTCCTGCCCGCATTCCTGCCCGCATTCCTGCCCGCATTCCTGCCCGCATTCCTGCCCGCATTCCTGCCCGCATTCCTGCCCGCATTCCTGCCCGCATTCCTGCCCGGTTTGCTGCCCCGATTCGCTGCCCCGATTCATGCCCCGATTCATGCCCCGATTCATGCCCCGATTCATGCCCCGATTCATGCCCCGATTCATGCCCCGATTCATGCCCCGATTCATGCCCCGATTCATGCCCCGATTCATGCCCCGATTCATGCCCCGATTCATGCCCCGATTCATGCCCCGATTCATGCCCCGATTCATGCCCCGATTCATGCCCCGATTCATGCCCCGATTCATGCCCCGATTCATGCCCCGATTCATGCCCCGATTTACCCTGTCAGAGAAATCTGCCCTCACCAAAAGTCTCTAGCCTAACTGCCTTTTTTCGGTCTACTTTCCAGTTTTAAATATAGTCTCTGACATGAACGATTGGCTTTCATTTTCTTGCTGCAGAAGTGACCATCCTATAGAATCGTCCCAAATCTTTTAAAATATTTGGAACCCAAGAACATGACAACACATATACTGACCTTTCATCATTTCTTGTGTGAGCTTAACTTTTTTCTGTCAAGTCCCACTGAGCTGCACCCAGATCTTTCCCCTCCAAACCTTCTGCGTCCATGTATCTGTCCAAATTTTTCTTAAATATCAAAATTGAGCCTGCATTTACCACTTAGCTGGCAGCTCATTCCAGATTCACACCACTCTTTGCGAGAAGAAATTATCGCTAATGTTCAATTTAAACTTCTCCCTTTCACCCTTAACCCATGTTCACTGATTTTTAATCTTTCCTAACTTCATTGGAAAAAGCCTGGCTTGTATTTACTCCATCTATACCCTCATAAGTTTGTATGCCTCTATCAACTCATCCCTCATGCTTCAGGGAATAAAGTTCTAACTTGTTTAACCTTTCCCTGCAACCCAGTTCCTGAAGTCTGCGCAACATCCTTGTAAATCTGCTCTGCACTCTTTTCACTTTGTTGATATCTTTCCTGTAGTTATGTGGCCCAGTCTGTGCACAATACTCCAAATTTTGCCTCACCAATGTCTCATACAACTTCAACATAACATCCCAACTCTTGTACTCAGTCTTTGGATTTATGAATACCAATATGCCAAAAGCTCTCTTTCTGAACCTATGTACTTGTGATATCACTTTCAAGGACTCAGCAGCAATCCTCAAAGCACACCACGGGTCATTGCCAGCAGCCAGGAAGGCAATCGTTCACTCATCTACTTAAAAAAATACACTAAAAAACCTGAGCAGCCTATCCTGAGGATCTGTTGAATAGTTTAAAACATTGCTCCGGTCTACACCGACAGATAACAAACACAGCAAGAATTGTATTGTCTGGAAAGGAAGAGTTAATTCATAGAATAACACCAATTATATCCCATGAAAGTCATCAAAAAATGGTTTCCAGCTTTCTTCAAACTTAGCAGTGGTTTCTCCAGACGACTTCTGATGTTTTCCAGATTTAAGAAAGACAACACGAGAATACTATTGATATAATGTAGGAGAATCAGTGTCATTCCATTTGAGTAAAATGGCTCGTCCAGCTAATAGAGTAGAAAAAGCTACCACTCGATTATGCAGAAGTAGATAAACAACTAAAATCCAAAAAAAAGAGCAGTTGAGGGGTCAGGTTGTAATTGAAAAACCAGAATTATTGATTGAGTTGAAAAAAAAATATTTCCATAATTTTTATAACACTGAATATGATCAAAACCCTTGAGTCAATGAAGCCACTTCAATATTGCATCCGTCACAAGTGGAGCTTGTATTAGGAAAAATGCAAGCTAGTCTGTCTTTAGACATAGAAGCTCTATGAACTATTTTCAGCTGTGTTAAAGAAAGATGTGCACAAAGTGAAGAAGTAGTAACTAGTCTGGTAATTCTTCCCCATATTTCAGGAGGTAATGTTACGTTCAAAAATTGATAAGAAGTATGAAAAAACATGGTGTTAGTCAAAAGCGAAGTATCGGGGATGCTGGAAATCTGTCAAAAAAGAAGAAATCACTTATGATTCAGCAAGTCAGTCTTCATTTGTAGAGATAAAAACAGAAATAACATTTCATTTTGATAACCTTGCATTAGAGGTTGCATGTGGTGATGGCTTTTGCTAAAATTCAACGATATTTACTTTATTTATTTGTATAATTGTTGAATTTTTTTTGGACCACTTTTTCAGGTTAACAAAAGTGGGGGTGGCTTCAGGTCGAACTTTACATATGTTGAACTTTGGATCTCAGTAAGATTCTGATTTTTTTTTAGGAGATCAGAATGGTAATAATTGATGATTCCCATCAACTGCTCGCAAAGAGTTCAGATAGGCAGGAAGTTGGGTTGAGGATCCTCGATCGAGAGCTTGGATGGGCTGGGGTGAGGATCAGCAGTCGGGAGCTTGGATGTGTGGGCGGTCAGGTCCAAAAATATGGGTGTTGACTTTTACATGGTATTGATGATTACAGTAGCACATATTGTTATGAGCCCAGAGGACCCCAATACCCATCAGCAATAGATGTTCACCAAGACAAAAGGTTTCTTCAACAAAAGTTGCTTTTAATTATATTTATACATGAAAATAGAATCAAACTTTAACATCTCACTATGGACTTATTTAATCCCCTTCTAATTCTAAGCGCAAGTGTATTTAATGTGTGTGTAAGTTTTTAAAAGTTTTCTGTTTCAAAGTCCAATCTCACTTGTTTCCTTCAAGTTCCCTGGTTGCAGGCAATTCTTATAGTGTGCACAGAATTTAAAATGTATAAGGTTCACTCGGCTTTGATGCTTGAAAGATAAATGGTTACCACTCAGGAAGGTTCTTGTTGGTTTTCAGAGAGATTTGTTGTTCCTTTTTAATCAGCCACTTCAATGTCCACTTCAAATGAAATTTGCCCCTTCAGGGTTTTCCAGATGTTAACCTTTTTCTTTCAGGTCACCACTGAGTTCGTTTTAATTTCTCTTATTCCAGGTAAAACATTAGACAGCCAGTGCTGTCCTCCTGCATTAACCACAAGGGCTTTGATCAGGGTGAATCAAGCACTTACAACCTGTCATTTGGAAGCTTGTTCTGTTTCAGTTTGAGCTGCTGTTGTTTGCTGTGACACTAGAAATGATCACACTCTTGCGCTCACTCGCTCGCAAGCACTCTTCCAGACAGCAGTGGCTCTGACATGCTTTTCCATCTGTTGCCTTTTGCAAACAACAATCCATTAAATTCCTCAAATTTGCTGTGCAAGTAGATAAGTTGACAAAAAAATGTTTTGGTCATTATAGAGGGGGGGAATGCTTTCAAGATCTGCAAGGTAATATTGCAGTTATATAAAGTTCTGGTTAAACCCCACTTAGAGCATTGTGTACAGTTCTGATCAACTTGTTATAGGAATGATGCAAATATTTGGGATAAGGTGCAGAGCATATTTACCAGGATGCTGCCTGGAGTACAGTCCATGTGCTATGAAGAAAGGTTGAGTGAGCTAAGGCTTATTTCTTTGGAGCAATAGAGAATGAGGGTGACTTAATTGAGGTGAAGAAGTTTTTAAATGAAGAAATGTTTTTGTAGACACAGCACCATAACAAGCACTTCTGGCTACAAACCTGCACCACTGAAATGTGACCAATTATTCCACTATGCCCAAATGCCTACAGGATGGTAACAGGCCATTTTGCCCAACAAGTTTATGCTGCTGAATCTTTGCCCGATTTATGCCCCGATTTATGCCCCGATTTATGCCCCGATTTATGCCCCGATTTATGCCCCGATTTATGCCCCGATTTATGCCCCGATTTATGCCCGGATTTCTGCCCGGATTTCTGCCCAGATTTCTGCCCGGATTTCTGCCCGGATTTCTGCCCGGATTTCTGCCCGGATTTCTGCCCGGATTTCTGCCCGGATTTCTGCCCGGATTTCTGCCCGGATTTCTGCCCGGATTTCTGCCCGGATTTCTGCCCAGATTTCTGCCCGGATTTCTGCCCGGATTTCTGCCCGGATTTCTGCCCGGATTTCTGCCCGGATTTCTGCCCGGATTTCTGCCCGGATTTCTGCCCGGATTTCTGCCCGGATTTCTGCCCGGATTTCTGCCCGGATTTCTGCCCGGATTTCTGCCCGGATTTCTGCCCGGATTTCTGCCCGGATTTCTGCCCGGATTTCTGCCCGGATTTCTGCCCGGATTTCTGCCCGGATTTCTGCCCGGATTTCTGCCCGGATTTCTGCCCGGATTTCTGCCCGGATTTCTGCCCGGATTTCTGCCCGGATTTCTGCCCGGATTTCTGCCCGGATTTCTGCCCGGATTTCTGCCCGGATTTCTGCCCCGATTTCTGCCCCGATTTCTGCCCCGATTTCTGCCCCGATTTCTGCCCCGATTTCTGCCCCGATTTCTGCCCGGATTTCTGCCCCCATTTCTGCCCCCATTTCTGCCCCCATTTCTGCCCCCATTTCTGCCCCCATTCCTGCCCCCATTCCTGCCCCCATTCCTGCCCCCATTCCTGCCCCCATTCCTGCCCCCATTCCTGCCCCCATTCCTGCCCCCATTCCTGCCCGGATTTCTGCCCCCATTTCTGCCCCCATTTCTGCCCCCATTCCTGCCCCCATTCCTGCCCCCATTCCTGCCCCCATTCCTGCCCCCATTCCTGCCCCCAATCCTGCCCCCATTCCTGCCCGCATTCCTGCCCGCATTCCTGCCCGCATTCCTGCCCGCATTCCTGCCCGCATTCCTGCCCGCATTCCTGCCCGCATTCCTGCCCGCATTCCTGCCCGCATTCCTGCCCGCATTCCTGCCCGCATTCCTGCCCGCATTCCTGCCCGCATTCCTGCCCGGTTTGCTGCCCGCATTCCTGCCCGGTTTGCTGCCCCGATTCGCTGCCCCGATTCGCTGCCCCGATTCGCTGCCCCGATTCGCTGCCCCGATTCGCTGCCCCGATTCGCTGCCCCGATTCGCTGCCCCGATTCGCTGCCCCGATTCGCTGCCCCGATTCGCTGCCCCGATTCGCTGCCCCGATTCGCTGCCCCGATTCGCTGCCCCGATTCGCTGCCCCGATTCGCTGCCCCGATTCGCTGCCCCGATTCGCTGCCCCGATTCGCTGCCCCGATTCGCTGCCCCGATTCATGCCCCGATTCATGCCCCGATTCATGCCCCGATTCATGCCCCGATTCATGCCCCGATTCATGCCCCGATTCATGCCCCGATTCATGCCCCGATTCATGCCCCGATTCATGCCCCGATTCATGCCCCGATTCATGCCCCGATTCATGCCCCGATTCATGCCCCGATTCATGCCCCGATTCATGCCCCGATTCATGCCCCGATTCATGCCCCGATTCATGCCCCGATTCATGCCCCGATTCATGCCCCGATTCATGCCCCGATTCATGCCCCGATTCATGCCCCGATTCATGCCCCGATTCATGCCCCGATTCATGCCCCGATTCATGCCCCGATTCATGCCCCGATTCATGCCCCGATTCATGCCCCGATTCATGCCCCGATTTACCCTGTCAGAGAAATCTGCCCTCACCAAAAGTCTCTAGCCTAACTGCCTTTTTTCGGTCTACTTTCCAGTTTTAAATATAGTCTCTGACATGAACGATTGGCTTTCATTTTCTTGCTGCAGAAGTGACCATCCTATAGAATCGTCCCAAATCTTTTAAAATATTTGGAACCCAAGAACATGACAACACATATACTGACCTTTCATCATTTCTTGTGTGAGCTTAACTTTTTTCTGTCAAGTCCCACTGAGCTGCACCCAGATCTTTCCCCTCCGAACCTTCTGCGTCCATGTATCTGTCCAAATTTTTCTTAAATATCAAAATTGAGCCTGCATTTACCACTTAGCTGCCAGCTCATTCCAGATTCGCACCACTCTTTGCGAGAAGAAATTATCGCTAATGTTCAATTTAAACTTCTCCCTTTCACCCATAACCCATGTTCACTGATTTTTAATCTTTCCTAACTTCATTGGAAAAAGCCTGGCTTGTATTTACTCCATCTATACCCTCATAATTTTGTATGCCTCTATCAACTCATCCCTCATGCTTCAGGGAATAAAGTTCTAACTTGTTTAACCTTTCCCTGCAACCCAGTTCCTGAAGTCTGCGCAACATCCTTGTAAATCTGCTCTGCACTCTTTTCACTTTGTTGATATCTTTCCTGTAGTTATGTGGCCCAGTCTGTGCACAATACTCCAAATTTTGCCTCACCAATGTCTCATACAACTTCAACATAACATCCCAACTCTTGTACTCAGTCTTTGGATTTATGAATACCAATATGCCAAAAGCTCTCTTTCTGAACCTATGTACTTGTGATATCACTTTCAAGGACTCAGCAGCAATCCTCAAAGCACACCACGGGTCATTGCCAGCAGCCAGGAAGGCAATCGTTAACTCATCTACTTAAAAATATACACTAAAAAACCTGAGCAGCCTATCCTGAGGATCTGTTGAATAGTTTAAAACATTGCTCCGGTCTACACCGACAGATAACAAACACAGCAAGAATTGTATTGTCTGGAAAGGAAGAGTTAATTCATAGAATAACACCAATTATATCCCATGAAAGTCATCAAAAAATGGTTTCCAGCTTTCTTCAAACTTAGCAGTGGTTTCTCCAGACGACTTCTGATGTTTTCCAGATTTAAGAAAGACAACACGAGAATACTATTGATATAATGTAGGAGAATCAGTGTCATTCCATTTGAGTAAAATGGCTCGTCCAGCTAATAGATTAGAAAAAGCTACCACTCGATTATGCAGAAGTAGATAAACAACTAAAATCCAAAAAAAAGAGCAGTTGAGGGGTCAGGTTGTAATTGAAAAACCAGAATTATTGATTGAGTTGAAAAAAAAATATTTCCATAATTTTTATAACACTGAATATGATCAAAACCCTTGAGTCAATGAAGCCACTTCAATATTGCATCCGTCACAAGTGGAGCTTGTATTAGGAAAAATGCAAGCTAGTCTATCTTTAGACATAGAAGCTCTATGAACTATTTTCAGCTGTGTTAAAGAAAGATGTGCACAAAGTGAAGAAGTAGTAACTAGTCTGGTAATTCTTCCCCATATTTCAGGAGGTAATGTTACGTTCAAAAATTGATAAGAAGTATGAAAAAACATGGTGTTAGTCAAAAGCGAAGTATCGGGGATGCTGGAAATCTGTCAAAAAAGAAGAAATCACTTATGATTCTCAACAAGTCAGTCTTCATTTGTAGAGATAAAAACAGAAATAACATTTCATTTTGATAACCTTGCATTAGAGGTTGCATGTGGTGATGGCTTTTGCTAAAATTCAACGATATTTACTTTATTTATTTGTATAATTGTTGAATTTTTTTTGGACCACTTTTTCAGGTTAACAAAAGTGGGGGTGGCTTCAGGTCGAACTTTACATATGTTGAACTTTGGATCTCAGTAAGATTCTGATTTTTTTTTTAGGAGATCAGAATGGTAATAATTGATGATTCCCATCAACTGCTCGCAAAGAGTTCAGATAGGCAGGAAGTTGGGTTGAGGATCCTCGATCGAGAGCTTGGATGGGCTGGGGTGAGGATCAGCAGTCGGGAGCTTGGATGTGTGGACGGTCAGGTCCAAAAATATGGGTGTTGACTTTTACATGGTATTGATGATTACACTAGTACATAATGTTATGATCTCAGAGGACCCCAATACCCATCAGCAATAGATGTTCACCAAGACAAAAGGTGTTTTCAACAAAAGTTGCTTTTAATTATATTTAAACATGAAAATAGAATCAAACTTTAACTTCTCACTCTCTTTCTTCTTTGGCTTGGCTTCGCGGACGAAGATTTATGGAGGGGGTAGAAAGTCCACGTCAGCTGCAGGCTCGTTTGTGGCTGACCAGTCCGATGCGGGACAGGCAGACACGATTGCAGCGGTTGCAAGGGAAAATCGGTTGGTTGGGGTTGGGTGTTGGGTTTTTCCTCCTTTGCCTTTTGTCAGTGAGGTGGGCTCTGCGGTCTTCTTCAAAGGAGGCTGCTGCCCGCCAAACTGTGAGGCGCCAAGATGCACGGTTTGAGGCGTTATCAGCCCACTGGCGGTGGTCAATGTGGCAGGCACCAAGAGATTTCTTTAGGCAGTCCTTGTACCTTTTCTTTGGTGCACCTCTGTCACGGTGGCCAGTGGAGAGCTCGCCATATAATACGATCTTGGGAAGGCGATGGTCCTCCATTCTGGAGACGTGACCCATCCAGCGCAGCTGGATCTTCAGCAGCGTGGACTCGATGCTGTCGACCTCTGCCATCTCGAGTACCTCGACGTTAGGGGTGTGAGCGCTCCAATGGATGTTGAGGATGGAGCGGAGACAACGCTGGTGGAAGCGTTCTAGGAGCCGTAGGTGGTGCCGGTAGAGGACCCATGATTCGGAGCCGAACAGGAGTGTGGGTATGACAACGGCTCTGTATACGCTTATCTTTGTGAGGTTTTTCAGTTGGTTGTTTTTCCAGACTCTTTTGTGTAGTCTTCCAAAGGCGCTATTTGCCTTGGCGAGTCTGTTGTCTATCTCATTGTCGATCCTTGCATCTGATGAAATGGTGCAGCCGAGATAGGTAAACTGGTTGACCGTTTTGAGTTTTGTGTGCCCGATGGAGATGTGGGGGGGCTGGTAGTCATGGTGGGGAGCTGGCTGATGGAGGACCTCAGTTTTCTTCAGGCTGACTTCCAGGCCAAACATTTTGGCAGTTTCCGCAAAGCAGGACGTCAAGCGCTGAAGAGCTGGCTCTGAATGGGCAACTAAAGCGGCATCATCTGCAAAGAGTAGTTCACGGACAAGTTTCTCTTGTGTCTTGGTGTGAGCTTGCAGGCGCCTCAGATTGAAGAGATTGAAGGACTCTACATCACCTTTGTTGACCTCACCAAAGCCTTCGACACCGTGAGCAGGAAAGGGCTTTGGCAAATACTAGAGCGCATCGGATGTCCCCCAAAGTTCCTCAACATGATTATCCAACTGCACGAAAACCAACAAGGTCGGGTCAGATACAGCAATGAGCTCTCTGAACCCTTCTCCATTAACAATGGCGTGAAGCAAGGCTGTGTTCTCGCACCAACCCTCTTTTCAATCTTCTTCAGCATGATGCTGAACCAAGCCATGAAAGACCCCAACAATGAAGACGCTGTTTACATCCGGTACCGCACGGATGGCAGTCTCTCTTCAAACTTCTCACTATGGACTTATTTAATCCCCTTCTAATTCTAAGCGCAAGTGTTTTTAATGTGTGTGTAAGTTTTAAGTTTTCTGTTTCACAGTCCAATCTCACTTCTTTCCTTCAAGTTCCCTGGTTGCAGGCAATTCTTATAGTGTGCACAGAATTTAAAATGTATAAAGTTCACTCGGCTTTGGTGCTTGAAAGGTAAATGGTTACCACTCAGGAAGGTTCTTGTTGGTTTTCAGAGAGATTTGTTGTTCCTTTTTAATCAGCCACTTCAATGTCCACTTCAAATGAAATTTGCCCCTTCAGGGTTTTCCAGATGATAACCTTTTTCCTTCAGGTCACCACAGAGTTCCTTTTAATTTCACTTATTCCAGGTAAAACATTAGACTGCCAGTGCTCTCCTCTTGCAATAACCACAAGGGCTTTGATCAGGGTGAATCAAGCACTTACAACCTGTCATTTGGAAGCTTGTTCTGTTTCAATCCGAGCTGCTGTGGTTGGCTGTAACACTAGAAATGATCACACTCTTGCGCTCACTCGCTCACAAGCACTCTTCCAGGCAGCAGTGGCTCCGACATGCTTTTTCATCTGTTGCCTTTTGCAAACAACAATCCATTAAATTCCTCCAAGTTGCTGTGCAAGTTGATAAGTTGACAAAAAAATGTTTTGGTCAATATAGAGGGGGGAATGCTTTCAAGATCTGCAAGGTAATATTGCAGTTATATAAAGTTCTGGTTAAACCCCACTTAGAGCATTGTGTACAGTTCTGATCACCTTATTATTTGAATGATGCAAATGTTTGGGATAAGGTGCAGAGGAAATTTACCACGATGCTGCCTGGAGTACAGTCCATGTGCTAGGGAGAAAGGGTGAGTGAGCTAAGGCTTATCTCTTTGGAGCAAAAGAGAATGAGGGTGACTTAATTGAGGTGAATAAGTTTTTAAATGAAGAAATGTTTTTGTAGACACAGCACCATAACAAGCACTTCTGGCTACAAACCTGCACCACTGAAATGTGAACAATTATTCCACTATGCCCAAATGCCTACAGGATGGTAACAGGCCATTTTGCCCAACAAGTTTATGCTGCTGAATCTTTGCCCGATTTATGCCCCGATTTATGCCCTGATTTATGCCCTGATTTATGCCCCGATTTATGCCCCGATTTATGCCCCGATTTATGCCCTGATTTATGCCCCGATTTATGCCCCGATTTATGCCCCGATTTATGCCCCGATTTATGCCCCGATTTATGCCCCGACTTATGCCCCGATTTATGCCGCAGGTACGCCGCAGGTACGCCGCAGGTACGCCCCAATAACACCCAAATTTACCCTGTCAGAGAAATCTGCCCTCACCAAGTGTCTCTAGCCTAACTGCATTTTTTCGGTCTACTTTCCAGTTTTAAAACTAGTCTCTGACTTGAAAGATTGGCTTTCATTTTCTTGCTGCAGAAGTGACCATCCTATAGAATCGTCCCAATTCTTTTAAAATATTTGGAACCCAAGAACATGACAACACAGATACTGACCTTTCATCATTTCTTGTGTGAGCTTAACTTTTTTCTGTCAAGTCCCACTGACCTGCACCCAGATCTTTCCCCTCCAAACCTTCTGTGTCCATGTATCTGTCCAAATTTTTCTTAAATATATAAATTGAGCCTACATTTACCACTTAGCTGGCAGCTCATTCCAGATTCGCACCATTCTCTGCGAGAAGAAATTATCCCTAATGTTCAATTTAAACTTCCCCCTTTCACCCTTAACGCATGTTCACTGATTTTTAATCTTTCCTAACCTCAATGGAGAAAACCTGGCTTGTATTTACTCCATCTATACCCTCATAAATTTGTATACCTCTATCAACTCATCCCTCATGCTTCAGGGAATAAAGTTCTAACTTGTTTAACCTTTCTCTGCAACCCAGTTCCTGAAGTCTGGGCCACATCCTTGTAAATCTGCTCTACACTCTTTTCACCTTGTTGATGTCTTTCCTGTAGTTATGTGGCCCAATCTGTGCACAATACTCCAAATTTTGCCTCGCCAATGTCTCGTACAACTTCAACATAACATCCCAACTCTTGTACTCAGTCTTTGGATTTATGAATACCAATATTCCAAAATCTCTCTTTCTAACACTATCTACTTGTGATATCACTTTCAAGGACACGGCAGCAATCCTCAAAGCACACCACTGGTCATTGCTTGCAGCCAGGAAGGCAATCGTTAACTCATCTACTTAAAAATATACACTAAAAAAAACTGAGCAGCCTATCCTGAGGATCTGTTGAATAGTTTAAAACATTGCTCCGGTCTACACCGACAGATAACAAACACAGCAAGAATTATATTGTCTGGAAAGGAAGAGGTAATTCATAGAATAACACCAGTTATATCCCATGCAAGTCATCAATAAATGGTTTCCAGCTTTCTTCAAACTTAGCAGTGGATTCTCAAGACGACTTCTGATGTTTTCGAGATTTAAGAAAGACAACACGAGAAAACTATTGATATATTGTAGGAGAATCAGTGTCTTTCCATTTAAGTAAAATGGCTCTTCCAGCTAATAGAGTAGAAAAACCTACCACTCGTTATTGCAGAAGTAGATAAACAACTGAAATCCAAAAAAAGAGCAGTTGAGGGGTCAGGTTGTAATTGAAAAATCAGAATCATTGATTGAGTTGAAAAAAATTATTTCCAGAATTGTTTTAACACTGAACATGATCAAAACCTATGAGTCAATGAATCCACTTCAATATTGCATCTGTCAATATTGTATTAGGAAAAACGCAAGCTAGTTTATCTTTAGACATATAAGCTCTATGATCTTTTTAAGCTGCTTTATAGAATGATGTGCACAAAGTGAAGAAGCATTAACTAGTCTGGTATTTCATACCCATATTTCAGGAGGTAATGTTACTTTCAAAAATTGATAAGAAGGATGAAAGCCAAGTCAAAAGCCAAGTAACAGCGATGCTGGAAATCTGTCATAAAAGCAGAAATCACTTATGATTCTCAACAATTCAGTATGCATTTGTAGAGATAAAAACAGAAATAAGATTTCTTTTTGATAACCTTGCATTGGAGGTTGTATGTGGTGATGGCTTGTGCTAAAATTCAACGATATTTACTTTATTTATTTGTATAATTGTCCAATGTTTTTTGGACCACTTTTTCAGGTTAAAAAAAGAGGGTTTGGGTTGAGGTCGACCTTTACATATGTTGAACTTTAGACATCAGTACGATTCAGAATTTTTTTTAGGAGATCTGTATGGGAATATTTGATTATTCCCATCAACTGCTCGCAAAGAGTTCAGATAGGCAGGAAGTTGGGTCCAGGATCTGCGATCGGGAGCTTGGATGGGCTGGGGTGAGGATCAGCATTCAGGAGCTTGGATGTGTGGGTTGACAGTTTCAAAAATATGGGTGTTGACTTTTACATGGTATCGATGATAACACTAATATATTTTGTTTTGAGCATAGTGGAACATAAAACCCATCAGCAAGAGATATTCACCAAGACAAATGGTTACTCAAACAAAAGTTGCTTTTATGATATTTAAATGTGAAAATTGAATCAAACTTTAACTTCTCACTATTGACTTATATAATCCCCTTCTAATTCTAAGCAGAAGTGTATTTAATGTGTGTGTAAGTTTTTCAAAGTTTTCTGTTTCACAGTCCAATCTCACTTCTTTCCTTCAAGTTCACTGGTTGCAGGCAATTCTTATAGTGTGCACAGAATTTAAAATGTATAAAGTTCACTCGGCTTTGGTGCATGAAATGTAAATGATTACCACTCAGGAAGGTTCTTGTTGGTTTTCAGAGAGATTGGTTGTTCTTTTTTAATCAGCCACTTCAATGTCCAGTACAAATGAAATTTGCCCCTTCAGGGTTTTCCAGATGATAACCTTTTTCTTTCAGGTCACCACAGAGTGCTTTTTTGTTTCTCTTATTCCAGGTGAAACATGAGGCAGCCAGTACCCTCCTCTTGCATTAACCACAAGGGCTTTGATCAGGCTGAATCAAGCACTTACAATCTTGCTCTGTTTCAGTCCCCGTTGCTGTCGTTGGCTGAAACACTAGAAATGATCACACTCTCACGTACACTCACTCTCAAGCACTCTTCCAGACAGCAGTGGCTCCGACATGCTTTTTTCATCTGTTGCCTTTTACAAACAACAATCCATTACATTCCTCAAAGTTGCTGTGCAAGTTGATAAGTTGACAAAAAAATATTTTGGTCATTATAGAGGGGGGTATGCTTTCAAGATCTGCAAGGTAATATTGCAGTGATATAAAGCTGTGGTTAAACCCCACTTAGAGCATTCTGTACTGTTCTGATCACCTTATTATTGGAATGATGCAAATGTTTGGGATAAGGGGCAGAGCAGATTTCCCAGGATGCTGCATGGAATACAGTCCATGTGCTATGGAGAATGGTTGAGTGAGCTAAGGCTTATCTCTTTGGAGCAATAGAGAATGAGGGTGATTTAATTGAGGTGAATATTTTTAAATGAAGAAATGTTTTTATAGACACAACACCATAACAAGCAGTTCTTTCTACAAACCTGCACAACCGAAATGTGACCAATTATTCCACGATGCCCAATGCCTACAGTATGGTAACTGGCCATTTTGCCCAACGTTTGTGCTGCCAAATTACCCCCTAATTACCCCCTAATTACCTCCTAATTACCCCTAATTACCCCCTAATTACCCCTAATTACCCCCTAATTACCCCCTAATTACCCCCTAATTACCCCCTAATTACCCCCTAATTACCCCCTAATTACCCCCTAATTATCCCCTAATTACCCCTTAATTATTAGATCCATTATTAGATAAATCCCCCAAAATTGTGAACAAATTAAAGGCAGTGGTTAAATTGATCTTGCTGATGAAAGATTTAAATCGGTTCGAAGTTTGGAGAAGATTAAACCCTACTGAGAAAGATTTTTTATTTTACTATCCACCCCATAATTATTTTTCAAGGATTGACTTTTTTTAGTATCTGCACATTTGCAATCATGTTTTATTCAAGCTGAATATAAGAGTAGAAATATTTCTGATCATTTATTGTTATTTATTTCTTGTGTTGGACTGGAAGTTAGTCAATCAACTTGTCATTGGAGGTTTAATGCAACGTAACCAAAAAAAAACGGAATTTGTAATATTTATTTAGGATCAATTGCTTATTTTTTAGATCTGAATAGGAATAAAGTTCAAAGCAATTTTACTCTATGGGATTCTTTGAAGGCATTTTTACATGGTCAAATTATTAGTTACGCAACAAAGGAAAAGAAGAAGTTTTTGGCAGAGACTTGGTCTTTGGAGAAACAGCTGATTTGGAAAAAGAATTCCAGAGGAATTGTACAGAGGATAATAAGGCAGTTTTGACAAAACTGAAGTTAGGTTATAATACATTACAAACGTTTGAACGTCTGATTCAAAGATCTAAACAGCACTATTATGAGTTAGGGATAGAGCCTATAAAGTTTTGGCCTGGCAATTGAAAACAGAACAGATATCAAGAACTATTAATGCTGTGAGGAAAGATAATTCAGTTACTTTTATACCTCAGGAGATCAATGAACAATTTTTTAATCATTTTATCAGAAATTATATACTTCTGAGGGAGTTCGAGATGACAGATTGATTGAATCTTTTTTGTCAGAATTAAATTTGCCAATATTAGGGGAAGATGATGTGAGGAAATTAGATTCTCCTTTTTCAGATTTAGAAATAAAGGATGTTATTTAACAAATGCCTAATGGCAAATCTCCAGGAGATGATGGGTTTACTGTTGATTTTATAAAGCTTTTTATGATGACCTGTCCTCTTTGTTTATGGACATTCTTCATCAGGTAACTCAAGAACAAGCCCTACCAGACTTGCGTTTAAGTGCAGTAGTAACAGTTATACCAAAAAAAGACAGAGTTTCTTTGAAAGTGGCTTCATATCGACCAATTTCTTTATTGAATGTCGATTATAAAATAATAGTGAAATTATTGGCCAATAGACTTGCAAAGTATTTACCACAATTGGTACATGCTGATCAGGCTGGTTTTTTTAAAAAAATGGGTGTGCCTCTGACAATACACTTAGAGTGATTTCATTGATTAATGCTTCACGACAGCGACCTGATCTATGAATGGTTGTTGGACTAAATGATGAGAAAGATTTTGATGGGGTCAAATGGAATTTTTTATTTAAAGTGTTAGAGAAATATAAGTTTGGACCCTTTTTTATTGGTTTGGTGAAGGCATTATATAAAATCCTGTAGCTAGGGTGACGACAAATAGTCAAACCTCTTCTTTCTTTAAATTATCATGTTCTACTCATCAAGGTTTCCCTTTGTCACCAGCTCTATTTGTGTTGGTAATTGAACCTTTAGCTCAGGCTATTTGACAGAATGAGAATATTAGAGTATAAAGTTAGCAGATGAGGAATATAAGATCAATTTATTTGTGGATGATGTTTTGATATATTTAACTAATCCAGAACGATCTTTAACTTACTTGTAAGAATGTTTGGAATGATATGGTAAATTATCAGGTTATAAAGTGAATTGGGATAAAAGTGAAATACTACCAATTTCTGAAGGAAACTACGAGCAGTGTAGACAAATTACTAAACTTCGATGGACTGATAAAATTAAGTATTTAGGGATAATGATTGAGGTTAAGATTCAATCATTGTATAACTTAAATTATGTACCGTTATTGAGAAAGATTAGAGCTGATTTGATTAAATGGAAGGATTTACCTTTGTCTTTAATAGGTTGAGTAAACTGTATTAAGATGAATATTTTTCCACAAATCTAATATCTTTTTCAATTGATTCCTTGTCCCCTGTCAATATCTTTTTTTTCAAGATTTAAATAAAGCTGTTCAAGAATTTTTATGTAAGGGAAAATTAGCAAGAGTAAAGTGACTTGGAAGTATGCTTTGGGAGGTTTGCAATGACCTCACTTCCAAAATTATTACGAGACAGCTCAGTTAAGATTTATTAATTGTATGTTAGATGTTACGTGTCCCCCTCATTGGGCCAAGATGGAATTGGCTGGTAGATCGGAATCTTGTCCACATCAATTTATATTTAAATGGAATTCTGTTTTGTTATAAAGATATGATGTACCTGAAGCAGTTATTAGCGATTTGGAATAAAAGGAATTTATTAATAGGTTCCAAGGGTAAAATATCAGTTCAGGCTCCCATATATCAAAATAAGTTAATTCCGTTTACATAGAATAAGAGAGTTTTAAGAAATTGGAAAAATAAAGGAATAAAATCATTGCAGGATTTCTTTGAAGAGGGTGAATTTTTATCATTTAAACAACTTGGAGAGAAATTTGGAATTTCAGGGAATTCTTTGTTTATTATCAAATTAGAGCATTACTAAAAGAACATTTTTGAAGAGAATTGAAAATTTCTAAGTTGATGAAATTTGAGACTATGATTTTTCATTTTTTGGATAAGGGTTTTATTTCAGAGATGTATGCCTTGTTACAAGACACTATGGAAGAAATAAACTTAGATAAATCTAGGATTAAATGGGAAAGTGATTTAACTTGTGATATTGACCAGACTCACTGGGAGAGGATGTGTTTGGAAGGTGTGAATCAATTGCTTAATGTAAGATATAGTATGATTAATGATAATTTTTTGAATCAATTATATCTAACTCCTGAGAAATTGAGGAAATATTGATTGAGTAATTCAGAGTTGTGTTTTAGATGTGGATTATGTGTTGGAACTTTTTTACACTCGGTCTGGCTTTGTGATAAACTTCAATCGTTCTGGGATAAAATTAGGGATTTTCTTCAATATTTGTTTAAAATTCAATTTTTATTTAGATCCCAAAATGTTCTTGCTGTGTGGAATTGTTCTGTTTTTGGACTTGGGGTGAGATAAGTTTCAGATAGCCATTTTGCATTTAGCATTGACGGTGGCACGTAAATGTATTGCAATTTCTTGGAAAGATGAAGTTGAGATAAATGTAAATCGTTGGCATAATGAGTTGAAGTCTTGTATTTATATGGAAAAAATAACATAATTTACTTGATAATTTTGATTTTTTTTCATGAAGATGTGGTCACCTTATTTGAGATGTATGAACTTAGTAATATCTTATATTGTGATAAATGTTTTTGCTTCCCTTGTGGGGTCTCTTGTGGGAGATGGGGAAGGGATGGGATAGTTGTAGTTTTACTTTTAATGTTTATGTTATGGATTTTGATTTTTGGGGTAGGGAGGGATGGGACAGTTCTATTTTTAGTTTTAATGTTATAGATTTTGTAAAAGTTTTTGTTTGAAAATTTTTAAAATAAGTTTAAAAAAGACTTAACAATTACAAATTGAACTTCATATCCACTGACATCCTATGAACTACAAAGGGTAAAAAAAAAATATATGCATGGCAGATACAACAGAATATCCCAGATAAATACTTCTAGCACTGAATGCCCAGTGTGTTTAATTTAATGTTGAAAGAATGAAAGATTATGCCTCATGGGCCCTCAAATCAGGTCTGGCATGAGGTAGAACAATAGTTAGTCCTTGGCCTTAACTCTTCTTTCCCTCCTGGTTTACTATCTCAGTTCCCACATTGCTGATTTGAACTTAACTCTGTCACAGAAATGGGTGTCCAAAATCATTACTGGAAGTTTGCCTGGGGTTAGCAGTCAATTTTAACAGACTGGGATTGTGTAAACAGGTGAAGAGGAATTTGGCAGCCATTTTATATTTGCAGTGAGAAGAGCTGTGAAATGGATAATTGGTGTAACAGGTTTCAACAGAGATTTTATTTGAAGGCTGCACCGGTCATTGGAATCAGGTGTCTTAGGCAGTTGGTGTTGAAAAGCTCAGATCAGCAGGAAGCTGATTGGGCAATAGAGATCAAGTGATCCAGGGAACTTGTGTCACAGGGTGATATTAATTCACTTCAACTCATCAGTGAAGGGAGTAGGTATTACTGATTGGACTTCCACATAGTACATGCAGCAGTGAGTAGGAAATTTACAATTTTTTTTCTACATTGGCCTTGTAATCACCCATTGCAGAAACTTTTAAAATGCATGTTTTTTCCTCAGATATGGGAGGGGGAGCAGTATTGACTGGTTCATTCCTGTTCTCTGTAGCTTGTACCCTGTAATGGTGTTGATTTCCTCCAATTTTCTCCAACATCATAAGGATGTATATCTTGGTATTTATCTATGTTACATTGCTACTGGTGTGGATGGATTCTAGAATCAATGGGTATGTGGGAAAATGGGTTACTGGGTAATTAATGGCAAAATGGAATTAATCTGGCTTGGCACTAACTTGTGGAGCTAAATGGTGATTTTAAAAAAATCTATATTGTAAGGAAATATGAACAAGATCAAATATAACATCAGGCATTTGGCTCTAAAATGTGCTCCTCCTCAATAAAAAGGTACACCTCACAACATTTCTAAATCTTTCCTTCTCACCTACAATCTATGCAGTCTAGATTTAATGCCCAAGTCTGTGGAAAAGACTGACTATTTACCTGATCTGTAACCCTCATGATTTTATGAGCAGTGAGTTTCTCCCACCCCCAACCCCCCCACCCATAGTTGCCTCCTTCCAAAAATGGAGAAAAATCCCAGTCTATCCAGCCTCTCCCTATAATTCAAGCTTCCTAGTCCAAGTTATATTCAAGTGACTCTTTTCTACACCAGTTGTCGCATAATATCCCTGTTCCTGTACTCTATGCCCTAATCAGAGAATGCAAGTTGCCTGGTTAACAAAGCCCCTGATTGCACATCATCCATTTCATGTACCACTCCTCTTATCACCTCTTCTGGGCAGAAGAGAGAGAAGAGTTGGTCTGGTGCTCATATTCCACCCCATCAGCCTTCATATTCAACAGATCCTTTTCTGCAATTTCTACTATCTTCAAAGAATTTCTAGTATCTTCTGGTCTTTCCCAATTTGCAGGGACTGGTCCCTTCGAGGCTCAGTTCCACTCTTCTGTCCCCACCAACCATGTTTCCGTTTGAAAGTGAAGAAGAACCAACTCCTGTCCTTTCACTTTTTCCCTTCCAACTCTCCTGTGGCCCAAAAACAAGTACTTCTAGCTGACGCAGCGGTACACTTGTCCTTTTTCCATTCTTATGAACTGCATTCTGTGTTCATCAAGGTGTCTCCTCCACATTGGAGAAAGAAGAGCTCAGGTGACCTGAGCAGCAGCAGTTTGAATTTTAAAAAAGTGAGTTGACAGCAGCAAGAAGCTGATTGGAAGAAGAGAGGTCAGGTGATCTGAGGATCTGCTGCAGTTAGAATTAAAAAAAAGGTGAGGCGGCAGCAAGAAGCTGAATTTCACTAAAAGTGAGGATAGGCCATTGTCGAAGTGGTAAAGCTTTGGCGAGAGTAGGTCAAAGATGAGGGTTATAATGAGGGTAAGAGAACTGTGTATTACATTAAATTGTTAATAGACTAGGTAGAATATTTGTAGGAATAGTGCTCGGTGGGAAGTGTAGGATATGAGGTCCCTGGGGAAACTCCGTCTCCCTGGTGCCCACATCTGTGCCAGATGTGCTGAGATATAGCTCCTTGCGGACTGTGTTAAGGAACTGGAGCTGTGGCTTGATGACCAACTGCTCATTAGGGAGGGTGAGGCTATAACAGACAGGAGTTACAGGAAGTTGGTAGAGTGCACCTCTTTGGCTGTTCCCCTCAGTAACCTATTTATCTCCCGGGATGATATTGCCGAGGATGGCCTGACACAGGACAAACGTGGTGACCAGGTCTCGAGCAATGAGTTTGGCACCAGGATGCAAAAGGTGAAGAGGCATGCAGTTGTGATCAGCGATTCTATAGTGAGTGATTGGAGCTCAATGAGGGATCAATGGGCAAAATGGCTGTCTTCATTATCTATATTCCTTTTACAGCTGGAATCACTCTGTGCTTCCCTGCTTGGCACTGGCATTGGTTCGAGCTGACAGGGTTTATGGATAAGGAAGACGGCCATTTTACCCACTCATCCTGAGTGCTGGAACTGGCCTGAAGCAACTCGAATTGGGCTAGAGCCTCTGATATTGGTCAGGTCAGTGGTGCCCCCTGGCAAGTGGTGCCCCAGTTCTCTGCCCCACCTCTGGATATCCCTCTGGGATCATCACAAGCTGGGTTCAAGTCAATATTGTTTCCTTAAAGGAAAATTATGCCTGACAAACCTACTACAACTTTTTGAGGAGATAACAGGATAGACTGGGAAGAAGCAGTGGATGTTGTGTACTTGGACTTCAGAAGGCCTTCAACAAGGTGTCACATATGAAACTGCTAAACCAGATGAGCGTTCATGGAATTACAGGAAGGATACTTGTGTGGGTAGAGCATTGGCTGATTGGCAGGAAACAGGGAATTAAGGGGATCCTATTCGGGTAGGTTGCCTTGGATACATTAGCAGAATGGGCAAGGAGATGGTCGATGAAATGCAATGATTCACTTTGTTAGGCAGACTATAATTTAGATGGGGAGAAAATTCAAAATTCAGAGGCCAAAAGGTTCTTGGGAGTCCTCATGCAGGATCTCCTAAAGGTTAACCTCCAGGATGAGTCAACAGTGAAGAAGGCAAAGGCAATATTAGCATTCATTTCTCGAGGAATAGCATATTCCATAGGGCGCAGGTGAGACATTACTTGGAGTACTGTGCTTAGCATTGGGTGACTTATTTGAGAAAGGATGTGCTGCCATTGGAGAGGGTTTAGAGAAGATTTATTAGAATGATACCAGGAATGAAAGGGTGAGCATATGAGGAATGATTGTCAGCTCTTGGACTGGATTCATTGGAGTCGTACAGGTTTGGGGGGAGGAGGTGGAGAAATCTCATAGTGGCATTTTGAATGCTGTAAGACCTGGACAGGGTAGATGTGATACAGTTGTTTCCCATGGTAGGGGAATCTAGGCCACAGTTTCAGGAAAATAGGGCATCAAATTAAAACCGAAGTGCAGAGAAATTTCTTTAGCCAGTGGGTTATGAGTCTGACACTTGTTTCCACAGGTGGCAGTGGAAGCAAGGTGATTGGATGTTTGTAAGACAGAAATTGACAGGTATTTGAATAGTCAGGGCATCATGTGTTTTGGGTAGAAGGTCGGGGAGTGGGGAAGAGTGACAAGCATCAGCGCATGATTAAATGGGTCGATTAGTCTACTTCTGCTCTTGTATCTTGGGGAGAAACCAAAAATTGTGATTGCTTTGTGGAGCACCTGTTTTCTCCAATCAGCGCTAACTCTTCATCAAGACTCCCTGCTGCTATTGAAGAGGTGATCCTTTCTTTTCAAAGGGAGTTCTGTGAGTCTCTCTCTCACTGCACCCCGTCTGCATTCCCTGCCAACCTGGCCTCTCTGCTGTTAGCTTGTGCTGCTGCCCATGCCCCTTCTTCACTCTTTTTCCCTGCCTTTTTAATCTGGAACCTGTCTGCTTTTAGCTCGTACCTTGTCAAAGGGGTCAGGCCTAAAGCATCGGTTATATGTATATCGTTGGACGATGCAGGACCTCCTGAGTTTTTTAAGCAATTGGTATGAACTTCAATTGCAGCAACTGCTGACTATCCTGTTTCATTTCCCGTCTTCCTGCACTGCATTTCACCTCTGCGACGGTCTTTTGTCACTATCCTTTCTTCCATGTCCTCACACTCCCAACTGCTCCCGTTGACCAGATTTACATCTTATTCCCATGGTCATCCCAGTTTGACCCTGTCAGAGAAATGAACCCTCACCAAAAGTCTCCAGCCTAACAGCCTTTTCTTGGTCTACTTCCTAGTTTTAAAATCTGGTCTCTGACATGAAAGATTGGCTTTCCTTCCCTTCCTGCAGAAGTGACCATCCTATAGAATCGTTCCAATTCTTTTAAAATATTTGAAACCCAAGAACATGACATCACAGATACTGACCTTTCATCATTACTAGTGTGTGCTTAACTTTTTTCTGTCAAGTCCCACTGAGCTGCAACCAGATCTTTCCCCTCCAAACCTTCTGTGTCCATGTATCTGTCCAAATTTTTCTTAAATATAAATGTTGAGCCTGTATTTACCACTGAGCTGGCAGCTCATTCCACATTCCCACCACTCTCTGTGAGAAGAAATTATCCCTAATGTTCAATTTAAACTTCCCCCTTTCACACTTAACCCATGTTCACTGATTTTTAATCTTTCATAACCTCAATGGAGAAAACCTGGCTTGTATTTACTCCATCTATACCCTCATAAATTTGAATACCTCTATCAACTCATCCCTCATGCTTCAGGGAATAAAGTTCTAACTTGTTTAACCTTTCTCTGCAACCCAGTTCCTGAAGTCTGGTCCACATCCTTGTAAATCTGCTCTACACTCTTTTCACCTTGTTTATGTCTTTCCTGTAGTTATGTGGCCCAATCTGTGCACAATACTCCAAATTTTGCCTCGCCAATGTCTCGTACAACTTCAACATAACATCCCAACTCTTGTACTCAGTGTTTGGATTTATGAATACCAATATGCCGAAATCTCTCTTTCTGACCCTATCTACTTGTGACATCACTTTCAAGGACACGGCAGCAATCCTCAAAGCACACCACTGGTCATTGCTTGCAGCCAGGAAGGCAATCGTTAACTCATCTACTTAAAAATATACACTAAAAAAAACTGAGCAGCCTATCCTGAGGATCTGTTGAATAGTTTAAAACATTGCTCCGGTCTACACCGACAGATAACAAACACAGCAAGAATTATATTGTCTGGAAAGGAAGAGGTAATTCATAGAATAACACCAGTTATATCCCATGAAAGTCATCAATAAATGGTTTCCAGCTTTCTTCAAACTTAGCAGTGGATTCTCAAGACGACTTCTGATGTTTTCGAGATTTAAGAAAGACAACACGAGAAAACCATTGGTATATTGTAGGAGAATCAGTGTCTTTCCATTTAAGTAAAATGGCTCTTCCAGCTAATAGAGTTTTAAAACCTACCACTCGTTAATGCAGAAGTAGATAAACAACTGAAATCCAAAAAAAGAGCAGTTGAAGGGTCAGGTTGTAATTGAAAAATCAGAATCATTGATTGAGTTGAAAAAAATTATTTCCAGAATTTTTATAACACTGAACATGATCAAAACCTATGAGTCAATGAAGCCACTTCAATATTGCATCTGTCACAAGTGGAGCTTGTATTAGGAAAAACGCAAGCTAGTTTATCTTTAGACATATAAGCTCTATGATCTTTTTAAGCTGCGTTATAGAATGATATGCACAAAGTGAAGAAGCATTAACTAGTCTGGTAATTCATACCCATATTTCAGGAGGTAACGTTACTTTCAAAAATTGATAAGAAGGATGAAAGCCAAGTCAAAAGCCAAGTAACAGCGATGCTGGAAATCTGTCATAAAAGGAGAAATCACTTATGATTCTCAACAATTCAGTATGCATTTGTAGAGATAAAAACAGAAATAAGATTTCATTTTGATAACCTTGCATTGGAGGTTGTGTGTGGTGATGGCTTGTGCTAAAATTCAACTATATTTTCTTTATTTATTTGTATAATTGTCCAATGTTTTTTGGACCACTTTTTCAGGTTAAAAAAAGAGTGTTTGGGTTCAGGTCGACCTTTACATATGTTGAACTTTAGACCTCAGTAAGATTCAGAATTTATTTTAGGAGATCTGAATGGGAATATTTGATTATTCCCATCAACTGCTCGCAAAGAGTTCAGATAGGCAGGAAGTTGGGTCCAGGATCTGCGATCGGGAGTTTGGATGGGCTGGGGTGAGGATCAGCATTCAGGAGCTTGGATGTGTGGGTTGACAGTTCCAAAAATATGGGTGTTGACTTTTACATGGTATCGATGATAACACTAATATATTTTGCTTTGAGCATAGTGGAACATAAAACCCATCAGCAAGAGATATTCACCAAGACAAATGGTTACTCAAACAAAAGTTGCTTTTATGATATTTAAATGTGAAAATTGAATCAAACTTTAAATTCTCACTATTGACTGATATAATCCCCTTCTAATTCTAAGCACAAGTGTATTTAATGTGTGTGTAAGTTTTTCAAAGTTTTCTGTTTCACAGGCCAATCTCACTTCTTTCCTTCAAGTTCACTGGTTGCAGGCAATTCTTTTAGTGTGCACATAATTTAAAATGTATTAAGTTCACTCCACTTTGGTGCATGAAAGGTAAATGATTACCACTCAGGAAGGTTCTTGATGGTTTTCAGAGAGATTTGTTGTTCCTTTTTAATCAGCCACTTTAATGTCCACTACAAATGAAATTTGCACCTTCAGGGTTTTCCAGATGATAACCTTTTTCTTTCAGGTCACCACAGAGTGCCTTTTTGTTTCTCTTATTCCAGGTGAAACATTAGGCATCCAGTGCTCTCCTCTTGCATTAACCACAAGGGCTTTGATCAGGCTGAATCAATCACTTACAATCTGTCTTTTAGAAGCTTGCTCTGTTTCAGTCCCTGTTGCTGTCGTTGGCTGAAACACTAGAAATGATCACACTCTCACGCACACTCACTCGCAAGCACACTTCCAGACAGCAGTGGCTCCGACATGCTTTTTCATCTGTTGCCTTTTGCAAACAACAATCCATTACATTCCTCAAAGTTGCTGTGCAAGTTGATAAGTTGACAAAAAAATGTTTTGGTCATTATAGAGGGGGGAATGCTTTCAAGATCTGCAAGGTAATATTGCAGTTATATAAAGCTGTGGTTAAACCCCACTTAGAGCATTGTGTACAGTTCTGATCACCTTATTATTGGAATGATGCAAATGTTTGGGATAAGGTGCAGAGCAGATTTACCAGGATGATGCATGGAATACAGTCCATGTGCTATGGAGAATGGTTGAGTGAGCTAAGGCTTATCTCTTTGGAGCAATAGAGAATGAGGGTGACTTAATTGAGGTGAATGTTTTTAAATGAAGAAATGTTTTTATAGACATAACACCATAACAAGCACTTCTTTCCACAAACCTGCACCACCGAAATGTGAACCATTATTCCACGATGCCCAAATGCCTACAGTATGATAACAGGCCATTTTACCCAACGTTTGTGCTGCCAAATTACCCCCCAATTACCCCCCAATTACCCCCCAATTACCCCCCAATTACCCCCCAATTACCCCCCAATTACCCCCCAATTACCCCCCAATTACCCCCCAATTACCCCCCAATTACCCCCCAATTACCCCGCAATTACCCCCTAATCTCCCCCTGAAGAAAATATTTTGATTGGGGGAGATTTTAATTGTGTATTAGATCCATTATTAGATAAATCCCCAAAAATTGTGAACAAATTACAGGCAGCGGTTAAATTGATCTTGCTGATGAAAGATTTAAATCGGTTCGAATTTTGGAGAAGATTAAACCCTACTGTGAAAGATTTTTTATTTTACTATCCACCCCATAATTATTTTTCAAGGATTGACTTTTTTTAGTATCTGCACATTTGCAATCATGTTTTATTCAAGCTGAATATAAGAGTAGAATTATTTCTGATCATTTATTTTTATTTATTTCTTGTGTTAGACTGGAAGTTAGTCAATCAACTTGTTTTTGGAGGTTTAATGCAATGTAACCAAAAAAAAAACGGAATTTGTAAAATTTATTTAGGATCAATTGCTTATTTTTTTAGATCTGAATAGGAATAAAGTTCAAAGCAATTTTACTCTATGGGATGCTTTGAAGGCATTTTTACGTGGTCAAATTATTAGTTACGCAACAAAGGAAAAGAAGAAGTTTTTGGCAGAGACTTGGTCTTTGGAGAAACAGCTGATTTGGAAAAAGAATTCCAGAGGAATTGTACAGAGGATAATAAGGCAGTTTTGACAAAACTGAAGTTAGGTTATAATACATTACAAACATATCAGTTTGAACGTCTGATTCAAAGATATAAACAGCGCTATTATGAGTAGGGATAGAGCCTATAAAGTTTTGGCCTGGCAATTGAAAACAGAACAGATATCAAGAACTATTAATGCTGTGAGGAAAGATAATTCAGTTACTTTTATACCTGAGTAGATGAATGAACAATTTTTTAATCATTTTATTCGAAATTATATACTTCTGAGGGAGTTCGAGATGACAGATTGATTGAATCTTTTTTGTCAGAATTAAATTTGCCAATATTAGGGGAAGATGATGTGAGGAAATTAGATTCTCCTTTTTCAGATTTAGAAATAAAGGATGTTATTTAACAAATGCCTAATGGCAAATCTCCGGGAGATGATGGGTTTACTGTTGATTTTATAAAGCTTTTTATGATGACCTGTCCTCTTTGTTTATGGACATTCTTCATCAGGTAACTCAAGAACAAGCCCTACCAGTTTAAGTGCAGTAATAACAGTTATACCAAAAAAAGACAGAGTTTCTTTGAAAGTGGCTTCATATCGACCAATTTCTTTATTGAATGTCGATTATAAAATAATAGTGAAATTATTGGCCGATAGACTTGCAAAGTATTTACCACAATTGGTAAATGCTGATCAGGCTGGTTTTTTTTAAAAAATGGGTGTGCCTCTGACAATATACTTAGAGCAATTTCATTGATTAATGCTTCACGACAGCGACCTGACCTATCAATGGTTGTTGGACTACATGATGATAAAGATTTTGATGGGGTCAAATGGAATATTTCATTTAAAGTGTTAGAGAAATATAAGTTTGGACCCTTTTTTATTGGTTCGGTGAAGGCATTATATAAAATCCTGTAGCTAGGGTGAAGACAAATGGTCAAACCTCTTCTTTCTTTAAATTATCATGTTCTACTCATCAAGGTTTCCCTTTGTCACCAGCTCTATTTGTGTTGGTAATTGAACCTTTAGCTCAGGCTATTTGACAGAATGAGAATATTAGAGTATAAAGTTAGCAGATGAGGAATATAAGATCAATTTATTTGTGGATGATGTTTTGATATATTTAACTAATCCAGAACGATCTTTAACTTACTTGTAAGAATGTTTGGAATGATATGGTAAATTATCAGGTTATAAAGTGCATTGGGATAACAGTGAAATACTACCAATTTCTGAAGGAAACTACGACCAGTGTAGACAAATTACTAAACTTCGATGGACTGATAAAATTAAGTATTTAGGGATAATGATTGAGGTTAAGATTCAATCATTGTATCACTTAAATGATGTACTGTTATTGAGATAGATTAGAGCTGATTTGATTAAATGGAAGGATTTACCTTTGTCTTTAATAGGTTGAGTAAACTGTAGTAAGATGAATATTTATCCACAAATCTAATATCTTTTTCAATTGATTCCTTGTCCCCTGTCAATATCTTTTTTTCAATATTTAAATAAAGCAGTTCAAGAATTTTTATGGAAGGGAAAATTAGCAAGAGTAGCGATGCATAAAGTGACTTGGAAGTATGCTTTGGGAGGTTTGCAATGACCTCGCTTCCAAAATTATTTCTAGGCATCTCAGTTAAGATTTATTAATTGTATGTTAGATGTTACGTGTCCCCCTCATTGGGCCAAGGTGGAATTGGCTGGTAGATCGGAATCTTGTCCACATCAATTTATATTTAAATGGAATTCTGTTTTGTTATAAAGATATGATGTACCTGAAGCAATTATTAGGGATTTGAAATAAAAGGAATTTATTAATAGGTTCCAAGGGTAAAATATTGGTTCAGGCTCCCATATATCAAAATAAATTAATTCCTTTTACATAGAATAACAGAGTTTTAAGAAATTGGAAAAATAAAAAAATAAAATCATTGCAGGATTTCTTTGAAGAGGGTGAATTTTTATCATTTAAACAATTTGGAGAGAAATTTGGAATTTCAGGGAATTCTTTGTTTATTATCAAATTAGAGAATTACTAAAAGAACATTTTTGAAGAGAATTGAAAATTTCTAAGTTGATGAAATTTGAGACTATGATTTTTCATTTTTTGGATAAGGGTTTTATTTCAGAGATGAATGCCTTGTTACAAGACACTATGGAAGAAATAAACTTAGATAAATCTAGGATTAAATGGGAAAGTGATTTAACTTGTGATATTGACCAGACTCACTGGGAGAGGATGTGTTTGGAAGGTGTGAATCAATTGCTTAATGTAAGATATAGTATGATTAATGATAATTTTTTGAATCAATTATATCTAACTCCTGAGAAATTGAGGAAATATTGATTGAGTAATTCAGAGTTGTGTTTTAGATGTGGATTATGTGTTGGAACTTTTTTACACTCGGTCTGGATTTGTGATAAAGTTCAATCGTTCTGGGATAAAATTAGGGATTTTCTTCAATATTTGTTTAAAATTCAATTTTTATTTAGATCCCAAAATTTTCTTGCTGTGTGGAATTGTTCTGTTTTTGGACTTGGGGTGAGAAAAGTTTCAGATAGCCATTTTGCATTTAGCATTGACGGTGGCACGTAAATTTATTGCAATTTCTTGGAAAGATGAAGTTGAGATAAATGTAAATCGTTGGCATAATGAGTTGAAGTCTTGTATTTATATGGAAAAACTAACTATAATTTACATGATAATTTTGATTTTTTTTATGAAGATGTGGTCACCTTATTTGAGATGTATGAACTTAGTAATATCTTATATTGTGATAAATGTTTTTGCTTCCCTTGTGGGGTCTCTTGTGGGAGGTGGGGAAGTGATGGGATAGTTGTAGTTTTACTTTTAATGTTAATGTTATAGATTTTCATTGTTGGGGGGAGGGAGGGATGGGATAGTTCTAGTTTTAGTTTTAATGTTATGGATTTTGTAAAAGTTTTCGTTTGAAAATTTTAAAATTATGTTTAAAAAAAGACTTAACAATTACAAATTGAACTTCATATCCACTGACATCCTATGAACTACAAAGGGTAAAAAAAAAAGTATATGCATGGCAGATACAACAGAATATCCCAGATAAATACTTCTAGCACTGAATGCCCAGTGTGTTTAATTTAATGTTGAAAGAATGAAAGATTATGCCTCATGGGCCCTCAAATCAGGTCTGGCATGAGGTAGAACAATAGTTAGTCCTTGGCCTTAACTCTTCTTTCCCTCCTGGTTTACTATCTCAGTTCCCACATTGCTGATTTGAACTTAACTCTGTCACAGAAATGGGTGTCCAAAATCATTACTGGAAGTTTGCCTGGGGTTAGCAGTCAATTTTAACAGACTGGGATTTTGTAAACAGGTGAAGAGGAATTTGGCAGCCATTTTATATTTGCCGTGAGAAGAGCTGTGAAATGGATAATTGGTGTAACAGGTTTCAACAGAGATTTTATTTGAAGGCTGCACCGGTCATTGGAATCAGGTGTCTTAGGCAGTTGGAGTTGAAAAGCTCAGATCAGCAGGAAGCTGATTGGGCAATAGAGATCAAGTGATCCAGGGAACTTGTGTCACAGGGTGATATTAATTCACTTCAACTCATCAGTGAAGGGAGTAGGTATTACTGATTGGAGTTCCACATAGTACATGCAGCAGTGAGTAGGAAATTTACAATTTTTTTTCTACATTGGCCTTGTAATCACCCATTGCAGAACCTTTTAAAAATGCATGTTTTTTCCTCAGATATGGGAGGGGGAGCAGTATTGACTGGTTCATTCCTGTTCTCTGTAGCCTGTACCCTGTAATGGTGTTGATTTCCTCCAATTTTCTCCAACATCATAAGGATGTATATCTTGGTATTTATCTATGTTACATTGCTACTGGTGTGGATGGATTCTAGAATCAATGGGTATGTGGGAAAATGGGTTACTGGGTAATTAATGGCAAAATGGAATTAATCTGGCTTGGCACTAACTTGTGGAGCTAAATGGTGATTTTAAAAAATCTATATTGTAAGGAAATATGAACAAGATCAAATATAACATCAGGCATTTGGCTCTAAAATGTACTCCTCCTCAATAAAAAGGTACACCTCACAACATTTCTAAATCTTTCCTTCTCACCTACAATCTATGCAGTCTAGATTTAATGCCCAAGTCTGTGGAAAAGACTGACTATTTACCTTATCTGTAACCCTCATGATTTTATGAGCAGTGAGTTTCTCCCCCCCCAACCTCCCCCCGATAGTTGCCTCTTTCCCAAAATGGAGAAAAATCCCAGTCTATCCAGCCTCTCCCTATAATTCAAGCTTCCTAGTCCAAGTTATATTCAAGTGACTCTTTTCTACATCAGTTGTCGCATAATATCCCTGTTCCTGTACTCTATGCCCTAATCAGTGAATGCAAGTTGCCTGGTTAACAAAGCCCCTGATTGCACATCATCCATTTCATGTACCACTACTCTTATCACCTCTTCTGGGCAGAAGAGAGAGAAGAGTTGGTCTTGTGCTCATATTCCACCCCATCAGCCTTCATATTCAACAGATCCTTTTCTGCAATTTCTACTACCTTCAAAGAATTTCTAGTATGAAAGATTGGCTTTCCTTCCCTTCCTGCAGAAGTGACCATCCTATAGAATCGTCCCAGTTCTTTTAAAATATTTGAAACCCAAGAACATGACATCACAGATACTGACCTTTCATCATTACTAGTGTGTGCTTAACTTTTTTCTGTCAAGTCCCACTGAGCTGCACCCAGATCTTTCCCTCCAAACCTTCTGTGTCCATGTATCTGTCCAAATTTTTCTTAAATATCAATGTTGAGCCTGTATTTACCACTGAGCTGGCAGCTCATTCCACATTCCCACCACTCTCTGTGAGAAGAAATTATGCCTAATGTTCAATTTAAACTTCCCCCTTTCAGACTTGACCCATGTTCACTGATTTTTAATCTTTCCTAACCTCAATGGAGAAAACCTGGCTTGTATTTACTCCATCTCTACCCTCATAAATTTGTATACCTCTATCAACTCATCCCTCATGCTTCAGGGAATAAAGTTCTAACTTGTTTAACCTTTCTCTGCAACCCAGTTCCTGAAGTCTGGGCCACATCCTTGTAAATCTGCTCTACACTCTTTTCACCTTGTTGATGTCTTTCCTGAAGTTATGTGGCCCAATCTGTGCACAATACTCCAAATTTTGCCTCGCCAATGTCTCGTACAACTTCAACATAACATCCCAACTCTTGTACTCAGTGTTTGGATTTATGAATACCAATATGCCAAAAGCTCTCTTTCTGACCCTATCTACTTGTGATATCACTTTCAAGGACACGGCAGCAATCCTCAAAGCACACCACTGGTCATTGCTTGCAGCCAGGAAGGCAATCATTAACTCATCTACTTAAAAATATACACTAAAAAAAACTGAGCAGCCTATCCTGAGGATCTGTTGAATAGTTTAAAACGTTGCTCCGGTCAATACCGACAGATAACAAACACAGCAAGAATTATATTGTCTGGAAAGGAAGAGGTAATTCATAGAATAACACCAGTTATATCCCATGAAAGTAATCAATAAATGGTTTCCAGCTTTCTTCAAACTTAGCAGTGGATTCTCAAGACGACTTCTGATGTTTTTGAGATTTAAGAAAGACAACATGAGAAAACTATTGATATATTGTAGGAGAATCAGTGTCTTTCCATTTAAGTAAAATGGCTCTTCTAGCTAATAGAGTAGAAAAACCTACCACTCGTTATTGCAGAAGTAGATAAACAACTGAAATCCAAAAAAAGGGCAGTTGAAGGGTCAGGTTGTAATTGAAAAATCAGAATCATTGATTGAGTTGAAAAAAAATATTTCCAGAATTTTTATAACACTGAACAGGATCAAAACCTATGAGTCAATGAAGCCACTTCAATATTGCATCTGTCACAAGTGGAGCTTGTATTAGGAAAAACACAAGCTAGTTTATCTTTAGACATATAAGCTCTATGATCTTTTTAAGCTGCGTTTTCGAATGATGTGCACAAAGTGAAGAAGCAATAACTAGTCTGGTAATTCATACCCATATTTCAGGAGGTAATGTTACTTTCAAAAATTGATAAGAAGGATGAAAACCAAGTCAAAAGACAAGTAACAGCGATGCTGGAAATCTGTCATAAAAGCAGAAATCACTTATGATTCTCAGCAATTCAGTATGCATTTGTAGAGATAAAAACAGAAATAAGATTTCATTTTGATAACCTTGCATTGGAGGTTGTATGTGGTGATGGCTTGTCCTAAAATTCAACGATATTTACTTTATTTATTTGTATAATTGTCCAATGTTTTTTATACCACTTTTTCAGGTTTAAAAAAAAGAGGGTTTGGGTTCAGGTCGACCTTTACATATGTTGAACTTTAGACCTCAGTGATTCAGAATTTGTTTTAGGAGATCTGAATGGGAATATTTGATTATTCCCATCAACTGCTCGCAATGAGTTCAGATAGGCAGGAAGTTGGGTTTAGGATCCGCGATCGGGAGCTTGGATGTCCTGGGGTGAGGATCAGCATTCAGGAGCTTGGATGTGTGGGTTGACAGTTCCAAAAATATGGGTGTTGACTTTTACATGGTATCGATGATAACACTAATATATTTTGTTTTGAGCATATTGGAACATAAAACCCATCAGCAAGAGATATTCACCAAGACAAATGGTTACTCAAACAAAAGTTGCTTTTATGATATTTAAATGTGAAAATTGAATCAAACTTCAACTTCTCACTATTGAATTATATAATCCCCTTCTAATTCTAAGCACAAGTGTATTTGTTGTGTGTAAGTTTTTCAAAGTTTTCTGTTTCACAGTCCAATCTGACTTCTTTCCTTCAAGTTCACTGGTTGCAGGCAATTCTTATAGTGTGCACAGAATTTAAAATGTATAAAGTTCACTCGACTTTGGTGCAGGAAAGGTAAATGATTACCATTCAGGAAGGTTCTTGTTGGTTTTCAGAGAGATTTGTTGTTCCTTTTTAAACAGCCACTTCAATGTCCACTACAAATGAAATTTACACCTTCAGGGTTTTCCAGATGATAACCTTTTTCTTTCAGGTCACCACAGAGTGCCTTTTTGTTTCTCTTATTCCAGGTGAAACATTAGGCAGCCAGTGCTCTCCTCTTGCATTAACCACAAGGGCTTTGATCAGGCTGAATCAAGCACTTACAATCTTGCTCTGTTTCAGTCCCCTTTGCTGTCGTTGGCTGAAACACTAGAAATGATCACACTCTCATGCTCACTCACTCGCAAGCACTCTTCCAGACAGCAGTGGCTCCGACATGCTTTTTCATCTGTTGCCTTTTGCAAACAACAATCCATTACATTCCTCAAAGTTGCTGTGCAAGTTGATAAGTTGACAAAAAAATGTTTTGGTCATTATAGAGGGGGGAATGCTTTCAAGATCTGCAAGGTAATATTGCAGTTATATAAAGCTGTGGTTAAACCCCACTTAGAGCATTGTGTACAGTTCTGATCACCTTATTATTAGAATTATGCAAATGTTTGGGATAAGGTGCAGAGCAGATTTACCAGGATGCTGCATGGAATACAGTCTATGTGCTATGGAGAATGGTTGAGTGAGCTAAGGCTTATCTCTTTGGAGCAATAGAGAATGAGGGTGACTTAATTGAGGTGAATGTTTTTAAATGAAGAAATGTTTTAAAAGACACAACACCATAACAAGCACTTCTTTCTACAAATCTGCAACACCGAAATGTGACCAATTATTCCACGATGCCCAAATGCCTACAGTATGGTAACTGTCCATTTTGCCCAATGTTTGTGCTGCCAAATTTACCCCCTAATTACACCTAATTACACCTAATTACACCTAATTACACCTAATTACACCTAATTACACCTAATTACACCTAATTACACCTAATTACACCTAATTACCCCTAATTACCCCTAATTACCCCTAATTACCCCTAATTACCCCTAATTACCCCTAATTACCCCTAATTACCCCTAATTACCCCTAATTACCCCTAATTACCCCTAATTACCCCTAATTACCCCTAATTACCCCTAATTGCCCCTAATTGCCCCTAATTGCCCCTAATTGCCCCTAATTGCCCCTAATTGCCCCTAATTGCCCCTAATTGCCCCTAATTGCCGCTAATTGCCGCTAATTGCCGCTAATTACCGCTAATTACCCCCCAATCACCCCCCAATCAACCCCCAATTACCCCCTAATCTCCCCCTGAAGAAAATATTTTGATTGGGGGAGATTTTAATTGTGTATTAGATCCATTAGTAGATAAATCCCCAAAAATTGTGAACAAATTACAGGCAGCGGTTAAATTGATCTTGCTGATGAAAGATTTAAATCGGTTCGAATTTTGGAGAAGATTAAACCCTACTGTGAAAGATTTTTTATTTTACTATCCACCCCATAATTATTTTTCAAGGATTGACTTTTTTTAGTATCTGCACATTTGCAATCATGTTTTATTCAAGCTGAATATAAGAGTAGAATTATTTCTGATCATTTATTGTTATTTATTTCTTGTGTTAGACTGGAAGTTAGTCAATCAACTTGTTTTTGGAGGTTTAATGCAATGTAACCAAAAAAAACGGAATTTGTAAAATTTATTTAGGATCAATTGCTTATTTTTTTAGATCTGAATAGGAATAAAGTTCAAAGCAATTTTACTCTATGGGATGCTTTGAAGGCATTTTTACGTGGTCAAATTATTAGTTACGCAACAAAGGAAAAGAAGAAGTTTTTGGCAGAGACTTGGTCTTTGGAGAAACAGCTGATTTGGAAAAAGAATTCCAGAGGAATTGTACAGAGGATAATAAGGCAGTTTTGACAAAACTGAAGTTAGGTTATAATACATTACAAACATATCAGTTTGAACGTCTGATTCAAAGATATAAACAGCGCTATTATGAGTAGGGATAGAGCCTATAAAGTTTTGGCCTGGCAATTGAAAACAGAACAGATATCAAGAACTATTAATGCTGTGAGGAAAGATAATTCAGTTACTTTTATACCTGAGTAGATGAATGAACAATTTTTTAATCATTTTATTCGAAATTATATACTTCTGAGGGAGTTCGAGATGACAGATTGATTGAATCTTTTTTGTCAGAATTAAATTTGCCAATATTAGGGGAAGATGATGTGAGGAAATTAGATTCTCCTTTTTCAGATTTAGAAATAAAGGATGTTATTTAACAAATGCCTAATGGCAAATCTCCGGGAGATGATGGGTTTACTGTTGATTTTATAAAGCTTTTTATGATGACCTGTCCTCTTTGTTTATGGACATTCTTCATCAGGTAACTCAAGAACAAGCCCTACCAGACTTGCGTTTAAGTGCAGTAATAACAGTTATACCAAAAAAAGACAGAGTTTCTTTGAAAGTGGCTTCATATCGACCAATTTCTTTATTGAATGTCGATTATAAAATAATAGTGAAATTATTGGCCGATAGACTTGCAAAGTATTTACCACAATTGGTACATGCTGATCAGGCTGGTTTTTTTTAAAAAATGGGTGTGCCTCTGACAATATACTTAGAGCAATTTCATTGATTAATGCTTCACGACAGCGACCTGACCTATCAATGGTTGTTGGACTACATGATGATAAAGATTTTGATGGGGTCAAATGGAATATTTCATTTAAAGTGTTAGAGAAATATAAGTTTGGACCCTTTTTTATTGGTTCGGTGAAGGCATTATATAAAATCCTGTAGCTAGGGTGAAGACAAATGGTCAAACCTCTTCTTTCTTTAAATTATCATGTTCTACTCATCAAGGTTTCCCTTTGTCACCAGCTCTATTTGTGTTGGTAATTGAACCTTTAGCTCAGGCTATTTGACAGAATGAGAATATTAGAGTATAAAGTTAGCAGATGAGGAATATAAGATCAATTTATTTGTGGATGATGTTTTGATATATTTAACTAATCCAGAACGATCTTTAACTTACTTGTAAGAATGTTTGGAATGATATGGTAAATTATCAGGTTATAAAGTGCATTGGGATAACAGTGAAATACTACCAATTTCTGAAGGAAACTACGACCAGTGTAGACAAATTACTAAACTTCGATGGACTGATAAAATTAAGTATTTAGGGATAATGATTGAGGTTAAGATTCAATCATTGTATCACTTAAATGATGTACTGTTATTGAGATAGATTAGAGCTGATTTGATTAAATGGAAGGATTTACCTTTGTCTTTAATAGGTTGAGTAAACTGTAGTAAGATGAATATTTATCCACAAATCTAATATCTTTTTCAATTGATTCCTTGTCCCCTGTCAATATCTTTTTTTCAATATTTAAATAAAGCAGTTCAAGAATTTTTATGGAAGGGAAAATTAGCAAGAGTAGCGATGCATAAAGTGACTTGGAAGTATGCTTTGGGAGGTTTGCAATGACCTCGCTTCCAAAATTATTTCTAGGCATCTCAGTTAAGATTTATTAATTGTATGTTAGATGTTACGTGTCCCCCTCATTGGGCCAAGGTGGAATTGGCTGGTAGATCGGAATCTTGTCCACATCAATTTATATTTAAATGGAATTCTGTTTTGTTATAAAGATATGATGTACCTGAAGCAATTATTAGGGATTTGAAATAAAAGGAATTTATTAATAGGTTCCAAGGGTAAAATATTGGTTCAGGCTCCCATATATCAAAATAAATTAATTCCTTTTACATAGAATAACAGAGTTTTAAGAAATTGGAAAAATAAAAAAATAAAATCATTGCAGGATTTCTTTGAAGAGGGTGAATTTTTATCATTTAAACAATTTGGAGAGAAATTTGGAATTTCAGGGAATTCTTTGTTTATTATCAAATTAGAGAATTACTAAAAGAACATTTTTGAAGAGAATTGAAAATTTCTAAGTTGATGAAATTTGAGACTATGATTTTTCATTTTTTGGATAAGGGTTTTATTTCAGAGATGAATGCCTTGTTACAAGACACTATGGAAGAAATAAACTTAGATAAATCTAGGATTAAATGGGAAAGTGATTTAACTTGTGATATTGACCAGACTCACTGGGAGAGGATGTGTTTGCAAGGTGTGAATCAATTGCTTAATGTAAGATATAGTATGATTAATGATAATTTTTTGAATCAATTATATCTAACTCCTGAAAAATTGAGGAAATATTGATTGAGTAATTCAGAGTTGTGTTTTAGATGTGGATTATGTGTTGGAAGTTTTTTACACTCGGTCTGGATTTGTGATAAAGTTCAATCGTTCTGGGATAAAATTAGGGATTTTCTTCAATATTTGTTTAAAATTCAATTTTTATTTAGATCCCAAAATTTTCTTGCTGTGTGGAATTGTTCTGTTTTTGGACTTGGGGTGAGAAAAGTTTCAGATAGCCATTTTGCATTTAGCATTGACGGTGGCACGTAAATTTATTGCAATTTCTTGGAAAGATGAAGTTGAGATAAATGTAAATCGTTGGCATAATGAGTTGAAGTCTTGTATTTATATGGAAAAACTAACTATAATTTACATGATAATTTTGATTTTTTTTCATGAAGATGTGGTCACCTTATTTGAGATGTATGAACTTAGTAATATCTTATATTGTGATAAATGTTTTTGCTTCCCTTGTGGGGTCTCTTGTGGGAGGTGGGGAAGTGATGGGATAGTTGTAGTTTTACTTTTAATGTTAATGTTATAGATTTTCATTGTTAGGGGGAGGGAGGGATGGGATAGTTCTAGTTTTAGTTTTAATGTTATGGATTTTGTAAAAGTTTTCGTTTGAAAATTTTAAAATTACGTTTAAAAAAAGACTTAACAATTACAAATTGAACTTCATATCCACTGACATCCTATGAACTACAAAGGGTAAAAAAAAAGTATATGCATGGCAGATACAACAGAATATCCCAGATAAATACTTCTAGCACTGAATGCCCAGTGTGTTTAATTTAATGTTGAAAGAATGAAAGATTATGCCTCATGGGCCCTCAAATCAGGTCTGGCATGAGGTAGAACAATAGTTAGTCCTTGGCCTTAACTCTTCTTTCCCTCCTGGTTTACTATCTCAGTTCCCACATTGCTGATTTGAACTTAACTCTGTCACAGAAATGGGTGTCCAAAATCATTACTGGAAGTTTGCCTGGGGTTAGCAGTCAATTTTAACAGACTGGGATTTTGTAAACAGGTGAAGAGGAATTTGGCAGCCATTTTATATTTGCCGTGAGAAGAGCTGTGAAATGGATAATTGGTGTAACAGATTTCAACAGAGATTTTATTTGAAGGCTGCACCGGTCATTGGAATCAGGTGTCTTAGGCAGTTGGAGTTGAAAAGCTCAAATCAGCAGGAAGCTGATTGGGCAATAGAGATCAAGTGATCCAGGGAACTTGTGTCACAGGGTGATATTAATTCACTTCAACTCATCAGTGAAGGGAGTAGGTATTACTGATTGGAGTTCCACATAGTACATGCAGCAGTGAGTAGGAAATTTACAATTTTTTTTCTACATTGGCCTTGTAATCACCCATTGCAGAACCTTTTAAAAATGCATGTTTTTTCCTCAGATATGGGAGGGGGAGCAGTATTGACTGGTTCATTCCTGTTCTCTGTAGCCTGTACCCTGTAATGGTGTTGATTTCCTCCAATTTTCTCCAACATCATAAGGATGTATATCTTGGTATTTATCTATGTTACATTGCTACTGGTGTGGATGGATTCTAGAATCAATGGGTATGTGGGAAAATGGGTTACTGGGTAATTAATGGCAAAATGGAATTAATCTGGCTTGGCACTAACTTGTGGAGCTAAATGGTGATTTTAAAAAATCTATATTGTAAGGAAATATGAACAAGATCAAATATAACATCAGGCATTTGGCTCTAAAATGTACTCCTCCTCAATAAAAAGGTACACCTCACAACATTTCTAAATCTTTCCTTCTCACCTACAATCTATGCAGTCTAGATTTAATGCCCAAGTCTGTGGAAAAGACTGACTATTTACCTTATCTGTAACCCTCATGATTTTATGAGCAGTGAGTTTCTCCCCCCCCCAACCTCCCCCCGATAGTTGCCTCTTTCCCAAAATGGAGAAAAATCCCAGTCTATCCAGCCTCTCCCTATAATTCAAGCTTCCTAGTCCAAGTTATATTCAAGTGACTCTTTTCTACATCAGTTGTCGCATAATATCCCTGTTCCTGTACTCTATGCCCTAATCAGTGAATGCAAGTTGCCTGGTTAACAAAGCCCCTGATTGCACATCATCCATTTCATGTACCACTACTCTTATCACCTCTTCTGGGCAGAAGAGAGAGAAGAGTTGGTCTTGTGCTCATATTCCACCCCATCAGCCTTCATATTCAACAGATCCTTTTCTGCAATTTCTACTACCTTCAAAGAATTTCTAGTATGAAAGATTGGCTTTCCTTCCCTTCCTGCAGAAGTGACCATCCTATAGAATCGTCCCAGTTCTTTTAAAATATTTGAAACCCAAGAACATGACATCACAGATACTGACCTTTCATCATTACTAGTGTGTGCTTAACTTTTTTCTGTCAAGTCCCACTGAGCTGCACCCAGATCTTTCCCTCCAAACCTTCTGTGTCCATGTATCTGTCCAAATTTTTCTTAAATATCAATGTTGAGCCTGTATTTACCACTGAGCTGGCAGCTCATTCCACATTCCCACCACTCTCTGTGAGAAGAAATTATGCCTAATGTTCAATTTAAACTTCCCCCTTTCAGACTTGACCCATGTTCACTGATTTTTAATCTTTCCTAACCTCAATGGAGAAAACCTGGCTTGTATTTACTCCATCTCTACCCTCATAAATTTGTATACCTCTATCAACTCATCCCTCATGCTTCAGGGAATAAAGTTCTAACTTGTTTAACCTTTCTCTGCAACCCAGTTCCTGAAGTCTGGGCCACATCCTTGTAAATCTGCTCTACACTCTTTTCACCTTGTTGATGTCTTTCCTGAAGTTATGTGGCCCAATCTGTGCACAATACTCCAAATTTTGCCTCGCCAATGTCTCGTACAACTTCAACATAACATCCCAACTCTTGTACTCAGTGTTTGGATTTATGAATACCAATATGCCAAAAGCTCTCTTTCTGACCCTATCTACTTGTGATATCACTTTCAAGGACACGGCAGCAATCCTCAAAGCACACCACTGGTCATTGCTTGCAGCCAGGAAGGCAATCATTAACTCATCTACTTAAAAATATACACTAAAAAAAACTGAGCAGCCTATCCTGAGGATCTGTTGAATAGTTTAAAACGTTGCTCCGGTCAATACCGACAGATAACAAACACAGCAAGAATTATATTGTCTGGAAAGGAAGAGGTAATTCATAGAATAACACCAGTTATATCCCATGAAAGTCATCAATAAATGGTTTCCAGCTTTCTTCAAACTTAGCAGTGGATTCTCAAGACGACTTCTGATGTTTTTGAGATTTAAGAAAGACAACATGAGAAAACTATTGATATATTGTAGGAGAATCAGTGTCTTTCCATTTAAGTAAAATGGCTCTTCTAGCTAATAGAGTAGAAAAACCTACCACTCGTTATTGCAGAAGTAGATAAACAACTGAAATCCAAAAAAAGGGCAGTTGAAGGGTCAGGTTGTAATTGAAAAATCAGAATCATTGATTGAGTTGAAAAAAAATATTTCCAGAATTTTTATAACACTGAACAGGATCAAAACCTATGAGTCAATGAAGCCACTTCAATATTGCATCTGTCACAAGTGGAGCTTGTATTAGGAAAAACACAAGCTAGTTTATCTTTAGACATATAAGCTCTATGATCTTTTTAAGCTGCGTTTTCGAATGATGTGCACAAAGTGAAGAAGCAATAACTAGTCTGGTAATTCATACCCATATTTCAGGAGGTAATGTTACTTTCAAAAATTGATAAGAAGGATGAAAACCAAGTCAAAAGACAAGTAACAGCGATGCTGGAAATCTGTCATAAAAGCAGAAATCACTTATGATTCTCAGCAATTCAGTATGCATTTGTAGAGATAAAAACAGAAATAAGATTTCATTTTGATAACCTTGCATTGGAGGTTGTATGTGGTGATGGCTTGTCCTAAAATTCAACGATATTTACTTTATTTATTTGTATAATTGTCCAATGTTTTTTATACCACTTTTTCAGGTTTAAAAAAAAGAGGGTTTGGGTTCAGGTCGACCTTTACATATGTTGAACTTTAGACCTCAGTGATTCAGAATTTGTTTTAGGAGATCTGAATGGGAATATTTGATTATTCCCATCAACTGCTCGCAATGAGTTCAGATAGGCAGGAAGTTGGGTTTAGGATCCGCGATCGGGAGCTTGGATGTGCTGGGGTGAGGATCAGCATTCAGGAGCTTGGATGTGTGGGTTGACAGTTCCAAAAATATGGGTGTTGACTTTTACATGGTATCGATGATAACACTAATATATTTTGTTTTGAGCATATTGGAACATAAAACCCATCAGCAAGAGATATTCACCAAGACAAATGGTTACTCAAACAAAAGTTGCTTTTATGATATTTAAATGTGAAAATTGAATCAAACTTCAACTTCTCACTATTGAATTATATAATCCCCTTCTAATTCTAAGCACAAGTGTATTTGTTGTGTGTGTAAGTTTTTCAAAGTTTTCTGTTTCACAGTCCAATCTGACTTCTTTCCTTCAAGTTCACTGGTTGCAGGCAATTCTTATAGTGTGCACAGAATTTAAAATGTATAAAGTTCACTCGACTTTGGTGCAGGAAAGGTAAATGATTACCATTCAGGAAGGTTCTTGTTGGTTTTCAGAGAGATTTGTTGTTCCTTTTTAAACAGCCACTTCAATGTCCACTACAAATGAAATTTACACCTTCAGGGTTTTCCAGATGATAACCTTTTTCTTTCAGGTCACCACAGAGTGCCTTTTTGTTTCTCTTATTCCAGGTGAAACATTAGGCAGCCAGTGCTCTCCTCTTGCATTAACCACAAGGGCTTTGATCAGGCTGAATCAAGCACTTACAATCTTGCTCTGTTTCAGTCCCCTTTGCTGTCGTTGGCTGAAACACTAGAAATGATCACACTCTCACGCTCACTCACTCGCAAGCACTCTTCCAGACAGCAGTGGCTCCGACATGCTTTTTCATCTGTTGCCTTTTGCAAACAACAATCCATTACATTCCTCAAAGTTGCTGTGCAAGTTGATAAGTTGACAAAAAAATGTTTTGGTCATTATAGAGGGGGGAATGCTTTCAAGATCTGCAAGGTAATATTGCAGTTATATAAAGCTGTGGTTAAACCCCACTTAGAGCATTGTGTACAGTTCTGATCACCTTATTATTAGAATTATGCAAATGTTTGGGATAAGGTGCAGAGCAGATTTACCAGGATGCTGCATGGAATACAGTCCATGTGCTATGGAGAATGGTTGAGTGAGCTAAGGCTTATCTCTTTGGAGCAATAGAGAATGAGGGTGACTTAATTGAGGTGAATGTTTTTAAATGAAGAAATGTTTTTATAGACACAACACCATAACAAGCACTTCTTTCTACAAATCTGCAACACCGAAATGTGACCAATTATTCCACGATGCCCAAATGCCTACAGTATGGTAACTGTCCATTTTGCCCAATGTTTGTGCTGCCAAATTTACCCCCTAATTACCCCCTAATTACCCCCTAATTACCCCCTAATTACCCCCTAATTACCCCCTAATTACCCCCTAATTACCCCCTAATTACCCCCTAATTACCCCCTAATTACCCGCTAATTACCCGCTGATTACCCGCTGATTACCCGCTGATTACCCGCTGATTACCCGCTGATTACCCGCTGATTACCCGCTGATTACCCGCTGATTACCCGCTGATTACCCGCTGATTACCCGCTGATTACCCGCTGATTACCCGCTGATCACCCGCTGATCACCCGCTGATCACCCGCTGATCACCCGCTGATCACCCGCTGATCACCCGCTGATCACCCGCTGATCACCCGCTGATCACCCGCTGATCACCCGCTGATCACCCGCTGATCACCCGCTGATCACCCGCTGATCACCCGCTGATCACCCGCTGATCACCCGCTGATCACCCGCTGATCACCCGCTGATCACCCGCTGATCACCCGCTGATCACCCGCTGATCACCCGCTGATCACCCGCTGATCACCCGCTGATCACCCGCTGATCACCCGCTGATCACCCGCTGATCACCCGCTGATCACCCGCTGATCACCCGCTGATCACCCGCTGATCACCCGCTGATCACCCGCTGATCACCCGCTGATCACCCGCTGATCACCCGCTGATCACCCGCTGATCACCCGCTGATCACCCGCTGATCACCCGCTGATCACCCGCTGATCACCCGCTGATCACCCGCTGATCACCCGCTGATCACCCGCTGATCACCCGCTGATCACCCGCTGATCACCCGCTGATCACCCGCTGATCACCCGCTGATCACCCGCTGATCACCCGCTGATCACCCGCTGATCACCCGCTGATCACCCGCTGATCACCCGCTGATCACCCGCTGATCACCCGCTGATCACCCGCTGATCACCCGCTGATCACCCGCTGATCACCCGCTGATCACCCGCTGATCACCCGCTGATCACCCGCTGATCACCCGCTGATCACCCGCTGATCACCCGCTGATCACCCGCTGATCACCCGCTGATCACCCGCTGATCACCCGCTGATCACCCGCTAATCACCCGCTAATCACCCCCCAATTACCCCCCAATCACCCCCTGAAGAAAATATTTTGATTGGGGGAGATTTTAATTGTGTATTAGATCCATTATTAGATAAATCCCCCAAAATTGTGAACAAATTAAAGGCAGTGGTTAAATTGATCTTGCTGATGAAAGATTTAAATCGGTTCGAAGTTTGGAGAAGATTAAACACTACTGAGAAAGATTTTTTTATTTTACTATCCACCCCATAATTATTTTTCAAGGATTGACTTATTTTAGTATCTGCACATTTGCAATCATGTTTTATTCAAGCTGGATATAAGAGTAGAATTATTTCTGATCATTTATTGTTATTTATTTCTTGTGTTGGACTGGAAGTTAGTCAATCAACTTGTTTTTGGAGGTTTAATGCAATGTAACCAAAAAAAAATGGAATTTGTAAAATTTATTTAGGATCAATTGCTTATTTTTTAGATCTGAATAGGAATAAAGTTCAAAGCAATTTTACTCTATGGGATGCTTTGAAGGCATTTTTACGTGGTCAAATTATTAATTACGTAACAAAGGAAAAGAAGAAGTTTTTTGCAGAGACTTGGTCTTTGGAGAAACAGCTGATTTGGAAAAAGAATTTCAGAGGAATTGTACAGAGGATAATAAGGCAGTTTTGACAAAACTGAAGTTAGGTTATAATACCTTACAAACATATCAGTTTGAACGTCTGATTCAAAGATTTAAACAGTGCTATTATGAGTTAGGGATAGAGCCTATAAAGTTTTGGCCTGGCAATTGAAAACAGAAAAGATATCAAGAACTATTAATGCTGTGAGGAAAGATAATTCAGTTACTTTTATACCTCAGGAGATCAATGAACAATTTTTTAATAATTTTATCAGAAATTATATACTTCTGAGGGAGTTCGAGATGACAGATTGATTGAATCTTTTTTGTCAGAATTAAATTTGCCAATATTAGGGGAAGATGATGTGAGGAAATTAGATTCTCCTTTTTCAGATTTAGAAATAAAGGATGTTATTTAACAAATGCCTAATGGCAAATCTCCAGGAGATGATGGGTTTACTGTTGATTTTATAAAGCTTTTTATGATGACCTGTCCTCTTTGTTTATGGACATTCTTCATCAGGTAACTCAAGAACAAGCCCTACCAGACTTGCGTTTAAGTGCAGTAATAACAGTTATACCAAAAAAAGACAGAGTTTCTTTGAAAGTGGCTTCATATCGACCAATTTCTTTATTGAATGTCGATTATAAAATAATAGTGAAATTATTGGCCAATAGACTTGCAAAGTATTTACCACAATTGGTACATGCTGATCAGGCTGTTTTTTTTTAAAAATGGGTGTGCCTCTGACAATACACTTAGAGCCATTTAATTGATTAATGCTTCACGACAGCGACCTGACCTATCAATGGTTGTTGGACTAGATGATGAGAAAGATTTTGATGGGGTCAAATGGAATTTTTTATTTAAAGTGTTAGAGAAATATAAGTTTGGACCCTTTTTTATTGGTTTGGTGAAGGCATTATATAAAATCCTGTAGCTAGGGTGACGACAAATATTCAAACCTCTTCTTTCTTTAAATTATCATGTTCTACTCATCAAGATTTCCCTTTGTCACCAGCTCTATTTGTGTTGGTAATTGAACCTTAAGCTCAGGCTATTTGACAGAATGAGAATATTAGAGTATAAAGTTAGCAGATGAGGAATATAAGATCAATTTATTTGTGGATGATGTTTTGATATATTTAACTAATCCAGAACGATCTTTAACTTACTTGTAAGAATGTTTGGAATGATATGGTAAATTATCAGGTTATAAAGTGAATTGGGATAAAAGTGAAATACTACCAATTTCTGAAGGAAACTACGAGCAGTGTAGACAAATTACTAAACTTCGATGGACTGATAAAATTAAGTATTTAGGGATAATGATTGAGGTTAAGATTCAATCATTGTATAACTTAAATTATGTACCGTTATTGAGAAAGATTAGAGCTGATTTGATTAAATGGAAGGATTTACCTTTGTCTTTAATAGGTTGAGTAAACTGTATTAAGATGAATATTTTTCCACAAATCTAATATCTTTTTCAATTAATTCCTTGTCCCCTGTCAATATCTTTTTTTTCAAGATTTAAATAAAGCTGTTCAAGAATTTTTATGGAAGGGAAAATTAGCAAGAGTTGCGATGCATCAAGTGACTTGGAAGTATGCTTTGTGAGGTTTGCAATGACCTCACTTCCAAAATTATTACGAGGCAGCTCAGTTAAGATTTATTAATTGTATGTTAGATGTTACGTGTCCCCCTCATTGGGCCAAGATGGAATTGGCTGGTAGATCGGAATCTTGTCCACATCAATTTATATTTAAATGGAATTCTGTTTTGTTATAAAGATATGATGTACCTGAAGCAGTTATTAGGGATTTGGAATAAAAAGAATTTATTAATAGGTTCCAAGGGTAAAATATCGGTTCAGGCTCCCATATATCAAAATAAGTTAATTCATTTTACATAGAATAAGAGAGTTTTAAGAAATTGGAAAAATAAAGAAATAAAATCATTGCTGGATTGCTTTGAAGAGGGTGAATTTTTATCATTTAAACAACTTAGAGAGAAATTTGGAATTTCAGGGAATTCTTTGTTTATTATCAAATTAGAGCATTAGTAAAAGAACATTTTTGAAGAGAATTGAAAATTTCTAAGTTGATGAAATTTGAGACTATGATTTTTCATTTTTTGGATAAGGGTTTTATTTCAGAGATGTATGCCTTGTTACAAGACACTATGGAAGAAATAAACTTAGATAAATCTAGGATTAAATGGGAAAGTGATTTAACTTGTGATATTGACCAGACTCACTGGGAGAGGATGTGTTTGGAAGGTGTGAATCAATTGCTTAATGTAAGATATAGTATGATTAATGATAATTTTTTGAATCAATTATATCTAACTCCTGAGAAATTGAGGAAATATTGATTGAGTAATTCAGAGTTGTGTTTTAGATGTGGATTATGTGTTGGAACTTTTTTACACTCGGTCTGGCTTTGTGATAAAGTTCAATCGTTGTGGGATAAAATTAGGGATTTTCTTCAATATTTGTTTAAAATTTAATTTTTATTTAGATACCAAAATTTTCTTGCTGTGTGGAATTGTTCCGTTTTTGGACTTGGTGTGAGATAAGTTTGAGATTGCCATTTTGCATTTAGCATTGACGGTGGCACGTAAATGTATTGCAATTTCTTGGAAAGCTGAAGATGAGATAAATGTAAATCGTTGGCATATTGAGTTGAAGTCTTGTATTTATATGGAAAAAATAACATAATTTACTTGATAATTTTGATTTTTTTTAATGAAGATGTGGTCACCTTATTTGAGATGTATGAACTTAGTAATATCTTATACTGTGATAAATGTTTTTGCTTCCCTTGTGTGGTCTCTTGAGGGAGATGGGGAAGGGATGGGATAGTTGTCGTTTTACTTTTAATGATTATGTTATGGATTTTGATTTTTGGGGTAGGGAGGGATGGGACAGTTCTATTTTTAGTTTTAATGTTATGGATTTTGTAAAAGTGTTTGTTTGAAAATTTTTAAAATAAATTTTAAAAAAAGACTTAACAATTACAAATTGAACTTCATATCCACTGACATCCTATGAACTACAAAGGGTAAAAAAAAAGTATATGCATGGCAGATACAACAGAATATCCCAGATAAATACTTCTAGCACTGAATGCCCAGTGTGTTTAATTTAATGTTGAAAGAATAAAAGATTATGCCTCATGGGCCTTCAAATCAGGTCTGGCATGAGGTAGAACAATAGTTAGTCCTTGGCCTTAACTCTTCTTTCCCTCCTGATTTAATATCTCAGTTCCCACATTGCTGATTTGAAATTAACTCTGCCACAGAAATGGGTGTCCAAAATCCTAACTGGAAGTTTGCCTGGGGTTAGCAGTCAATTTTAACAGACTGGGATTGTGTAAACAGGTGAAGAGTAATTTGGCAGCCATTTTATATTTGCAGTGAGAAGAGCTGTGAAATGAATAATTGGTGTAACAGATTTCAACAGGGATTTTATTTGAAGGCTGCACCGGTCATTGGAATCAGGTGTCTTAGGCAGTTGGAGTTGAAAAGCTCAGATCAGCAGGAAGCTGATTGGGCAATAGAGATCAAGTGATCCAGGGAACTTGTGTCACAGGGTGATATTAATTCACTTCAACTCATCAGTGAAGGGAGTAGGTATTACTGACTGGAGTTCCACATAGTACATGCAGCAGTGAGTAGGAAATTTACAATTTTTTTTTCAACATTGGCCTTGTAATCACCCATTGCAGAAACTTTAAAAAATGCATGTATTTTCCTCAGATATTCGAGGGGGAGCAGTATTGACTGGTTCATTCCTGTTCTCTGTAGCTTGTACCCTGTAATGGTGTTGATTTCCTCCAATTTTCTCCAACATCATAAGGTATTTATCTATGTTACATTGCTACTCGTGTGGATGGATTCTAGAATGAATGGGTATGTGGGAAAATTGGTTACTGGGTAATTAATGGCAAAATGGAATTAATCTGGCTTGGCACTAACTTGTGGCGCTAAATGGTGATTTTAAAAAAATCTATATTGTAAGGAAATATGAACAAGATCATATATAACATCAGACATTTGGCTCTAAAATGTACTCCTCCTCAATAAAAAGGTACACCTCACAAACTTTCTAAATCTTTCCTTCTCACCTACAATCTATGCAGTCTAGATTTAATGCCCAAGTCTGTGGAAAAGACTGACTATTTACCTTATCTGTATCCCTCGTGATTTTATGAGCAGTGAGTTTCTCCCCCACCCCCCCCACCACCCCCCATAGTTGTCTCTTCCCAAAATGGTGAAAAATCCCAGTCTATCCAGCCTCTCCCTCTAATTCAAGCTTCCTAGTCCAAGTTATATTCGAGTGACTCTTTTCTACACCAGTTGTCGCATAATATCCCTGTTCCTGTACTCTATGCCCTAATCAGTGAATGCAAGTTGCCTGGTTAACAAAGCCCCTGATTGCACATCATCCTTTTCATGTACCACTACTCTTATCACCTCTTCTGGGCAGAAGAGAGAGAAGAGTTGGTCTGGTGCTCATATTCCACCCCATCAGCCTTCATATTCAACAGATCCTTTTCTGCAATTTCTACTACTTCAAAGAATTTCTAGTATCTTCTGGTCTTTCCCAATTTGCAGGGACTGGTCCCTTCGAGGCTCAGTTCCACTCTTCTATCCCCACAAACCATCTTTCCGTTTGAAAGTGAAGAAGAACCAACTCCTGTCCTTTCACTTTTTCCCTTCCTAATCTCCTGTGGCCCAAAAACAAGTACTTCTAGCTGACGCAGCGGTATACTTGTCCTTTTTCCATTCTTTTGAAATGCATTCTGTGTTCATCAAGGGGTCTCCTCCACATTGGAGAAAGAAGAGCTCAGGTGACCTGAGGAGCAGCAGTTTGAATTTTAAATAAGTGAGGTACAGCAGCAAGAAGCTGATTAGAAGAAGAGAGGTCAGGTGATCTGAGGATCTGCTGCAGTTAGAATTAAAAAAAAGGCGAGGCAGCAGCAAGAAGCTGATTGGAAGAAGAGAGGTCAGGTGATCTGAGGATCTGCTGCAGTTAGAATTAAAAAAAAGGCGAGGCGGCAGCAAGAAGCTGAATTTCACTAAAAGTGAGAACAGGCCATTGTCGAAGTGGTAAAGCTTTGGCGAGAGTAGGTCAAAGATGAGGGTTATAATGAGGGTAAGAGAACTGTGTATTACATTAAATTGTTAATAGTCTAGGTAGAATATTTGTAGGAATAGTGCTCGGTGGGAAGTGTAGGATATGAGGTCCTTGGTGAAACTCCGTCACCCTGGTGCCAACATCTGCGCCAGATGTGCTGAGATGTAGCTCCTTGCAGACTGTGTTAAGGAACTGGAGCTGTGGCTTGATGACCAACTGCTCATTAGGGAGGGTGAGGAGATAATAGACAGGAGCTACAGGAAATTGGTAGAGTGCACCTCTTTGGCTGTTCCACCCAGTAACCAGTTTATCTCCTGGGATGGAATTGCCGAGGATGGCCTGACACAGGACAAACGTGGTGACCAGGTCTCAAGCAATGAGTTTGGCACCATGATGCAAAAGGGGAAGAGGCATGCAGTTGTGATCAGCGATTCTATAGTGAGTGTTTGGATCTGAATGAGGGATCAATGGGCAAAATGGCTGTCTTCATTATCTATAATCCTTATAGAGCTGGAATCGCTCTGCACTTCCCTGCTTGGCACTGGCATTGGTGCTAGCTGATTGGGTTTATGGATAAGGAAGATGGCCAGTTTACCCACTCATCCTGAGTGCTGGAACGGGCCTGAATCAACTCGAATTGGGATAGAGCCTCTGATATTGGTCAGGTCAGTGGTGCCCCCTGGCAAGTGGTGCCCCAGTTCTCTGCCCCACCTCTGGATATGCCTCTGGGATCATCACAAGCTGGGTCCAAGTCAACTTTGTTTCCTTAAAGGAAAATTATGCCTGACAAACCTACTTCAACTTTTTGAGGAGATAACAGGATAGACTAGGAAGAAGCAGTGGATGTTGTGGACTTGGACTTCAGAATGCCTTCAAAAAGGTGTCACATATGAAACTGCTAAACCAGATGAGAGTTCATGGAATTACGGGAAGGATACTTGTGTGGGTAGAGCATTGGCTGATTGGCAGGAAACAAGGAATTAAGGGGATCCTATTTGGGTTGGTTGCCTTGGATACATTAGCAGAATGGGCAAGGAGATGGTCGATGAAATGCCATGATTCACTCTGTTAGGCAGACTATAATATAGGTGGGAAGAAAATTCAAAATTGAGAGGACAAAAGGTTCTTGGGAGTCCTCATGCAGGACCTCCTAAAGGTTAACCTCCAGGATGAGTCAACAGTGAAGAAGGCAAATGCAATATTAGCATTCATTTCTCAAGGAATAGCATATTCCATAGGGCGCGGGTGAGACATTACTTGGAGTACTGTGCTTAGTATTGGGTGCCTTATTTGAGAAAGGATGTGCTGCCATTGGAGAGGGTTTAGAGAAGATTTATTAGAATGAAACCTGGAATGAAAGGCTTAGCATATGAGGATTGATTGTCAGCTCTTGGACTGGATTCATTGGAGTAGAACAGGTTTGGGGGGAGGAGGTGGAGAAATCTCATAGTGGCATTTTGAATGCTGTAAGACCTGGACAGGGTAGAGGTGATACAGTTGTTTCCCATGGTAGGGGAATCTAGGCCACAGTTTCAGGAAAATAGGGCATCAAATTAAAACCGATGTGCAGAGAAATTTCTTTAGCCAGTGGGTTATGAGTCTGACACTTGTTTCCACAGGTGGCAGTGGAAGCAAGGTGATTGGATGTGTGTAAAACAGAAATTGACAGGTATTTGAATAGTCAAGGCATTATGTGTTTTGGGTAGAAGGTCGGGGAGTGGGGCAGAGTGACAAGCATCAGCGCATGATTAAATGGGTCGATTAGTCTTCTTCTGCTCTTGTATCTTGGGGAGAAACCAAAAATTGTGATTGCTTTGTGGAGCACCTGGTTCTCCACTCAGAGCTGACTCTTCATCGAGACTCCCTGCTGCTAATGAAGAGGTGATCCTTTCTCTTCAAAGAGAGTTCTAGGAGTCTCTCTCTCACTGCACCCCGTCTGCATTCCCTGCCAACCTGGCCTCTCTGCTGTTAGCTTGTGCTGCTGCCCGTGCCCCTTCTGCACTCTTTTCCTTGCCTTTTAAATCTGGAACCTGTCCGCTTTTAACTCGTACCTTGACAAAGGGGTCAGGCCTAAATCATCGGTTACATGTATATCGTTGGACGATGCAGGACCTCCTGAGTTTTTTTAAGCAATTGGTATGAACTTCAATTGCAGCAACTGCTGACTATCCTGTTTCATTTCCCATCTTCCTGCACTGTATTTCACCTCTGCGACGGTCTTTTGTCACTATCCTTTCTTCCATGTCCTCACACTCCAACTGCTCCCATTGACCAGATTTACATCTTATTCCCATGGTTATCCCAGTTTGACCCTGTCAGAGAAATGAGCCCTCACCAAAAGTCTCTAGCCTAACAGCCTTTTTTTGGTCTACTTTCCAGTTTTAAAACTGGTCTCTGACATGAAAGATTGGCTTTCCTTAACTTGCTGCAGAAGTGACAATCCTTTAGAATCGTTCCAATTCTTTTAAAATATTTGAAACCCAAGAACATGACAACACAGATACTGACCTTTCATCATTACTAGTGTGTGCTTAACCTTTTTCTGTCAAGTCCCACTGAGCTGCACCCAGATCTTTCCCCTCCGAAACTTTTGTGTCCATATATCTGTCCAAATTTTGCTTAAATACCAAAGTTGAGCCTGCATTTACCACTGAGCTGGCAGCTCATTCCATATTCCCACCACTCTCTGTGAGAAGAAATTATCCCTAATGTTCAATTTAAACTTCCCCCTTTCACACTTAACCCATGTTCACTGATTTTTAATCTTTCCTAACCTCAATGGAAAAAAACCTGGCTTGTATTTACACTATCTATACCCTCATAATTTTGTATACCTCTATCAACTCATCCCTGATGCCTCAGGGAATAAAGTTCTAACTTGTTTAACCTTTCCCTGCAACCCAGTTCCTGAAGTCTGGGCAACATCCTTGTAAATCTGCTCTGCACTCTTTTCACCTTGTTGATGTCTTTCCTTTAGTTATGTGGCCCAATCTGTGCACAACACTCCAAATTATGCCTAGCCAATGTCTCATACAACTTCAACATAACATCCCAACTCTTGTACTCAGTCTTTGGATTTCTGAATACTAATATGCCAAAATCTCTCTTTCTAACCCTATCTACTTGTGATATCACTTTCAAGGACTCGGCAGCAATCCTCAAAGCACACCACTGGTCATTGCTTGCAGCCAGGAAGGCAATCGTTAACTCATCTACTTAAAAATATACACTAAAAAAAACTGAGCAGCCTATCCTGAGGATTTGTTGAATAGTTTAAAACATTGCTCCGGTCTACACCGACAGATAACAAACACAGCAAGAATTATTTTGTCTGGAAAGGAAGAGTTAATTCATAGAATAACACCAGTTATATCCCATGAAAGTCATAAATAAATGGTTTCCAGCTTTCTTCAAATTTAGCAGTGGTTTCTCATGACGACTTCTGATGTTTTCTATATTTAAGAAAGACAACACGAGAATACTATTGATATAATGTAGGAGAATCAGTGTCTTTCCATTTAAGTACAATGGCATTTCCAGCTAATAGTGTAGGAAAAGCTACCACTTGATTATGCAGGAGTAGATAAACAACCGAAACAAAAAAAAGAGCAGTTGAGGGGTCAGGTTGTAATTGAAAAATAAGAATCATTGATTGAGTTGAAAAAAAATATTTCCAGAATTTTTATAACACTGAACGTCATCAAAACCTATGAGTCAATGAAGCCACTTCAATATTGCATCTGTCACAAGTTGAGCTTGTATTTGGAAAAACGCAAGCTAGTTTATCTTTAGACATATAAGCTCTATGAACTTTTTAAGCTGCGTTATAGAATGATGTGCACAAAGTGAAGAAGCATTAACTAGTCTGGTAATTCATCCCCATATTTCAGGAGGTAATGTCACTTTCAAAAATTGATAAGAAGGATGAAAAAACATGGTGTAAGTCAAAAGCCAAGTCACAGTGATGCTGTATATCTGTCATAAAAGCAGAAATCACTTATGATTCTGAGCAATTCAGTATGCATTTTTAGAGATAAAAACAGAAATAAGATTTCATTTTGATAACCTTGCTTTAGAGGTTGTATGTGGTGATGGCTTGTGCGAAAATTCAACGATATTAACTTTATTTATTTGTATAATTGTTCAATGTTTTTTGGACCACTTTTTCAGGTTAAAAAAAGGGGTTTGGTTTCAGGTCGTCCTTCACATGTGTTGAACTTTAGACCTCAGTAAGATTCAGAAATTTTTTTAGGAGATCTGAATGGGAATATTTGATTTTTCCCATCAAATGCTCGCAAAGAGTTCAGATAGGCAGGAAGTTGGGTTGAGGACCCTCGATCGGGAGCTTGGATGAGCTGGGGTGAGGATCAGCAGTTGGGTGCTTAGATGTGCGGGCGGTCAGGTCCAAAAATATGGGTGTTGACTTTTACATGGTATCGATGATTACTCTAGTATATATTGTTATGAGCCCAGAGGACCCCAAAACCCATCACCCATAGATATTCACCAAGACAAATGGTTACTTAAACAAAAGTTGCTTTAAATTATATTTAAACATGAAAATACAACCAAACTTTAACTTCTCACTATTGACTTTTTTAATCCCGTTCTAATTCTAAGCGCGTGTATTTAATGAGTGTGTAAGTTTTTACAAGTTTTCTGTTTCACAGTCTAATCTAACTTCTTTTCTTCAAGTTCACTGGTTGCAGGCAACTCTTTTAGTGTGCACAGAATTTAAAATGTATAAAGTTCAATTGGTTTTGGTGCTTGAAAGGTAAATGATTACCACTCAGGAAGGTTCTTCTTGGTTTTCAGAGGGATTTGTTGTTCCTTCTTAATCAGCCACTTTAAAGTGCACTTCATATGAATTTTGCCCCTTCAGGATTTTCCAGATGATAACCTTTTTCTTTCAGGTTACTACAGAGTGCCTTTTCGTTTCTCTTATTCCAGGTGAAACATTAGACAGACAGTGCTCTCCTCTTGCATTAACCACAAGGGCTTTGATCAGGGTCAATCAAGCACTTATACCTGGGGTCCTCCCATTCGTTGTGCAACATATAACAGTCAACCTGAGAGCATGCCTTAGAAGTACTTGCAAATCAAGGTCATTTGTAGTTCTAATGAAATAGCGAGAACAGAGAAGTTTTACTGATGTCTGACCAATATATTTGGCTTCCCTACAAAAAAATTAAAAAAATTGGGACATTCATTTTGCATCTCACCCAAGGTGGACATGAATCTCAGACACTCTCTTATGATCAGATGATCACCAATTCCTAATCGCCACATCACCTTTTCTTAAGATGTTCAATCTAGCAACATTACACAGTAATGCAGTATTCATTTCAATTTAAACACAAACACAGACATCAACATATCGAACTTTTAAACTATGCAGTTCTTTTTATTTTCGAGATTCAGCCTGTTGGGTGCTTTGATAATGTGTGTGGATCTTCTCAACACAGGTGCCTGTGTCGGCTGTGTTGTTCCACTGCTATCTAGCACTGCTGGTGGTTCCTATGTTGCTGTGCAGGCTGGATCTTCTACATTTGTCTGTTCTTGCATTGTCACTTGGGTTTTCAGCAGGCTCTTTCAACTCCTCCTCAGTATTTGACCATCCTCTATTTTAACAGTATTGGTTCTTGGATTTACTTTCTCCAGAACAGTGGCCTTCTCATCTGAGGTGTTGGAATATCCAAGTTTCTCTGTGTCATGTTGTTGACATCCTTCCTATATTTCGGCAACCAAAACTGCACACAATATTCCAAATTTGGCCTTACCAGGGAATGATGTATCAGAATTCCTAAATCCCTTTCTTCAATTGCAGTCCTCAATTGTCTACCATTTAACATTTATGAACATGGCTGAGTATTCCAACCAAAATGTAGCACCTCACACTTATCTGTATTAACCTCCACCTGGCATCTTTCTGCCCACTCTTCTAAATGGCCTATATTGCATTGCAAGCTTTGAAAACATTCCTTAGTGTCCCCAACACCACCAATCGTAGTATCATCTGCTTACTTACTAATTATATTTACCACCCTATCATCCAGATCATTAATATATATGACAAACAACAATGGACCCAGTACTGATCACTGAGTCATTCCACGAGACACCGTCCTCCAATTTGACAAACAATTTTCCACCACTATTCTCTGGCATCTCCCACTCAATCATTGTTGAATCCATTTCACTACTTCAACATTAATTGCTTATGCTTGAACCTTCCTAATTAACCTCTTATGCAGAACCCTGTTAAATGGCATACTTAAGTCCACATAGACAACATCTGCAGCCTTCCCTTCGTCAACCTTCTTAGTATCTGCCTCAAAATATTATATAAGATTTGTTAAACATGATCTACCATGCATGAAACCATGTTGACTTCTCCTGATCAGTCCCTGTCTATCCAAATAATTGTATATTCCACCTCTAAGAACACTCTCCATTTATGTACCTACCACTGATGTCAGACTCATGGGCCTATAATTACCCAGTTTACTGTTAGGTCCTTTTGTTTAAACAGTGGAACAACATGAGCAACCCTCCAATCCTCTGACTTCTCCCTCATGGCTACTGACATTTTAAATATTTCTGAAAGAGCCCCCACTATTTCTTCATTAACCTCCATCACGGTCCAAGAGAATATCTTATCAGTGATTTAGCCACCTTTATTCTCTTTAAAATAAACTCAATATTGTTTCCTTAGTGAATAATGAAGAAAAAACACATTTAAAATTTCCCCTGTCTCTTCTGACTCTTCACATTGCCTACCCCTCTGATCCTCAAGGGGCCCAATTTTATCCCTCACTATTCTTTTACTTTTAATGTACCTGTAGAAACCCTTTGGATGTATTTTTTACCTTGCCTGCTTTCTCCAGCCTCTCCTTATAATGTAAACCTATAATTCAAGTGAATCTTTTCTGCACCAGTTGTAGCATGACATCCCTGCCCCTGTACTCAGTGGCCTAACCGGAGAATGCAAGTTGCTAAATGCCTTCTTCATCAGACTTTCTACTTGTCTCTTCACTTTTGTGGAACTATGTATATGCACTGTCTCGTCTCTCTGCTCTCTAACACTTTGCAGGACCCAGTCGTTCACAATAATGCAGTAATTTAGTTCCTGGACTAATAATATAGAGGCACAAGTAAAGACTAAATTGGGGGAAAAAAACAATAGATATTAGTCAGAATGAGGCCAGAATCATTCATTATTATGAGCACCTATTGGGTTACTAATGTCATTCAGGGAGGAAATATGCCATTTTTATTTGTTCAGGTTTATATATTAATAACTCTAAAGCAATTTGGTGAAGTCATTTTGGGATTGGCAATTATTGCTGGACTTGCCAATGTTGCTGAGGTTTAGTTCTTAGTCAAGACTTAACAATTACAGGGGTGTGGCCTGATGGCAAAGGAAGAAGAGGTGTAATTCTGTCTTCCCCCAGTTGGACTGATAAATACCCGAATTAAAATACTTTAAAAGTCTGAAAAGTCTGCTCAGAAGTAGTCTGAATGTTAAAAGATTTCAATGGCTGCCAATACAAAGAAGTCAAAAACACAGACTGAGAAGAAACTTTCATTTAAAAATACGGAAGAAATGAGGCCTATTTACCAAGTGGAATCCACGGAATCGCTTGGACAGCTACCTAAACAACAACGTGTACCATCTCGGAGGAGTATTACCCCCGGCTCCCTCGAAAGATGGCACCAGGCTTCCGAATTTTTTTTTCTTCCTTTCAAGATCAGTGCGCCCGCAATGTCGTTCGCGCTGGAGAAGTTGCAGAATTGATCGAGTCGGCCCCAAAGCGTGATATCGCTGTGGGTAAACGCAGAGGCCCGAGGCAACATGTCAGAAGACGAGCCTGCGTGGGCCTCAGCGCTGCCAGGCATGCGTGGTGCGTCAAGCGTACGTGAATTATTAGACTTCGTTGGGGAAGTCAGTCAGCAATGCTCTGAGTATACTGGGTCTGGTTCTGCAGGAGTGCAGACCAGAATTTACAAGAACAACTGAATTAAAAGAACAACAGTTTAAAGCCTTGTCTCAAACTGAACAAACAGGAGAAGAAATATCGACTGCTGCTGAAGGGAAAGAAGGTCGGCCTCATGGTGAAACTAGTGATACTACTTTTGATGCTGTTTTTACAATTTTGAAATTGATAGATCATCCAATAACATGTCAACACAAATGTCTACCTCGATTGGTCATGGATTTATGAATATGACTGAAAAAATGAAGAGTATTTGCGAAGAAGTTTCTGTTAAGAAAGATATCTCTGTTGTCAAAGCTTATGTTAATAGCTGCTTGATTAGAGTGAATATAGTTCAAAATAATTTTTAAAAGATAGAAGGTGCCTTTCAAGTTTGTAAAGAACAAGTGGTCTGAAATAAAGAAAATATAGAAAAAGTGGAAGATTCTTTTGTCGGATGGGAAATTCAGAAGAAGGACTTGTTGAAGAAAATAGACTCTTTGGAAAATCAAAGTTGCTGGAAGAATGTTAAAATAGTGAGAATTCCTGAAGAAGTTGATGGTCTGGAAACATAATTTTTTTATTAATTGATCCCCGAAGCATTAGGATTGGCATTTTTTTCCAGAACGTTTGGAATTAGATAGAGCACATAAGGTTCTACAAAGGAAACCATACTTGGGTCAACCTCCAAGAGCTGTTTTGATTCATTGTCTACGCTACCAAGATAAGGAAAGTATATTGAAAGTTGCAGTTCAAAATGCAGGTAGATATCCATCCTCATTGATGGTACAAGGAAACAAGGTTTTCTTCTACCCAGATTTAAGTCAAGAAATTATTAAAAGGCGTAAAGAATTTAATTCTGCTAAGGAAGTGCTTTGGCGGAAGGGTTATAAATTTTCTTTTAGATACCCTGCAGTTTTGAATATCTTTCATGGGAATTTCCAATCACAGTTCTTTGAGAGAGATCACGATGCTCTAATTTTTGCCAATTCTTTGCTAGACAGGGCTACTGAAAGGCATTCTTCGCCTAAGAGGAAGATAACTGATGAGAAGAATGGAAATGGGAATGGGAAGGCATCTCTGACTAACTTGTCAAAATGTTTGATTGATATTGATGATCCGGAGCAAGTTTTGGGACTGAAATCATAAGGGTTGTGAGCTGATTAAGACTTATAATTTTGTAAGTACAGTTGGGGGGGATGGAGCTTGCTGAAGATTTCGGAGGTTTTCCGCCACTAGTGGGAGGGATTTTATTTCTTTCCACACCCAGTTAAGTGGGGAGTTACTACCTTTGTAGTATTTATACAAAACAAATACTTTTTTCTAGTGCTAGTTTTACTTTGTTAAAGAGGGGTTGATTGATTCTTTAATTTATATTATATTTCAAGGGGAGCTTTAAATTTTATTATTGGAGAAGGGCAGGGGTCTTTTTTTGTTGTGAATGGAAGGAATAGAAAAAGGGGATTCTGAATTTGTTTTTACTTCATTTTCATAATAACGTCCAACCAGAATTTTGCAACGTTTAATGTGCAGGGTTTAAATAACCCAATTAAATGAAAATGACTTTTACTTTATATAAAAAAGATGAAAATAGATATTGCTTTTCTACAGGAAACTAATTTAACTGAAAGAGAACATTTGAAATTAAACAGAGATTGGGCCGATCATGTATTTTCATCTTCTTTTAATTTTAAAATGAGAGGAGTGGCGATTCTGATCAATAAGAAGATAGCATTTGAATTTGAATCTTCGGTGGAATCTGCTGGGGGAATTTTAATGATTAATTGTAAACTTTATGCGGAAGCATGGTCTTTGCTGAATGTGTAAGCTCCTTATGTTGATGAGGAACAATTTGCGTCTGAAGCTTTTCTAACTTTAAGTCAAGCTGAAGAAAATATTTTGATTGGGGGAGATTTTAATTGTGTATTAGATCCATTATTAGATAAATCCCCCAAAATTGTGAACAAATTAAAGGCAGCGGTTCAATTGATCTTGCTGATGAAAGATTTAAATCGGTTCGAAGTTTGGAAAAGATTAAACCCTACTGAGAAAGATTTTTTATTTGACTCTCCACCCCATAATTATTTTTCAAGAATTGACTTTTTTTTAGTATTAGCACATTTGCAATCATGTTTTATTCAAGCTGAATATAAGAGTAGAATTATTTCTGATCATTTATTGTTATTTATTTCTTGTGTTGGACTGGAAGTTAGTCAATCAACTTGTCATTGGAGGTTTAATGCAATGTAACCAAAAAAAAACGGAATTTGTAAAATTTATTAAAGATCAATTGCTTATTTTTTAGATCTGAATAGGAATAAAGTTCAAAGCAATTTTACTCTATGGGATGCTTTGAAGGCATTTTTACGTGGTCAAATTATTAGTTATGCAACAAAGGAAAAGAAGAAGTTTTTGGCAGAGACTTGGTCTTTGGAGAAACGGCTGATTTGGAAAAAGAATTCCAGAGGAATTGTAGAGAGGATAATAAGGCAGTTTTGACAAAACTGAAGTTAGGTTATAATACATTACAAACATATCAGTTTGAACGTCTGATTCAAAGATCTAAACAGCACTATTATGAGTTAGGGATAGAGCCTATAAAGTTTTGGCCTGGCAATTGAAAACAGAACAGATATCAAGAACTATTAATGCTGTGAGGAAAGATAATTCAGTTACTTTTATACCTCAGGAGATCAATGAACATTTTTTTTATCATTTTATCAGAAATTATATACTTCTGAGGGAGTTCGAGATGACAGATTGATTGAATCTTTTTTGTCAGAATTAAATTTGCCAATATTAGGGGAAGATGATGTGAGGAAATTAGATTCTCCTTTTTCAGATTTAGAAATAAAGGATGTTATTTAACAAATGCCTAATGGCAAATCTCCAGGAGATGATGGGTTTACTGTTGATTTTATAAAGCTTTTTATGATGACCTGTCCTCTTTGTTTATGGACATTCTTCATCAGGTAACTCAAGAACAAGCCCTACCAGACTTGCGTTTAAGTGCAGTAATAACAGTTATACCAAAAAAAGACAGAGTTTCTTTGAAAGTCGCTTCATATCGACCAATTTCTTTATTGAATGTCGATTATAAAATAATAGTGAAATTATTGGCCGATAGACTAGCAAAGTATTTACCACAATTGGTACATGCTGATCAGGCTGTTTTTTTTTAAATAGGTGTGCCTCTGACAATACACTTAGAGCGATTTCATTGATTAATGCTTCATGACAGCGACCTGACCTATCAATGGTCGTTGGACTAAATGATGAGAAAGATTTTGATGGGGTGAAATGGAATTTTTTATTTAAAGTGTTAGAGAAATATAAGTTTGGACAATTTTTTATTGGTTTGGTGAAGGCATTATATAAAATCCTGTAGCTAGGGTGAAGACAAATGGTCAAACCTCTTCTTTCTTTAAATTATCATGTTCTACTCATCAAGGTTTCCCTTTGTCACCAGCTCTATTTGTGTTGGTAATTGAACCTTTAGCTCAGGCTATTTGACAGTATGAGGATATTAGAGTATGAAGTTAGCAGATGAGGAATATAAGATCAATTTATTTGTGGATGATGTTTTGATATATTTAACTAATCCAGATCGATCTTTAACTTACTTGTAAGAATGTATGGAATGATATTGATATATTGTAGGAGAATCAGTGTCTTTCCATTTAAGTAAATTGGCTCTTCTAGCTAATAGAGTAGAAAAACCTACCACTCGTTATTGCAGAAGTAGATAAACAACTGAAATCCAAAAAAAGAGCAGTTGAAGGGTCAGGTTGTAATTGAAAAATCAGAATCATTGATTGAGTTGAAAAAAAATATTTCCAGAATTTTTATAACACTGAACATGATCAAAACCTATGAGTCAATGAAGCCACTTCAATATTGCATCTGTCACAAGTGGAGCTTGTATTAGGAAAAACGCAAGCTAGTTTATCTTTAGACATATAAGCTCTATGATCTTTATAAGCTGCGTTATAGAATGATGTGCACAAAGTGAAGAAGCAATAACTAGTCTGGTAATTCATACCCATATTTCAGGAGGTAATGTTACTTTCAAAAATTGATAAGAAGGATGAAAGCCAAGTCAAAAGCCAAGTAACAGCGATGCTGGAAATCTGTCATAAAAGCAGAAATCACTTATGATTCTCAGCAATTCAGTATGCATTTGTAGAGATAAAAACAGAAATAAGATTTCTTTTTGATAACCTTGCTTTGGAGGTTGTATGTGGTGATGGCTTGTGCTAAAATTCAACGATATTTACTTTATTTATTTGTATAATTGTCCAATGTTTTTTGGACCACTTTTTCAGGTTAAAAAAAAAGATGGTTTGGGTTCAGGTCGACCTTTACATATGTTGAACTTTAGACCTCAGTAAGATTCAGAATTTTTTTAGGATATCTGAATGGGAATATTTGATTATTCCCATCAACTGCTCGCAAAGAGTTCAGATAGGCAGGAAGTTGGGTTCAGGATCCGCGATCAGGAGCTTGGATGTGCTGAGGTGAGGATCAGCATTCAGGAGCTTGGATGTGTGGGTTGACAGTTCCAAAAATATGGGTGTTGACTTTTACATGGTATCGATGATAACACTAATATATTTTGTTATGAGCATATTGGAACATAAAACCCATCAGCAAGAGATATTCACCAAGACAAATGGTTACTTAAACAAAAGTTGCTTTTATGATATTTAAATGTGAAAATTGAATCAAACTTTAACTTCTCACTATTGACTTATATAATCCCCTTCTAATTCTAAGCAGAAGTGTATTTAATGTGTGTGTAAGTTTTTCAAAGTTTTCTGTTTCACAGTCCAATCTGACTTCTTTCCTTCAAGTTCACTGGTTGCAGTCAATTCTTATAGTGTGCACAGAATTTAAAATGTATAAAGTTCACTCGGCTTTGGTGCAGGAAATGTAAATGATTACCACTCAGGAAGGTTCTTGTTGGTTTTCAGAGAGATTTGTTGTTCCTTTTTAAACAGCCACTTCAATGTCCAATACAAATGAAATTTGCACCTTCAGCGTTTTCCAGATGATAACCTTTTCCTTTCAGGTCACCACAGAGTGCCTTTTTGTTTCTCTTATTCCAGGTGAAACATTAGGCAGCCAGTGCTCTCCTCTTGCATTAACCACAAGGGCTTTGATCAGGCTGAATCAAGCACTTACAATCTGTCCTTTAGAAGCTTGCTCTGTTTCAGTCCCCGTTGCTGTCGTTGGCTGAAACACTAGAAATGATCACACTATCACGCACACTCACTCGCAAGCACACTTCCAGACAGCAGTGGCTCCGACATGCTTTTTCATCTGTTGCCTTTTGCAAACAACAATCCATTACATTCCTCAAAGTTGCTGTGCAAGTTGATAAGTTGACAAAAAAATGTTTTGGTCATTATAGAGGGGGGAATGCTTTCAAGATGTGCAAGGTAATATTGCAGTTATATAAAGTTCTGGTTAAACCCCACTTAGAGCATTCTTTATAGTTCTGATCACCTTATTATTGGAATGATGCAAATGTTTGGGATAAGGTGCAGAGCAGATTTATCAGGATGCTGCATGGAATACAGTCCATGTGCTATGGAGAATGGTTGAGTGAGCTAAGGCTTATCTCTTTGGAGCAATAGAGAATGAGGGTGACTTAATTGAGGTGAATGTTTTTAAATGAAGAAATGTTTTTACAGACACAACACCATAACAAGCACTTCTGGCTACAAACCTGCACCTCTGAAATGTGACCCATTATTCCACGATGCCTAATGCCTACAGTATGGTAACTGGCCATTCTGCCCAACATTTGTGCTGCCAAATTTACCCCCTAATTACCCCCTAATTATCCCCTAATTACCCTCTAATTTCCCCCTAATTTCCCCCTAATTCCCCCCTAATTCCCCCCTAATTTCCCCCTAATTTCCCCCTAATTTCCCCTATCCCCCCATCCTTCTCCCATCCCCCCCATCCCCCTCCCATCCCCCCATCCCCCCATCTCCCCCCCCAATCACCCCCTATTTACCCTGTCAGAGAAATCTGCCCTCACCAAAAGTCTTTAGCCCAACAGACATTTTTTGCTCTACTTTCCAGTTTTAAAACTGGTCGCTCACATGAAAGATTGGCTTTCCTTAACTTGCTGCAGAAGTGACAATGCTATAGAATCGTTCCAATTCTTTTAAAATATTTGGAACCCAAGAACATGACAACACAGATTTACCCCTAATTGACCTTTCATCATTACTAGTGTGTGCTTAACTTTTTTGTCGCAAGTCAGACTGCAAACCTTTTGTGTCCATGTATCTGTCCAAATTTTTCTTAAATATCAAAATTGAGCCTGCATTTACCACTTAGCTGGCAGCTCATTCCACATTCGCAACACTCTCGGCGAGAAGAAATTATCTCTAATGTTCAATTTAAACTTCCCCTTTTTACACTTAACCCATGTTCACTGATTTTAAAACTTTCCTAACCTCAATGGAAAAAGCCTGGCTTTTATTTACTTCATTTCTACCCTCATAATTTTGTATACCTCTATCAACCTATTCCTCATGCTTCTAACTTGTTCTAACTTGTTTAACATTTCCCTGCATCCCAGTTCCTGAAGTCTGCACAACGTACTTGTAAATCTGCTCTGTACTCTTTTCACCTTGTTCATATCTTTCCTGTTCTTATGTGGCCCAATCTGTGCACAATACTCCAAATTTTGCCTCACCAATGTCTCATACAACTTCAACATAACATCCCAAATCTTGTACTCAGTCTTTGGATTTATGAATACCAATATTCCAAAATCTCTCTTTCTAACCCTATCTACTTCTGATATCACTTTCAAGGACTCAGCAGCAATCCTCAAAGCACACCACTGGTCATTGCCAGCAGCCAGGAAGGCAATCATTCACTCATCTACTTAAAAAAAATACACTAAAAAACCTGAGCAGCCTATCCTGAGGACCTGTTGAATAGTTTAAAACATTACTCCGGTCTACACCGACAGATAACAAACACAGCAAGAATTATATTTTCTGGAAAGGAAGAGTTAATTCATAGAATAACACCAATTACATCCCATCAAAATCATCAAAATATGGTTTCCAGCTTTCTTCAAACTTAGCAGTGGATTCTCAAGACGACTTCTGATGTTTTCCAGATTTAATAAAGACAACACAAGAAAACTATTGATATAATGTAGGAGAATCAGTGTCTTTCCATTTAAGTAAAATGGCTCTTCTAGCTAGTAGAATAGAAAAAGCTCCCACTCAATTATGAAGTAGATAAACAACTAAAATCGAAAAAAAGAGCAGTTGAAGGGTCAGGTTGTAATTGAAAAACCAGAATCATTGATTGAGTTGAAAAAAAATATTTCCATAATTTTTATATAACACTGAAAATGATCAAAACCTATGAGCCAATGAAGCCACTTCAATATTGCCTCTGTCACAAGTGGAGCTTGTATTAGGAAAATGCAAGCTAGTTTATCTTTAAACATATGAGCTCTATGAACAATTTTCAGCTGTGTTAAAGAATGATGTGCACAAAGTGAAGAAGTATTAACTAGTCTGGTAATCCTTCCCCATAGATCAGGAGGTAATGTTACTTTCAAAAATTGTTAAGAAGTATAAAAAAACATGGTGTACGTCAAAAGCCAAATACCAGGGATGCTGGAAATCTGTCCTAAAAGAAGAAATCACTTATGATTCTCATCAAGTCAGTCTGCATTTGTAGAGATAAAAACAGAAATAACATTTCATTTTGATAACCATGCATTAGGTGTTGGCTTGTGCTAAAATTGAAAAATATTTACTTTATTTATTGTGTGGTTGTCGAGCGTTTTTTGGACCACATTTTCAGGTTAAAAAACGAGGGGGGGGGGTGTTCAGGTCGACCTTTACATATGTTGAATTTTAGACCTCAGTAAGATTCAGAATTTTTTGTAGGAGATCTGAATGGGAATATTTGATTATTCCCATCAACTGCTCGCAAAGAGTTCAGATAGACAGGAAGTTGGGTTGAGGATCCATGATCGGGAGCTTGGATGGGCTCGGGTGAGTATCAGGAGTCGGGAGCTTGGATGTGTGGGCGGTCAGGTCCAAAAATATGGGTGTTGACTTTTACATGGTATTGATGATTACAGTAGCACATATTGTTATGAGCCCAGAGGACCCCAATACCCATCAGCAATAGATGTTCACCAAGACAAAAGGTTTCTTCAACAAAAGTTGCTTTTAATTATATTTATACATGAAAATAGAATCAAACTTTAACATCTCACTATGGACTTATTTAATCCCCTTCTAATTCTAAGCGCAAGTGTATTTAATGTGTGTGTAAGTTTTTAAAAGTTTTCTGTTTCAAAGTCCAATCTCACTTGTTTCCTTCAAGTTCCCTGGTTGCAGGCAATTCTTATAGTGTGCACAGAATTTAAAATGTATAAGGTTCACTCGGCTTTGATGCTTGAAAGATAAATGGTTACCACTCAGGAAGGTTCTTGTTGGTTTTCAGAGAGATTTGTTGTTCCTTTTTAATCAGCAACTTCAATGTCCACTTCAAATGAAATTTGCCCCTTCAGGGTTTTCCAGATGTTAACCTTTTTCTTTCAGGTCACCACTGAGTTCGTTTTAATTTCTGTTATTCCAGGTAAAACATTAGACAGCCAGTGCTGTCCTCCTGCATTAACCACAAGGGCTTTGATCAGGGTGAATCAAGCACTTACAACCTGTCATTTGGAAGCTTGTTCTGTTTCAGTTTGAGCTGCTGTTGTTTGCTGTGACACTAGAAATGATCACACTCTTGCGCTCACTCGCTCGCAAGCACTCTTCCAGACAGCAGTGGCTCCGACATGCTTTTCCATCTGTTGCCTTTTGCAAACAACAATCCATTAAATTCCTCAAATTTGCTGTGCAAGTAGATAAGTTGACAAAAAAATGTTTTGGTCATTATAGAGGGGGGGGAATGCTTTCAAGATCTGCAAGGTAATATTGCAGTTATATAAAGTTCTGGTTAAACCCCACTTAGAGCATTGTGTACAGTTCTGATCAATTTGTTATAGGAATGATGCAAATATTTGGGATAAGGTGCAGAGCATATTTACCAGGATGCTGCCTGGAGTACAGTCCATGTGCTATGAAGAAAGGTTGAGTGAGCTAAGGCTTATCTCTTTGGAGCAATAGAGAATGAGGGTGACTTAATTGAGGTGAAGAAGTTTTTAAATGAAGAAATGTTTTTGTAGACACAGCACCATAACAAGCACTTCTGGCTACAAACCTGCACCACTGAAATGTGACAATTATTCCACTATGCCCAAATGCCTACAGGATGGTAACAGGACATTTTGCCGAACAAGTTTATGCTGCTGAATCTTTGCCCGATTTATGCCCCGATTTATGCCCCGATTTATGCCCCGATTTATGCCCCGATTTATGCCCCGATTTATGCCCCGATTTATGCCCCGATTTATGCCCCGATTTATGCCCCGATTTATGCCCCGATTTATGCCCGGATTTATGCCCGGATTTCTGCCCGGATTTCTGCCCGGATTTCTGCCCGGATTTCTGCCCGGATTTCTGCCCGGATTTCTGCCCGGATTTCTGCCCGGATTTCTGCCCGGATTTCTGCCCGGATTTCTGCCCGGATTTCTGCCCGGATTTCTGCCCGGATTTCTGCCCGGATTTCTGCCCGGATTTCTGCCCGGATTTCTGCCCGGATTTCTGCCCGGATTTCTGCCCGGATTTCTGCCCGGATTTCTGCCCGGATTTCTGCCCGGATTTCTGCCCGGATTTCTGCCCGGATTTCTGCCCGGATTTCTGCCCGGATTTCTGCCCGGATTTCTGCCCGGATTTCTGCCCGGATTTCTGCCCGGATTTCTGCCCGGATTTCTGCCCGGATTTCTGCCCGGATTTCTGCCCGGATTTCTGCCCGGATTTCTGCCCGGATTTCTGCCCGGATTTCTGCCCGGATTTCTGCCCGGATTTCTGCCCGGATTTCTGCCCGGATTTCTGCCCCCATTTCTGCCCCCATTTCTGCCCCCATTTCTGCCCCCATTTCTGCCTCCATTTCTGCCCCCATTTCTGCCCCCATTTCTGCCCCCATTTCTGCCCCCATTTCTGCCCCCATTTCTGCCCCGATTTATGCCCCGATTTATGCCCCCATTTATGCCCCCATTTATGCCCCCATTTATGCCCCCATTTCTGCCCCCATTTCTGCCCCCATTTCTGCCCCCATTTCTGCCCCCATTTCTGCCCCCATTTCTGCCCCCATTTCTGCCCCCATTTCTGCCCCCATTTCTGCCCCCATTTCTGCCCCCATTTCTGCCCCCATTTTTTGCCCCCATTTCTGCCCCCATTTCTGCCCCCATTTCTGCCCCCATTTCTGCCCCCATTTCTGCCCCCATTTCTGCCCCCATTTCTGCCCCCATTTCTGCCCCCATTTCTGCCCCCATTTCTGCCCCCATTTCTGCCCCCATTTCTGCCCCCATTTCTGCCCCCATTTCTGCCCCCATTTCTGCCCCCATTTCTGCCCCCATTTCTGCCCCCATTTCTGCCCCCATTTCTGCCCCCATTTCTGCCCCCATTTCTGCCCCCATTTCTGCCCCCATTTCTGCCCCCATTTCTGCCCCCATTTCTGCCCCCATTTCTGCCCCCATTTCTGCCCCATTTCTGCCCCATTTCTGCCCCATTTCTGCCCCATTTCTGCCCCCATTCCTGCCCCCATTCCTGCCCCCATTTCTGCTCCCATTTCTGCCCCCATTTCTGCCCCCATTTCTGCCCCCATTTCTGCCCCCATTTCTGCCCCCATTTCTGCCCCCATTTCTGCCCCCATTTCTGCCCCCATTTCTGCCCCCATTTCTGCCCCCATTCCTGCCCCCATTCCTGCCCCCATTCCTGCCCCCATTCCTGCCCCCATTCCTGCCCGCATTCCTGCCCGCATTCCTGCCCGCATTCCTGCCCGCATTCCTGCCCGCATTCCTGCCCGCATTCCTGCCCGCATTCCTGCCCCCATTCCTGCCCCCATTCCTGCCCCCATTCCTGCCCCCATTCCTGCCCCCATTCCTGCCCCCATTTCTGCCCCCATTTCTGCCCCCATTTCTGCCCCCATTTCTGCCCCCATTTCTGCCCCCATTTCTGCCCCCATTTCTGCCCCCATTTCTGCCCCCATTTCTGCCCCCATTTCTGCCCCCATTTCTGCCCCCATTCCTGCCCCCATTCCTGCCCCCATTCCTGCCCCCATTCCTGCCCCCATTCCTGCCCCCATTCCTGCCCCCATTCCTGCCCCCATTCCTGCCCCCATTCCTGCCCCCATTCCTGCCCCCATTCCTGCCCCCATTCCTGCCCCCATTCCTGCCCCCATTCCTGCCCCCATTCCTGCCCCCATTCCTGCCCCCATTCCTGCCCCCATTCCTGCCCCCATTCCTGCCCCCATTCCTGCCCCCATTCCTGCCCCCATTCCTGCCCCCATTCCTGCCCCCATTCCTGCCCCCATTCCTGCCCCCATTCCTGCCCCCATTCCTGCCCCCATTCCTGCCCCCATTCCTGCCCCCATTCCTGCCCCCATTCCTGCCCCCATTCCTGCCCCCATTCCTGCCCCCATTCCTGCCCCCATTCCTGCCCCCATTCCTGCCCCCATTCCTGCCCCCATTCCTGCCCCCATTCCTGCCCCCATTCCTGCCCCCATTCCTGCCCCCATTCCTGCCCCCATTCCTGCCCCCATTCCTGCCCCCATTCCTGCCCCCATTCCTGCCCCCATTCCTGCCCCCATTCCTGCCCCCATTCCTGCCCCCATTCCTGCCCCCATTCCTGCCCCCATTCCTGCCCCCATTCCTGCCCCCATTCCTGCCCCCATTCCTGCCCCCATTCCTGCCCCCATTCCTGCCCCCATTCCTGCCCCCATTCCTGCCCCCATTCCTGCCCCCATTCCTGCCCCCATTCCTGCCCCCATTTCTGCCCCCATTTCTGCCCCCATTTCTGCCCCCATTTCTGCCCCCATTTCTGCCCCCATTCCTGCCCCCATTCCTGCCCCCATTCCTGCCCCCAATCCTGCCCGCAATCCTGCCCGCAATCCTGCCCGCATTCCTGCCCGCATTCCTGCCCGCATTCCTGCCCGCATTCCTGCCCGCATTCCTGCCCGCATTCCTGCCCGCATTCCTGCCCGCATTCCTGCCCGCATTCCTGCCCGCATTCCTGCCCGCATTCCTGCCCGCATTCCTGCCCGCATTCCTGCCCGCATTCCTGCCCGCATTCCTGCCCGCATTCCTGCCCGCATTCCTGCCCGCATTCCTGCCCGCATTCCTGCCCGCATTCCTGCCCGCATTCCTGCCCGCATTCCTGCCCGCATTCCTGCCCGCATTCCTGCCCGCATTCCTGCCCGCTTTCCTGCCCGCTTTCCTGCCCGCATTCCTGCCCGGTTCGCTGCCCCGATTCGCTGCCCCGATTCGCTGCCCCGATTCGCTGCCCCGATTCATGCCCCGATTCATGCCCCGATTCATGCCCCGATTCATGCCCCGATTCATGCCCCGATTCATGCCCCGATTCATGCCCCGATTCATGCCCCGATTCATGCCCCGATTCATGCCCCGATTCATGCCCCGATTCATGCCCCGATTCATGCCCCGATTCATGCCCCGATTCATGCCCCGATTCATGCCCCGATTCATGCCCCGATTCATGCCCCGATTCATGCCCCGATTCATGCCCCGATTTACCCTGTCAGAGAAATCTGCCCTCACCAAAAGTCTCTAGCCTAACTGCCTTTTTTCGGTCTACTTTCCAGTTTTAAATATAGTCTCTGACATGAACGATTGGCTTTCATTTTCTTGCTGCAGAAGTGACCATCCTATAGAATCGTCCTAAATCTTTTAAAATATTTGGAACCCAAGAACATGACAACACATATACTTACCTTTCATCATTTCTTGTGTGAGCTTAACTTTTTTCTGTCAAGTCCCACTGAGCTGCACCCAGATCTTTCCCCTCCGAACCTTCTGCGTCCATGTATCTGTCCAAATTTTTCTTAAATATCAAAATTGAGCCTGCATTTACCACTTAGCTGGCAGCTCATTCCAGATTCGCACCACTCTTTGCGAGAAGAAATTATCGCTAATGTTCAATTTAAACTTCTCCCTTTCACCCTTAACCCATGTTCACTGATTTTTAATCTTTCCTAACTTCATTGGAAAAAGCCTGGCTTGTATTTACTCCATCTATACCCTCATAATTTTGTATGCCTCTATCAACTCATCCCTCATGCTTCAGGGAATAAAGTTCTAACTTGTTTAACCTTTCCCTGCAACCCAGTTCCTGAAGTCTGCGCAACATCCTTGTAAATCTGCTCTGCACTCTTTTCACTTTGTTGATATCTTTCCTGTAGTTATGTGGCCCAGTCTGTGCACAATACACCAAATTTTGCCTCACCAATGTCTCATACAACTTCAACATAACATCCCAACTCTTGTACTCAGTCTTTGGATTTATGAATACCAATATGCCAAAAGCTCTCTTTCTGAACCTATGTACTTGTGATATCACTTTCAAGGACTCAGCAGCAATCCTCAAAGCACACCACGGGTCATTGCCAGCAGCCAGGAAGGCAATCATTCACTCATCTACTTAAAAAAATACACTAAAAAACCTGAGCAGCCTATCCTGAGGATCTGTTGAATAGTTTAAAACATTGCTCCGGTCTACACCGACAGATAACAAACACAGCAAGAATTGTATTGTCTGGAAAGGAAGAGTTAATTCATAGAATAACACCAATTATATCCCATGAAAGTCATCAAAAAATGGTTTCCAGCTTTCTTCAAACTTAGCAGTGGTTTCTCCAGACGACTTCTGATGTTTTCCAGATTTAAGAAAGACAACACGAGAATACTATTGATATAATGTAGGAGAATCAGTGTCATTCCATTTGAGTAAAATGGCTCGTCCAGCTAATAGAGTAGAAAAAGCTACCACTCGATTATGCAGAAGTAGATAAACAACTAAAATCCAAAAAAAAGAGCAGTTGAGGGGTCAGGTTGTAATTGAAAAACCAGAATTATTGATTGAGTTGAAAAAAAAATATTTCCATAATTTTTATAACACTGAATATGATCAAAACCCTTGAGTCAATGAAGCCACTTCAATATTGCATCCGTCACAAGTGGAGCTTGTATTAGGAAAAATGCAAGCTAGTCTGTCTTTAGACATAGAAGCTCTATGAACTATTTTCAGCTGTGTTAAAGAAAGATGTGCACAAAGTGAAGAAGTAGTAACTAGTCTGGTAATTCTTCCCTATATTTCAGGAGGTAATGTTACGTTCAAAAATTGATAAGAAGTATGAAAAAACATGGTGTTAGTCAAAAGCGAAGTATCGGGGATGCTGGAAATCTGTCAAAAAAGAAGAAATCACTTATGATTCTCAACAAGTCAGTCTTCATTTGTAGAGATAAAAACAGAAATAACATTTCATTTTGATAACCTTGCATTAGAGGTTGCATGTGGTGATGGCTTTTGCTAAAATTCAACGATATTTACTTTATTTATTTGTATAATTGTTGAATTTTTTTTGGACCACTTTTTCAGGTTAACAAAAGTGGGGGTGGCTTCAGGTCGAACTTTACATATGTTGAACTTTGGATCTCAGTAAGATTCTGATTTTTTTTTTAGGAGATCAGAATGGTAATAATTGATGATTCCCATCAACTGCTCGCAAAGAGTTCAGATAGGCAGGAAGTTGGGTTGAGGATCCTCGATCGAGAGCTTGGATGGGCTGGGGTGAGGATCAGCAGTCGGGAGCTTGGATGTGTGGACGGTCAGGTCCAAAAATATGGGTGTTGACTTTTACATGGTATTGATGATTACACTAGTACATAATGTTATGATCTCAGAGGACCCCAATACCCATCAGCAATAGATGTTCACCAAGACAAAAGGTGTTTTCAACAAAAGTTGCTTTTAATTATATTTAAACATGAAAATAGAATCAAACTTTAACTTCTCACTATGGACTTATTTAATCCCCTTCTAATTCTAAGCGCAAGTGTTTTTAATGTGTGTGTAAGTTTTTAAAAGTTTTCAGTTTCACAGTCCAATCTCACTTCTTTCCTTCAAGTTCCCTGGTTGCAGGCAATTCTTATAGTGTGCACAGAATTTAAAATGTATAAAGTTCACTCGGCTTTGGTGCTTGAAAGGTAAATGGTTACCACTCAGGAAGGTTCTTGTTGGTTTTCAGAGAGATTTGTTGTTCCTTTTTAATCAGCCACTTCAATGTCCACTTCAAATGAAATTTGCCCCTTCAGGGTTTTCCAGATGATAACCTTTTTCCTTCAGGTCACCACAGAGTTCCTTTTAATTTCACTTATTCCAGGTAAAACATTAGACTGCCAGTGCTCTCCTCTTGCAATAACCACAAGGGCTTTGATCAGGGTGAATCAAGCACTTACAACCTGTCATTTGGAAGCTTGTTCTGTTTCAATCCGAGCTGCTGTGGTTGGCTGTAACACTAGAAATGATCACACTCTTGCGCTCACTCGCTGACAAGCACTCTTCCAGGCAGCAGTGGCTCCGACATGCTTTTTCATCTGTTGCCTTTTGCAAACAACAATCCATTAAATTCCTCCAAGTTGCTGTGCAAGTTGATAAGTTGACAAAAAAATGTTTTGGTCAATATAGAGGGGGGAATGCTTTCAAGATCTGCAAGGTAATATTGCAGTTATATAAAGTTCTGGTTAAACCCCACTTAGAGCATTGTGTACAGTTCTGATCACCTTATTATTTGAATGATGCAAATGTTTGGGATAAGGTGCAGAGGAAATTTACCACGATGCTGCCTGGAGTACAGTCCATGTGCTAGGGAGAAAGGGTGAGTGAGCTAAGGCTTATCTCTTTGGAGCAAAAGAGAATGAGGGTGACTTAATTGAGGTGAATAAGTTTTGAAATGAAGAAATGTTTTTGTAGACACAGCACCATAATAAGCACTTCTGGCTACAAACCTGCACCACTGAAATGTGACCAATTATTTCACTATGCCCAAATGCCTACAGGATGGTAACAGGCCATTTTGCCCAACAAGTTTATGCTGCTGAATCTTTGCCCGATTTATGCCCCGATTTATGCCCCGATTTATGCCCCGATTTATGCCCCGATTTATGCCCCGATTTATGCCCCGATTTATGCCCCGATTTATGCCCCGATTTATGCCCCGATTTATGCCGCAGGTACGCCGCAGGTACGCCGCAGGTACGCCGCAGGTACGCCCCAATAACACCCAAATTTACCCTGTCAGAGAAATCTGCCCTCACCAAGAGTCTCTAGCCTAACTGCATTTTTTCGGTCTACTTTCCAGTTTTAAAACTAGTCTCTGACTTGAAAGATTGGCTTTCATTTTCTTGCTGCAGAAGTGACCATCCTATAGAATCGTCCCAATTCTTTTAAAATATTTGGAACCCAAGAACATGACAACACAGATACTGACCTTTCATCATTTCTTGTGTGAGTTTAACTTTTTTCTGTCAAGTCCCACTGACCTGCACCCAGATCTTTCCCCTCCAAACCTTCTGTGTCCATGTATCTGTCCAAATTTTTCTTAAATATATAAATTGAGCCTACATTTACCACTTAGCTGGCAGCTCATTCCAGATTCGCACCATTCTCTGCGAGAAGAAATTATCCCTAATGTTCAATTTAAACTTCCCCCTTTCACCCTTAACGCATGTTCACTGATTTTTAATCTTTCCTAACCTCAATGGAGAAAACCTGGCTTGTATTTACTCCATCTATACCCTCATAAATTTGTATACCTCTATCAACTCATCCCTCATGCTTCAGGGAATAAAGTTCTAACTTGTTTAACCTTTCTCTGCAACCCAGTTCCTGAAGTCTGGGCCACATCCTTGTAAATCTGCTCTACACTCTTTTCACCTTGTTGATGTCTTTCCTGTAGTTATGTGGCCCAATCTGTGCACAATACTCCAAATTTTGCCTCGCCAATGTCTCGTACAACTTCAACATAACATCCCAACTCTTGTACTCAGTCTTTGGATTTATGAATACCAATATTCCAAAATCTCTCTTTCTAACACTATCTACTTGTGATATCACTTTCAAGGACACGGCAGCAATCCTCAAAGCACACCACTGGTCATTGCTTGCAGCCAGGAAGGCAATCGTTAACTCATCTACTTAAAAATATACACTAAAAAAAACTGAGCAGCCTATCCTGAGGATCTGTTGAATAGTTTAAAACATTGCTCCGGTCTACACCGACAGATAACAAACACAGCAAGAATTATATTGTCTGGAAAGGAAGAGGTAATTCATAGAATAACACCAGTTATATCCCATGCAAGTCATCAATAAATGGTTTCCAGCTTTCTTCAAACTTAGCAGTGGATTCTCAAGACGACTTCTGATGTTTTCGAGATTTAAGAAAGACAACACGAGAAAACTATTGATATATTGTAGGAGAATCAGTGTCTTTCCATTTAAGTAAAATGGCTCTTCCAGCTAATAGAGTAGAAAAACCTACCACTCGTTATTGCAGAAGTAGATAAACAACTGAAATCCAAAAAAAGAGCAGTTGAGGGGTCAGGTTGTAATTGAAAAATCAGAATCATTGATTGAGTTGAAAAAAATTATTTCCAGAATTGTTATAACACTGAACATGATCAAAACCTATGAGTCAATGAATCCACTTCAATATTGCATCTGTCACAAGTGGAGCTTGTATTAGGAAAAACGCAAGCTAGTTTATCTTTAGACATATAAGCTCTATGATCTTTTTAAGCTGCTTTATAGAATGATGTGCACAAAGTGAAGAAGCATTAACTAGTCTGGTATTTCATACCCATATTTCAGGAGGTAATGTTACTTTCAAAAATTGATAAGAAGGATGAAAGCCAAGTCAAAAGCCAAGTAACAGCGATGCTGGAAATCTGTCATAAAAGCAGAAATCACTTATGATTCTCAACAATTCAGTATGCATTTGTAGAGATAAAAACAGAAATAAGATTTCTTTTTGATAACCTTGCATTGGAGGTTGTATGTGGTGATGGCTTGTGCTAAAATTCAACGATATTTACTTTATTTATTTGTATAATTGTCCAATGTTTTTTGGACCACTTTTTCAGGTTAAAAAAAGAGGGTTTGGGTTCAGGTCGACCTTTACATATGTTGAACTTTAGACATCAGTACGATTCAGAATTTTTTTTAGGAGATCTGTATGGGAATATTTGATTATTCCCATCAACTGCTCGCAAAGAGTTCAGATAGGCAGGAAGTTGGGTCCAGGATCTGCGATCGGGAGCCTGGATGGGCTGGGGTGAGGATCAGCATTCAGGAGCTTGGATGTGTGGGTTGACAGTTTCAAAAATATGGGTGTTGACTTTTACATGGTATCGATGATAACACTAATATATTTTGTTTTGAGCATAGTGGAACATAAAACCCATCAGCAAGAGATATTCACCAGGACAAATGGTTACTCAAACAAAAGTTGCTTTTATGATATTTAAATGTGAAAATTGAATCAAACTTTAACTTCTCACTATTGACTTATATAATCCCCTTCTAATTCTAAGCAGAAGTGTATTTAATGTGTGTGTAAGTTTTTCAAAGTTTTCTGTTTCACAGTCCAATCTCACTTCTTTCCTTCAAGTTCACTGGTTGCAGGCAATTCTTATAGTGTGCACAGAATTTAAAATGTATAAAGTTCACTCGGCTTTGGTGCATGAAATGTAAATGATTACCACTCAGGAAGGTTCTTGTTGGTTTTCAGAGAGATTGGTTGTTCCTTTTTAATCAGCCACTTCAATGTCCAGTACAAATGAAATTTGCCCCTTCAGGGTTTTCCAGATGATAACCTTTTTCTTTCAGGTCACCACAGAGTGCTTTTTTGTTTCTCTTATTCCAGGTGAAACATGAGGCAGTCAGTACCCTCCTCTTGCATTAACCACAAGGGCTTTGATCAGGCAGAATCAAGCACTTACAATCTTGCTCTGTTTCAGTCCCCGTTGCTGTCGTTGGCTGAAACACTAGAAATGATCACACTCTCACGTACACTCACTCTCAAGCACTCTTCCAGACAGCAGTGGCTCCGACATGCTTTTTTCATCTGTTGCCTTTTACAAACAACAATCCATTACATTCCTCAAAGTTGCTGTGCAAGTTGATAAGTTGACAAAAAAATATTTTGGTCATTATAGAGGGGGGTATGCTTTCAAGATCTGCAAGGTAATATTGCAGTGATATAAATCTGTGGTTAAACCCCACTTAGAGCATTCTGTACTGTTCTGATCACCTTATTATTGGAATGATGCAAATGTTTGGGATAAGGGGCAGAGCAGATTTCCCAGGATGCTGCATGGAATACAGTCCATGTGCTATGGAGAATGGTTGAGTGAGCTAAGGCTTATCTCTTTGGAGCAATAGAGAATGAGGGTGATTTAATTGAGGTGAATGTTTTGAAATGAAGAAATGTTTTTATAGACACAACACCATAACAAGCAGTTCTTTCTACAAACCTGCACAACCGAAATGTGACCAATTATTCCACGATGCCCAATGCCTACAGTATGGTAACTGGCCATTTTGCCCAACGTTTGTGCTGCCAAATTACCCCCTAATTACCCCCTAATTACCCCCTAATTACCCCCTAATTACCCCCTAATTACCCCCTAATTACCCCCTAATTACCCCCTAATTACCCCCTAATTACCCCCTAATTACCCCCTAATTACCCCCTAATTACCCCCTAATTACCCCCTAATTACCCCCTAATTACCCCCTAATTACCCCCTAATTACCCCCAATTACCCCCAATTACCCCCTAATTACCCCCTAATTACCCCCTAATTACCCCCTAATTACCCCCTAATTACCCCCTAATTATCCCCTAATTATCCCCTAATTATCCCCTAATTATCCCCTAATTATCCCCTAATTATCCCCTAATTATCCCCTAATTATCCCCTAATTATCCCCTAATTATCCCCTAATTATCCCCTAATTATCCCCTAATTATCCCCTAATTATCCCCTAATTATCCCCTAATTATCCCCTAATTATCCCCTAATTATCCCCTAATTATCCCCTAATTATCCCCTAATTATCCCCTAATTATCCCCTAATTATCCCCTAATTATCCCCTAATTATCCCCTAATTATCCCCTAATTATCCCCTAATTATCCCCTAATTATCCCCTAATTATCCCCTAATTATCCCCTAATTATCCCCTAATTATCCCCTAATTATCCCCTAATTATCCCCTAATTATCCCCTAATTATCCCCTAATTATCCCCTAATTATCCCCTAATTATCCCCTAATTATCCCCTAATTATCCCCTAATTATCCCCTAATTATCCCCTAATTATCCCCTAATTATTAGATCCATTATTAGATAAATCCCCCAAAATTGTGAACAAATTAAAGGCAGTGGTTAAATTGATCTTGCTGATGAAAGATTTAAATCGGTTCGAAGTTTGGAGAAGATTAAACCCTACTGAGAAAGATTTTTTATTTTACTATCCACCCCATAATTATTTTTCAAGGATTGACTTTTTTTAGTATCTGCACATTTGCAATCATGTTTTATTCAAGCTGAATATAAGAGTAGAAATATTTCTGATCATTTATTGTTATTTATTTCTTGTGTTGGACTGGAAGTTAGTCAATCAACTTGTCATTGGAGGTTTAATGCAATGTAACCAAAAAAAAACGGAATTTGTAATATTTATTTAGGATCAATTGCTTATTTTTTAGATCTGAATAGGAATAAAGTTCAAAGCAATTTTACTCTATGGGATTCTTTGAAGGCATTTTTACATGGTCAAATTATTAGTTACGCAACAAAGGAAAAGAAGAAGTTTTTGGCAGAGACTTGGTCTTTGGAGAAACAGCTGATTTGGAAAAAGAATTCCAGAGGAATTGTACAGAGGATAATAAGGCAGTTTTGACAAAACTGAAGTTAGGTTATAATACATTACAAACGTTTGAACGTCTGATTCAAAGATCTAAACAGCACTATTATGAGTTAGGGATAGAGCCTATAAAGTTTTGGCCTGGCAATTGAAAACAGAACAGATATCAAGAACTATTAATGCTGTGAGGAAAGATAATTCAGTTACTTTTATACCTCAGGAGATCAATGAACAATTTTTTTATCATTTTATCAGAAATTATATACTTCTGAGGGAGTTCGAGATGACAGATTGATTGAATCTTTTTTGTCAGAATTAAATTTGCCAATATTAGGGGAAGATGATGTGAGGAAATTAGATTCTCCTTTTTCAGATTTAGAAATAAAGGATGTTATTTAACAAATGCCTAATGGCAAATCTCCAGGAGATGATGGGTTTACTGTTGATTTTATAAAGCTTTTTATGATGACCTGTCCTCTTTGTTTATGGACATTCTTCATCAGGTAACTCAAGAACAAGCCCTACCAGACTTGCGTTTAAGTGCAGTAGTAACAGTTATACCAAAAAAAGAGAGAGTTTCTTTGAAAGTGGCTTCATATCGACCAATTTCTTTATTGAATGTCGATTATAAAATAATAGTGAAATTATTGGCCAATAGACTTGCAAAGTATTTACCACAATTGGTACATGCTGATCAGGCTGGTTTTTTTTAAAAAATGGGTGTGCCTCTGACAATACACTTAGAGTGATTTCATTGATTAATGCTTCACGACAGCGACCTGATCTATGAATGGTTGTTGGACTAAATGATGAGAAAGATTTTGATGGGGTCAAATGGAATTTTTTATTTAAAGTGTTAGAGAAATATAAGTTTGGACCCTTTTTTATTGGTTTGGTGAAGGCATTATATAAAATCCTGTAGCTAGGGTGACGACAAATAGTCAAACCTCTTCTTTCTTTAAATTATCATGTTCTACTCATCAAGGTTTCCCTTTGTCACCAGCTCTATTTGTGTTGGTAATTGAACCTTTAGCTCAGGCTATTTGACAGAATGAGAATATTAGAGTATAAAGTTAGCAGATGAGGAATATAAGATCAATTTATTTGTGGATGATGTTTTGATATATTTAACTAATCCAGAACGATCTTTAACTTACTTGTAAGAATGTTTGGAATGATATGGTAAATTATCAGGTTATAAAGTGAATTGCGATAAAAGTGAAATACTACCAATTTCTGAAGGAAACTACGAGCAGTGTAGACAAATTACTAAACTTCGATGGAATGATAAAATTAAGTATTTAAGGATAATGATTGAGGTTAAGATTCAATCATTGTATAACTTAAATTATGTACCGTTCTTGAGAAAGATTAGAGCTGATTTGATTAAATGGAAGGATTTACCTTTGTCTTTAATAGGTTGAGTAAACTGTATTAAGATGAATATTTTTCCACAAATCTAATATCTTTTTCAATTGATTCCTTGTCCCCTGTCAATATCTTTTTTTTTCAAGATTTAAATAAAGCTGTTCAAGAATTTTTATGGAAGGGAAAATTAGCAAGAGTAGCGATGCATAAAGTGACTTGGAAGTATGCTTTGGGAGGTTTGCAATGACCTCACTTCCAAAATTATTACGAGGCAGCTCAGTTAAGATTTATTAATTGTATGTTAGATGTTACGTGTCCCCCTCATTGGGCCAAGGTGGAATTGGCTGGTAGATCGGAATCTTGTCCACATCAATTTATATTTAAATGGAATTCTGATTTGTTATAAAGATATGATGTACCTGAAGCAGTTATTAGGGATTTGGAAATAAAGGAATTTATTAATAGGTTCCAAGGGTAAAATATCGGTTCAGGCTCCCATATATCAAAATAAGTTAATTCCTTTTACATAGAATAAGAGAGTTTTAAGAAATTGGAAAAATAAAGGAATAAAATCATTGCAGGATTTCTTTTTAGAGGGTGAATTTTTATCATTTAAACAACTTGGAGAGAAATTTGGAATTTCAGGGAATTCTTTGTTTATTATCAAATTAGAGCATTACTAAAAGAACATTTTTGAAGAGAATTGAAAATTTCTAAGTTGATGAAATTTGAGACTATGATTTTTCATTTTTTGGATAAGGGTTTTATTTCAGAGATGTATGCCTTGTTACAAGACACTATGGAAGAAATAAACTTAGATAAATCTAGGATTAAATGGGAAAGTGATTTAACTTGTGATATTGACCAGACTCACTGGGAGAGGATGTGTTTGCAAGGTGTGAATCAATTGCTTAATGTAAGATATAGTATGATTAATGATAATTTTTTGAATCAATTATATCTAACTCCTGAGAAATTGAGGAAATATTGATTGAGTAATTCAGAGTTGTGTTTTAGATGTGGATTATGTGTTGGAACTTTTTTACACTCGGTCTGGCTTTGTGATAAACTTCAATCGTTCTGGGATAAAATTAGGGATTTTCTTCAATATTTGTTTAAAATTCAATTTTTATTTAGATCCCAAAATTTTCTTGCTGTGTGGAATTGTTCTGTTTTTGGACTTGGGGTGAGATAAGTTTCAGATAGCCATTTTGCATTTAGCATTGACGGTGGCACGTAAATGTATTGCAATTTCTTGGAAAGATGAAGTTGAGATAAATGTAAATCGTTGGCATAATGAGTTGAAGTCTTGTATTTATATGGAAAAAATAACATAATTTACTTGATAATTTTGATTTTTTTTAATGAAGATGTGGTCACCTTATTTGAGATGTATGAACTTAGTAATATCTTATATTGTGATAAATGTTTTTGCTTCCCTTGTGGGGTCTCTTGTGGGAGATGGGGAAGGGATGGGATAGTTGTAGTTTTACTTTTAATGTTTATGTTATGGATTTTGATTTTTGGGGTAGGGAGGGATGGGACAGTTCTATTTTTAGTTTTAATGTTATAGATTTTGTAAAAGTTTTTGTTTGAAAATTTTTAAAATAAGTTTAAAAAAGACTTAACAATTACAAATTGAACTTCATATCCACTGACATCCTATGAACTACAAAGGGTAAAAAAAAATATATGCATGGCAGATACAACAGAATATCCCAGATAAATACTTCTAGCACTGAATGCCCAGTGTGTTTAATTTAATGTTGAAAGAATGAAAGATTATGCCTCATGAGCCCTCAAATCAGGTCTGGCATGAGGTAGAACAATAGTTAGTCCTTGGCCTTAACTCTTCTTTCCCTCCTGGTTTACTATCTCAGTTCCCACATTGCTGATTTGAACTTAACTCTGTCACAGAAATGGGTGTCCAAAATCATTACTGGAAGTTTGCCTGGGGTTAGCAGTCAATTTTAACAGACTGGGATTGTGTAAACAGGTGAAGAGGAATTTGGCAGCTATTTTATATTTGCAGTGAGAAGAGCTGTGAAATGGATAATTGGTGTAACAGATTTCAACAGAGATTTTATTTGAAGGCTGCACCGGTCATTGGAATCAGGTGTCTTAGGCAGTTGGAGTTGAAAAGCTCAGATCAGCAGGAAGCTGATTGGGCAATAGAGATGAAGTGATCCAGGGAACTTGTGTCACAGGGTGATATTAATTCACTTCAACTCATCAGTGAAGGGAGTAGGTATTACTGATTGGACTTCCACATAGTACATGCAGCAGTGAGTAGGAAATTTACAATTTTTTTTCTACATTGGCCTTGTAATCACCCATTGCAGAAACTTTTAAAATGCATGTTTTTTCCACAGATATGGGAGGGGGAGCAGTATTGACTGGTTCATTCCTGTTCTCTGTAGCTTGTACCCTGTAATGGTGTTGATTTCCTCCAATTTTCTCCAACATCATAAGGATGTATATCTTGGTATTTATCTATGTTACATTGCTACTGGTGTGGATGGATTCTAGAATCAATGGGTATGTGGGAAAATGGGTTACTGGGTAATTAATGGCAAGATGTAATTAATCTGGCTTGGCACTAACTTGTGGAGCTAAATGGTGATTTAAAAAAAATCTATATTGTAAGGAAATATGAACAAGATCAAATATAACATCAGGCATTTGGCTCTAAAATGTGCTCCTCCTCAATAAAAAGGTACACCTCACAACATTTCTAAATCTTTCCTTCTCACCTACAATCTATGCAGTCTAGATTTAATGCCCAAGTCTGTGGAAAAGACTGACTATTTACCTTATCTGTAACCCTCATGATTTTATGAGCAGTGAGTTTCTCCCACCCCCAACCCCCCCCCCCCATAGTTGCCTCCTTTCCAAAATGGAGAAAAATCCCAGTCTATCCAGCCTCTCCCTATAATTCAAGCTTCCTAGTCCAAGTTATATTCAAGTGACTCTTTTCTACACCAGTTGTCGCATAATATCCCTGTTCCTGTACTCTATGCCCTAATCAGAGAATGCAAGTTGCCTGGTTAACAAAGCCCCTGATTGCACATCATCCATTTCATGTACCACTCCTCTTATCACCTCTTCTGGGCAGAAGAGAGAGAAGAGTTGGTCTGGTGCTCATATTCCACCCCATCAGCCTTCATATTCAACAGATCCTTTTCTGCAATTTCTACTATCTTCAAAGAATTTCTAGTATCTTCTGGTCTTTCCCAATTTGCAGGGACTGGTCCCTTCGAGGCTCAGTTCCACTCTTCTGTCCCCACCAACCATGTTTCCGTTTGAAAGTGAAGAAGAACCAACTCCTGTCCTTTCACTTTTTCCCTTCCAACTCTCCTGTGGCCCAAAAACAAGTACTTCTAGCTGACGCAGCGGTACACTTGTCCTTTTTCCATTCTTATGAACTGCATTCTGTGTTCATCAAGGGGTCTCCTCCATATTGGAGAAAGAAGAGCTCAGGTGACCTGAGCAGCTGCAGTTTGAATTTTAAAAAAGTGAGTTGACAGCAGCAAGAAGCTGATTGGAAGAAGAGAGGTCAGGTGATCTGAGGATCTGCTGCAGTTAGAATTAAAAAAAAGGTGAGGCGGCAGCAAGAAGCTGAATTTCACTAAAAGTGAGGATAGGCCATTGTCGAAGTGGTAAAGCTTTGGCGAGAGTAGGTCAAAGATGAGGGTTATAATGAGGGTAAGAGAACTGTGTATTACATTAAATTGTTAATAGACTAGGTAGAATATTTGTAGGAATAGTGCTCGGTGGGAAGTGTAGGATATGAGGTCCCTGGGGAAACTCCGTCTCCCTGGTGCCCACATCTGTGCCAGATGTGCTGAGATATAGCTCCTTGCGGACTGTGTTAAGGAACTGGAGCTGTGGCTTGATGACCAACTGCTCATTAGGGAGGGTGAGGCTATAACAGACAGGAGTTACAGGAAGTTGGTAGAGTGCACCTCTTTGGCTGTTCCCCTCAGTAACCTATTTATCTCCCGGGATGATATTGCCGAGGATGGCCTGACACAGGACAAACGTGGTGACCAGGTCTCGAGCAATGAGTTTGGCACCAGGATGCAAAAGGTGAAGAGGCATGCAGTTGTGATCAGCGATTCTATAGTGAGTGATTGGAGCTCAATGAGGGATCAATGGGCAAAATGGCTGTCTTCATTATCTATATTCCTTTTACAGCTGGAATCACTCTGTGCTTCCCTGCTTGGCACTGGCATTGGTTCTAGCTGACAGGGTTTATGGATAAGGAAGACGGCCATTTTACCCACTCATCCTGAGTGCTGGAACTGGCCTGAAGCAACTCGAATTGGGCTAGAGCCTCTGATATTGGTCAGGTCAGTGGTGCCCCCTGGCAAGTGGTGCCCCAGTTCTCTGCCCCACCTCTGGATATCCCTCTGGGATCATCACAAGCTGGGTTCAAGTCAATATTGTTTCCTTAAAGGAAAATTATGCCTGACAAACCTACTACAACTTTTTGAGGAGATAACAGGATAGACTGGGAAGAAGCAGTGGATGTTGTGTACTTGGACTTCAGAAGGCCTTCAACAAGGTGTCACATATGAAACTGCTAAACCAGATGAGCGTTCATGGAATTACAGGAAGGATACTTGTGTGGGTAGAGCATTGGCTGATTGGCAGGAAACAGGGAATTAAGGGGATCCTATTCGGGTAGGTTGCCTTGGTTACATTAGCAGAATGGGCAAGGAGATGGTCGATGAAATGCAATGATTCACTTTGTTAGGCAGACTATAATTTAGATGGGGAGAAAATTCAAAATTCAGAGGCCAAAAGGTTCTTGGGAGTCCTCATGCAGGATCTCCTAAAGGTTAACCTCCAGGATGAGTCAACAGTGAAGAAGGCAAAGGCAATATTAGCATTCATTTCTCGAGGAATAGCATATTCCATAGGGCGCAGGTGAGACATTACTTGGAGTACTGTGCTTAGCTTTGGGTGCCTTATTTGAGAAAGTATGTGCTGCCATTGTAGAGGGTTTAGAGAAGATTTATTAGAATGATACCAGGAATGAAAGGGTGAGCATATGAGGAATGATTGTCAGCTCTTGGACTGGATTCATTGGAGTCGTACAGGTTTAGGGGGAGGAGGTGGAGAAATCTCATAGTGGCATTTTGAATGCTGTAAGACCTGCACAGGGTAGATGTGATACAGTTGTTTCCCATGGTAGGGGAATCTAGGCCACAGTTTCAGGAAAATAGGGCATCAAATTAAAACCGAAGTGCAGAGAAATTTCTTTAGCCAGTGGGTTATGAGTCTGACACTTGTTTCCACAGGTGGCAGTGGAAGCAAGGTGATTGGATGTTTGTAAGACAGAAATTGACAGGTATTTGAATAGTCAGGGCATCATGTGTTTTGGGTAGAAGGTCGGGGAGTGGGGAAGAGTGACAAGCATCAGCGCATGATTAAATGGGTCGATTAGTCTACTTCTGCTCTTGTATCTTGGGGAGAAACCAAAAATTGTGATTGCTTTGTGGAGCACCTGTTTTCTCCAATCAGCGCTGACTCTTCATCAAGACTCCCTGCTGCTATTGAAGAGGTGATCCTTTCTTTTCAAAGGGAGTTCTGTGAGTCTCTCTCTCACTGCACCCCGTCTGCATTCCCTGCCAACCTGGCCTCTCTGCTGTTAGCTTGTGCTGCTGCCCATGCCCCTTCTTCACTCTTTTTCCCTGCCTTTTTAATCTGGAACCTGTCTGCTTTTAGCTCGTACTTTGTCAAAGGGGTCAGGCCTAAAGCATCGGTTATATGTATATCGTTGGACGATGCAGGACCTCCTGAGTTTTTTAAGCAATTGGTATGAACTTCAATTGCAGCAACTGCTGACTATCCTGTTTCATTTCCCGTCTTCCTGCACTGCATTTCACCTCTGCGACGGTCTTTTGTCACTATCCTTTCTTCCATGTCCTCACACTCCCAACTGCTCCCGTTGACCAGATTTACATCTTATTCCCATGGTCATCCCAGTTTGACCCTGTCAGAGAAATGAACCCTCACCAAAAGTCTCCAGCCTAACAGCCTTTTCTTGGTCTACTTCCTAGTTTTAAAATCTGGTCTCTGACATGAAAGATTGGCTTTCCTTCCCTTCCTGCAGAAGTGACCATCCTATAGAATCGTTCCAATTCTTTTAAAATATTTGAAACCCAAGAACATGACATCACAGATACTGACCTTTCATCATTACTAGTGTGTGCTTAACTTTTTTCTGTCAAGTCCCACTGAGCTGCAACCAGATCTTTCCCCTCCAAACCTTCTGTGTCCATGTATCTGTCCAAATTTTTCTTAAATATAAATGTTGAGCCTGTATTTACCACTGAGCTGGCAGCTCATTCCACATTCCCACCACTCTCTGTGAGAAGAAATTATCCCTAATGTTCAATTTAAACTTCCCCCTTTCACACTTAACCCATGTTCACTGATTTTTAATCTTTCATAACCTCAATGGAGAAAACCTGGCTTGTATTTACTCCATCTATACCCTCATAAATTTGAATACCTCTATCAACTCATCCCTCATGCTTCAGGGAATAAAGTTCTAACTTGTTTAACCTTTCTCTGCAACCCAGTTCCTGAAGTCTGGTCCACATCCTTGTAAATCTGCTCTACACTCTTTTCACCTTGTTTATGTCTTTCCTGTAGTTATGTGGCCCAATCTGTGCACAATACTCCAAATTTTGCCTCGCCAATGTCTCGTACAACTTCAACATAACATCCCAACTCTTGTACTCAGTGTTTGGATTTATGAATACCAATATGCCGAAATCTCTCTTTCTGACCCTATCTACTTGTGACATCACTTTCAAGGACACGGCAGCAATCCTCAAAGCACACCACTGGTCATTGCTTGCAGCCAGGAAGGCAATCGTTAACTCATCTACTTAAAAATATACACTAAAAAAAACTGAGCAGCCTATCCTGAGGATCTGTTGAATAGTTTAAAACATTGCTCCGGTCTACACCGACAGATAACAAACACAGCAAGAATTATATTGTCTGGAAAGGAAGAGGTAATTCATAGAATAACACCAGTTATATCCCATGAAAGTCATCAATAAATGGTTTCCAGCTTTCTTCAAACTTAGCAGTGGATTCTCAAGACGACTTCTGATGTTTTCGAGATTTAAGAAAGACAACACGAGAAAACTATTAATATATTGTAGGAGAATCAGTGTCTTTCCATTTAAGTAAAATGGCTCTTCCAGCTAATAGAGTAGAAAAACCTACCACTCGTTATTGCAGCAGTAGATAAACAACTGAAATCCAAAAAAAGAGCAGTTGAGGGGTCAGGTTGTAATTGAAAAATCAGAATCATTGATTGAGTTGAAAAAAATTATTTCCAGAATTGTTATAACACTGAACATGATCAAAACCTATGAGTCAATGAATCCACTTCAATATTGCATCTGTCACAAGTGGAGCTTGTATTAGGAAAAACGCAAGCTAGTTTATCTTTAGACATATAAGCTCTATGATCTTTTTAAGCTTCGTTATAGAATGATGTGCACAAAGTGAAGAAGCATTAACTAGTCTGGTATTTCATAACCATATTTCAGGAGGTAATGTTACTTTCAAAAATTGATAAGAAGGATGAAAGCCAAGCCAAAAGCCAAGTAACAGCGATGCTGGAAATCTGACATAAAAGCAGAAATCACTTATGATTCTCACCAATTCAGTATGCATTTGTAGAGATAAAAACAGAAATAAGATTTCTTTTTGATAACCTTGCATTGGAGGTTGTATGTGGTGATGGCTTGTGCTAAAATTCAACGATATTTACTTTATTTATTTGTATAATTGTCCAATGTTTATTGGACCACTTTTTCAGGTTAAAAAAAGAGGGTTTGGGTTCAGGTCAACCTTTACATATGTTGAACTTTAGACCTCAGTAAGATTCAGAATTTTTTTTAGGAGATCTGAATGGGAATATTTGATTATTCCCATCAACTGCTCGCAAAGAGTTCAGATAGGCAGAAAGTTGGGTTCAGGATCCGCGATCGGGAGCTTGGATGGGCTGGGGTGAGGATCAGCATTCAGGAGCTTGGATGTGTGGGTTGACAGTTCCAAAAATATGGGTGTTGAGTTTTACATGGTATCGATGATAACACTAATATATTTTGTTATGAGCATAGTGGAACATAAAACCCATCAGCAAGAGATATTCACCAAGACAAATGGTTACTCAAACAAAAGTTGCTTTTATGATATTTAAATGTGAAAATTGAATCAAACATTAACTTCTCACCATTGACTTATGTAATCCCCTTCTAATTCTAAGCACAAGTGTATTTAATGTGTGTGTAAGTTTTTCAAAGTTTTCTGTTTCACAGTCCAATCTCACTTCTTTCCTTCAAGTTCACTGGTTGCAGGCAATTCTTATAGTGTGCACAGAATTTAAAATGTATAAAGTTCACTCGGCTTTGGTGCAGGAAATGTAAATGATTACCACTCAGGAAGGTTCTTGTTGGTTTTCAGAGAGATTTGTTGTTCCTTTTTAATCAGCCACTTCAATGTCCACTACTAATGAAATTTGCACCTTCAGGGTTTTCCAGATGATAACCTTTTTCTTTCAGGTCACCACAGAGTGCCTTTTGTTTCTCTTATTCCATGTGAAACATTAGGCAGCCAGTGCTCTCCTCTTGCATTAACCACAAGGGCTTTGATCAGGCTGAATCAAGCACTTACAATCTTGCTCTGTTTCAGTCCCCTTTGCTGTCGTTGGCTGAAACACTAGAAATGATCACACTCTCACGCTCACTCACTCGCAAGCACTCTTCCAGACAGCAGTGGCTCCGACATGCTTTTTCATCTGTTGCCTTTTGCAAACAACAATCCATTACATTCCTCAAAGTTGCTGTGCAAGTTGATAAGTTGACAAAAAAATGTTTTGGTCATTATAGAGGGGGGAATGCTTTCAAGATCTGCAAGGTAATATTGCAGTTATATAAAGCTGTGGTTAAACCCCACTTAGAGCATTGTGTACAGTTCTGATCACCTTATTATTAGAATTATGCAAATGTTTGGGATAAGGTGCAGAGCAGATTTACCAGGATGCTGCATGGAATACAGTCCATGTGCTATGGAGAATGGTTGAGTGAGCTAAGGCTTATCTCTTTGGAGCAATAGAGAATGAGGGTGACTTAATTGAGGTGAATGTTTTTAAATGAAGAAATGTTTTTATAGACACAACACCATAACAAGCACTTCTTTCTACAAATCTGCAACACCGAAATGTGACCAATTATTCCACGATGCCCAAATGCCTACAGTATGGTAACTGTCCATTTTGCCCAATGTTTGCTGCCAAATTTACCCCCTAATTACACCTAATTACCCCTAATTACCCCTAATTACCCCTAATTACCCCTAATTACCCCTAATTACCCCTAATTACCCCTAATTACCCCTAATTACCCCTAATTACCCCTAATTACCCCTAATTACCCCTAATTACCCCTAATTACCCCTAATTACCCCTAATTACCCCTAATTACCCCTAATTATCCCTAATTACCCCTAATTACCCTCCCTAATTACCCCTAATTACCCCTAATTACCCCTAATTATCCCTAATTATCCCTAATTATCCCTAATTACCCCTAATTACCCCTAATTACCCCTAATTACCCCTAATTACCCCTAATTACCCCTAATTACCCCTAATTACCCCTAATTACCCCTAATTACCCCTAATTACCCCTAATTACCCCTAATTACCCCTAATTACCCCTAATTACCCCCTAATTACCCCCTAATTACCCCCTCATCGTCCCCCTCATCGTCCCCCTCATCGTCCCCCTCATCGTCCCCCTCATCGTCCCCCTCATCGTCCCCCTCATCGTCCCCCTCATCGTCCCCCTCATCGTCCCCCTCATCGTCCCCCTCATCGTCCCCCTCATCGTCCCCCTCATCGTCCCCCTCATCGTCCCCCTCATCGTCCCCCTCATCGTCCCCCTCATCGTCCCCCTCATCGTCCCCCTCATCGTCCCCCATCGCCCCCCATCGCCCCCCATCGCCCCCCATCGCCCCCCATCGCCCCCCATCGCCCCCCATCGCCCCCCATCGCCCCCCATCGCCCCCCATCGCCCCCCATCGCCCCCCATCGCCCCCCATCGCCTCCCATCGCCCCCCATCGCCCCCCATCGCCCCCCATCGCCCCCCCATCTCCCCCCCATCTCCCCCCCATCTCCCCCCCATCTCCCCCCCATCTCCCCCCCATCTCCCCCCCATCTCCCCCCCATCTCCCCCCCATCTCCCCCCCATCTCCCCCCCATCTCCCCCCCATCTCCCCCCCATCTCCCCCCCATCTCCCCCCCATCTCCCCCCCATCTCCCCCCCATCTCCCCCCCATCTCCCCCCCATCTCCCCCCCATCTCCCCCCCATCTCCCCCCCATCTCCCCCCCATCTCCCCCCCATCTCCCCCCCATCTCCCCCCCATCTCCCCCCCCATCTCCCCCCCATCTCCCCCCCCATCTCCCCCCCCATCTCCCCCCCCATCTCCCCCCCATCTCCCCCCCATCTCCCCCCCCATCTCCCCCCCCATCTCCCCCCCATCTCCCCCCCCATCTCCCCCCCCATCTCCCCCCCCATCTCCCCCCCCATCTCCCCCCCCATCTCCCCCCCCATCTCCCCCCCCATCTCCCCCCCCATCTCCCCCCCCATCTCCCCCCCCATCTCCCCCCCCATCTCCCCCCCCATCTCCCCCCCCATCTCCCCCCCCATCTCCCCCCCCATCTCCCCCCCCATCTCCCCCCCCATCTCCCCCCCCATCTCCCCCCCCATCTCCCCCCCCATCTCCCCCCCCATCTCCCCCCCCATCTCCCCCCCCCATCTCCCCCCCCATCTCCCCCCCCATCTCCCCCCCCATCTCCCCCCCCATCTCCCCCCCCATCTCCCCCCCCATCTCCCCCCCCATCTCCCCCCCCATCTCCCCCCCCATCTCCCCCCCCATCTCCCCCCCCATCTCCCCCCCCATCTCCCCCCCATCTCCCCCCCCATCTCCCCCCCCATCTCCCCCCCCATCTCCCCCCCCATCTCCCCCCCCATCTCCCCCCCCATCTCCCCCCCCATCTCCCCCCCCATCTCCCCCCCCATCTCCCCCCCCATCTCCCCCCCATCCCCCCCCCATCCCCCCCCCATCCCCCCCCCATCTCCCCCCCATCTCCCCCCCATCTCCCCCCCATCTCCCCCCCATCTCCCCCCCATCTCCCCCCCCATCTCCCCCCCCATCTCCCCCCCCATCTCCCCCCCCATCTCCCCCCCCATCTCCCCCCCCATCTCCCCCCCCATCTCCCCCCCCATCTCCCCCCCCATCTCCCCCCCCATCTCCCCCCCCATCTCCCCCCCCATCTCCCCCCCCATCTCCCCCCCCATCTCCCCCCCCATCTCCCCCCCCCAATCACCCCTTATTTACCCTATCAGAGAAATCTGCCCTTACCAAAAGTCTTTAGCCCAACAAACATTTTTTGCTCTAATTTCCAGTTTTAAAACTGGTCGCTCACATGAAAGATTGGCTTTCCTTAACTTGCTGCAGAAGTGACAATGCTATAGAATCGTTCCAATTCTTTTAAAATATTTGGAACCCAAGAACATGACAACACAGATATTGACCTTTCATCATTACTAGTGTGTGCTTAACATTTTTGTCGCAAGTCACACTGAGCTGCAACCAGATCTTTCCCCTCCAAACCTTTTGTGTCCATGTATCTGTCCAAATTTTTCTTAAATATCAAAATTGAGCCTGCATTTACCACTTAGCTGGCAGCTCATTCCACATTCGCACCACTCTCGGCGAGAAGAAATTATCCCTAATGTTCAATTTAAACTTCCCCTTTTTACACTTAACCCATGTTCTCTGATTTTAAATCTTTCCTAACATCAATGGAAAAAGCCTGGCTTTTATTTACTTCATTTATACCCTCATAATTTTGTATACCTCTATCAACCTATTCCTCATGCTTCTAACTTGTTCTAACTCGTTTAACATTTCCCTGCATCCCAGTTCCTGAAGTCTGCACAACATACTTGTAAATCTGCTCTGTACTCTTTTCACCTTGTTGATATCTTTCCTGTTCTTATGTGGCCCAATCTGTGCACAATACTCCAAATTTTGCCTCACCAATGTCTCATACAACTTCAACATAACATCCCAACTCTTGTACTCAGTCTTTGGATTTATGAACACCAATATGCTGAAAGCTCTCTTTCTAACCCTATTTACTTCTGATATCACTTTCAAGGACTCAGCAGCAATCCTCAAAGCACACCACTGGTCATTGCCAGCAGCCAGGAAGGCAATCATTCACTCATCTACTTAAAAAATTACACTAAAAAACCTGAGCAGCCTATCCTGAGGACCTGTTGAATAGTTTAAAACATTGCTCCGGTCTACACCGACAGATAGCAAACACAGCAAGAATTATATTGTCTGGAAAGGAAGAGTTAATTCATAGAATAACACCAATTATATCCCATCAAAATCATCAAAAATGGTTTCCAGCTTTCTTCAAACTTAGCAGTGGATTCTCAAGACGACTTCTGATGTTTTCCAGATTTAATAAAGACAACACAAGAAAACTATTGATATAATGTAGGAGAATCAGTGTCTTTCCATTTAAGTAAAATGGCTCTTCCAGCTAATAGAGTAGAAAAAGCTCCCACTCAATTATGAAGTAGATAAACAACTAAAATCAAAAATAAGAGCAGTTGAAGGGTCAGGTTGTAATTGAAAAACTAGAATCATTGATTGAGTTGAAAAAAAATATTTCCATAATTTTTATATAACACTGAAAATGATCAAAACCTATGAGTCAATGAAGCCACTTCAATATTGCATCTGTCACAAGTGGAGCTTGTATTAGGAAAATGCAAGCTAGTTTATCTTTAAACATATGAGCTCTATGAACAATTTTCAGCTGTGTTAAAGAATGATGTGCACAAAGTGAAGAAGTATTAACTAGTCTGGTAATTCTTCCCCATAGATCAGGAGGTAATGTTACTTTCAAAAATTGTTAAGAAGTATAAAAAACATGGTGTACGTCAAAAGCCAAGTACCAGGGATGCTGGAAATCTGTCCTAAAAGAAGAAATCACTTATGATTCTCAGCAAGTCAGTCTGCATTTGTAGAGATAAAAACAGAAATAACATTTCATTTTGATAACCTTGCATTAGATGTTGGCTTGTGCTAAAATTGAAAAATATTTACTTTATTTATTGTGTGGTTGTCGAGCGTTTTTTGGACCACATTTTAAGGTTAAAAAACGAGGGGGGGGGGTGGTGTTCAGGTCGACCTTTACATGTGTTGAATTTTCGACCTCAGTAAGATTCAGAATTTTTTGTAGGAGATCTGAATGGGAATATTTGATTATTCCCATCAACTGCTCGCAAAGACTTAAGATAGACAGGAAGTTGGGTTGAGGATCCATGATCGGGAGCTTGGATGTGTGCGCGGTCAGGTCCAAAAATATGGGTGTTGACTTTTACATGGTATTGATGATAACAGTAGCTCATATTGTTATGAGCCCAGAGGACCCCAATACCCATCAGCAATAGATGTTCACCAAGACAAAAGGTTTCTTCAACAAAAGTTGCTTTTAATTATTTTTATACATCAAAATAGAATCAAACTTTAACTTCTCACTATGGACTTATTTAATCCCCTTCTAATTCTAAGCGCAAGTGTATTTAATGTGTGTGTAAGTTTTTAAAAGTTTTCTGTTTCAAAGTCCAATCTCACTTGTTTCCTTCAAGTTCACTGGTTGCAGGCAATTCTTATAGTGTGCACAGAATTTAAAATGTTTAAGGTTCACTCGGCTTTGATGCTTGAAAGATAAATGGTTACCACTCCGGAAGGTTCTTGTTGGTTTTCAGAGAGATTTGTTGTTCCTTTTTAATCAGCCACTTCAATGTCCACTTCAAATGAAATTTGCCCCTTCAGGGTTTTCCAGATGATAACCTTTTTCTTTCAGGTCACCACTGAGTTCGTTTTAATTTCTCTTATTCCAGGTAAAACATTAGACAGCCAGTGCTGTCCTCTTGCATTAACCACAAGGGCTTTGATCAGGGTGAATCAAGCACTTACAACCTGTCATTTGGAAGCTTGTTCTGTTTCAATTTGAGCTGCTGTTGTTTGCTGTGACACTAGAAATGATCACACTCTTGCGCTCACTCGCTCGCAAGCACTCTTCCAGACAGCAGTGGCTCCGACATGCTTTTCCATCTGTTGCCTTTTGCAAACAACTATCCATTAAATTCCTCAAAGTTGCTGTGCAAGTTGATAAGTTGACAAAAAAATGTTTTGGTCATTATAGATGGGGGGAATGCTTTCAAGATCTGCAAGTTAATATTGCAGTTATATAAAATTCTGGTTAAACCCCACTTAGAGAATTGTGTACAGTTCTGATCACCATGTTATAGGAATGATGCAAATATTTGGGATAAGGTGCAGAGCATATTTACCAGGATGCTGCCTGGAGTACAGTCCATGTGCTATGAAGAATGGTTGAGTGAGCTAAGGCTTATCTCTTTGGAGCAATAGAGAATGTGGGTGACTTAATTGAGGTGAAGAAGTTTTTAAATGACAAAATGTTTTTATAGACACAGCACCGTAACAGCCACTTCTGGCTACAAACCTGCATGACCGAAATGTGACCAATTATTCCACTATGCCCAAATGCCTACAGTATGGTAACAGGCCATTTTGCCCAACAAGTTTGTGCTGCCGAATTTTTACCCAATTTATGCCCAATTTATGCCCAATTTATGCCCGGGTGTATGCCCGGGTGTATGCCCGGGTGTATGCCCCGATTTATGGCCCAATTTACGCCCCAATATTGCCCAAATTTACCCTGTAAGAGAAATCTGCCCTCACCAAAAGTCTCTAGCCTAACTGCCTTTTTTCGGTCTACTTGCGAGTTTTAAAAATAGTCTCTGACATGAATGATTGGCTTTCATTTTCTTGCTGCAGAAGTGACCATACTATAGAATCGTCCCAATTCTTTTAAATATTTGGAACCCAAGAACATGACAACACATATACTGACCTTTCATCATTTCTTGTGTGAGCTTAACTTTTTTCTGTCAAGTCCCACTGAGCTGCACCCAGATCTTTCCCCTCCAAAACTTCTGCGTCCATGTATCTGTCCAAATTTTTCTTAAATATCAAAATTGAGCCTGCATTTACCACTTAGCTGGCAGCTCATTCCAGATTCGCACCACTCTTTGCGAGAAGAAATTATCGCGAATGTTCAATTTAAAATTCCCTCTTTCAACCATAACGCATGTTCACTGATTTTTAATCTTTCCTCACCTCAATGGAAAAAGCCTGGCTTGTATTTACTCATTCTATACCCTCATAATTTTGTTTCCCTCTATCAACTCATCCTTCATGCTTCAGGGAATTAAATTCTAACCTGTTTAACCTTTCCCTGCAACCCAGTTCCTTAAGTCTGGGCCACATCCTTGTAAATCTGCTCTACACTCTTTTCACCTTGTTGATGTCTTTCCTGTAGTTATGTGGCCCAATCTGTGCACAATACTCCAAATTTTGCCTCGCCAATGTCTCGTACAACTTCAACATAACATCCCAACTCTTGTACTCAGTGTTTGGATTTATGAATACCAATATGCCGAAAGCTCTCTTTCTGACCCTATCTACTTGTGATATCACTTTCAAGGACATGGCAGCAATCCTCAAAGCACACCACTGGTCATTGCTTGCAGCCAGGAAGGCAATCATTAACTCATCTACTTAAAAATATACACTAAAAAAAAACTGAGCAGCCTATCCTGAGGATCTGTTGAATAGTTTAAAACATTGCTCCGGTCTACACCGACAGATAACAAACACAGCAAGAATTATATTGTCTGGAAAGGAAGAGGTAATTCATAGAATAACACCAGTTATATCCCATGAAAGTCATCAATAAATGGTTTCCAGCTTTCTTCAAACTTAGCAGTGGATTCTCAAGACGACTTCTGATGTTTTCGAGATTTAAGAAAGACAACACGAGAAAACTATTGATATACTGTAGGAGAATCAGTGTCTTTCATTTTAAGTAAAATGGCTCTTCCAGCTAATAGAGTAGAAAAACCTACCACTCGTTATTGCAGAAGTAGATAAACAACTGAAATCCAAAAAAAGAGCAGTTGAGGGGTCAGGTTGTAATTGAAAAATCAGAATCATTGATTGAGTTGAAAAAAATTATTTGCAGAATTGTTATAACACTGAACATGATCAAAACCTATGAGTCAATGAAGCCACTTCAATATTGCATCTGTCACAAGTGGAGCTTGTATTAGGAAAAACGCAAGCTAGTTTATCTTTAGACATATAAGCTCTATGATCTTTTTAAGCTGCGTTATAGAATGATGTGCACAAAGTGAAGAAGCATTAACTAATCTGGTAATTCATACCCATATTTCAGGAGGTAATGTTACTTTCAAAAATTGATAAGAAGGATGAAAGCCAAGTCAAAAGCCAAGTAACAGCGATGCTGGAAATCTGTCATAAAAGCAGAAATCACTTATGATTCTCAGCAATTCAGTATGCATTTTTAGAGATAAAAACAGAAATAAGATTTCTTTTTGATACCCTTGCGTTGGAGGTTGTATGTGGTGATGGCTTGTGCTAAAATTCAACGATTTTTACTTTATTTATTTGTATAATTGTCCAATGTTTTTTGGACCACTTTTTCAGGTTAAAAAAAGAGGGTTTGGGTTCAGGTCAACCTTTACATATGTTGAACTTTAGACATCAGTACGATTCAGAATTTTTTTTAGGAGATCTGAATGGGAATATTTGATTGGGTCCAGGATCTGCGATCGGGAGCTTGGATGGGCTTGGGTGAGGATCAGCATTCAGGAGCTTGGATGTGTGGGTTGACAGTTTCAAAAATATGGGTGTTGACTTTTACATGGTATCGATGATAACACTAATATATTTTGTTTTGAGCAGAGTGGAACATAAAACCCATCAGCAAGAGATATTCACCAAGACAAATGGTTACTCAAACAAAAGTTGCTTTTATGATATTTAAATGTGAAAATTGAATCAAACTTTAACTTCTCACTATTGACTTATATAATCCCCTTCTAATTCTAAGCAGAAGTGTATTTAATGTGTGTGTAAGTTTTTCAAAGTTTTCTGTTTCACAGTCCAATCACACTTCTTTCCTTCAAATTCACTGGTTGCAGGCAATTCTTATAGTGTGCACAGAATTTAAAATGTATAAAGTTCACTCGGCTTTGGTGCATGAAAGGTAAATGATTACTACTCAGGAAGGTTCTTGTTGGTTTTCAGAGAGATTTGTTGTTCCTTTTTAATCAGCCACTTCAATGTCCAGTACAAATGAAATTTGCCCCTTCAGGGTTTTCCAGATGATAACCTTTTCCTTTCAGGTCACCACAGAGTGCCTTTTTGTTTCTCTTATTCCAGGTGAAACATTAGGCAGCCAGTACTCTCCTCTTGCATTAACCACAAGGGCTTTGATCAGGCTGAATCAAGCACTTACAATCTGTCTTTTAGATGCTTGCTCTGTTTCAGTCCCAGTTGCTGTCGTTGGCTGAAACACTAGAAATGATCACACTCTCACGCACACTCACTCGCAAGCACTCTTCCAGACAGCAGTGGCTCAGACATGCTTTTTCATCTGTTGCCTTTTGCAAACAACAATCCATTACATTCCTCAAAGTTGCTGTGCAAGTTGATAAGTTGACAAAAAAATGTCTTGGTCATTATAGAGGGGGGAATGCTTTCAAGATCTGCAAGGTAATATTGCAGTTATATAAAGCTGTGGTTAAACCCCACTTAGAGCATTGTGTACAGTTCAGATCACCTTATTATTGGAATGATGCAAATGTTTGGGATAAGGTGCAGAGCAGATTTACCAGGATGCTGCATGGAATACAGTCCATGTGCTATGGAGAATGGTTGAGTGAGCTAAGGCTTATCTCTTTGGAGCAATAGAGAATGAGGGTGACTTAATTGAGGTGAATGTTTTTAAATGAAGAAATGTTTTTATAGACACAACACCATAACAAGCACTTCTTTCCACAAACCTGCACCACCGAAATGTGACCCATTATTCCACGATGCCCAAATGCCTACAGTATGGTAACAGGCCATTTTGCCCAACGTTTGTGCTGCCAAATTTACCCCTAATTAACCCCCCATCACCCCCCCCATCAACCCCCCATCACCCTCTAATTACCCCCTAATCTCCCCCTGAAGAAAATATTTTGATTGGGGGAGATTTTATTTGTGTATTAGATCTATTATTAGATAAATCCCCCAAAATTGTGAACAAATTAAAGGCAGTGGTTAAATTGATCTTGCTGATGAAAGATTTAAATCGGTTTGAAGTTTGGAGAAGATTAAACCCTACTGAGAAAGATTTTTTATTTTACTATCCACCCCATAATTATTTTTCAAACATTGACTTTTTTTAGAATCTGCACATTTGCAATCATGTTTTATTCAAGCTGAATATAAGAGTAGAATTATTTCTGATCATTTATTGTTATTAATTTCTTGTGTTGGACTGGAAGTTAGTCAATCAACTTGTCATTGGAGGTTTAATGCAATGTAACCAAGAAAAAAACGGAATTTGTAAAATTTATTTAGGATCAATTGCTTATTTTTTAGATCTGAATAGGAATAAAGTTCAAAGCAATTTTACTCTATGGGATGCTTTGAAGGCATTTTTCGTGGTCAAATTATTAGTGACGCAACAAAGGAAAAGAAGAAGTTTTTGGCAGAAACTTGGTCTTTGGAGAAACAGCTGATTTGGAAAAAGAATTCCAGAGGAATTGTACAGAGGATAATAAGGCAGTTTTGACAAAACTGAAGTTAGGTTATAATACATTACAAACATATCAGTTTGAACGTCTGATTCAAAGATCTAAACAGCGCTATTATGAGTTAGGGATAGAGCCTATAAAGTTTTGGCCTGGCAATTGAAAACAGAACAGATATCAACAACTATTAATGCTGTGAGGAAAGATAATTCAGTTACTTTTCTACCTCAGGAGATCAATGAACAATTTTTTTATCATTTTATCAGAAATTATATAATTCTGAGGAGTTCGAGATGACAGATTGATTGAATCTTTTTTGTCAGAATTAAATTTGCAAATATTAGGGGAAGATGATGTGAGGAAATTAGATTCTCCTTTTTCAGATTTAGAAATAAAGGATGTTATTTAACAAATGCCTAATGGCAAATCTCCAGGAGATGATGGGTTTACTGTTGATTTTATAAAGCTATTTATGATAACCTGTCCTCTTTGTTTCTGGACATTCTTCATCAGGTAACTCAAGAACAAGCCCTACCAGACTTGCGTTTAAGTGCAGTAATAACAGTTATACCAAAAAAAGACAGAGATTCTTTGAAAGTGGCTTCTTATTGACCAATTTCTTTATTGAATGTCGATTATAAAATAATAGTGAAATTATTGGCCAATAGACTTGCAAAGTGTTTACCACAATTGGTACATGCTGATCAGGCTGTTTTTTTTTTAAAAATGGGTGTGCCTCTGACAATACACTTAGAGCGATTTCATTGATTAATGCTTCACGACAGCGACCTGACCTATCAATGGTCGTTGGACTAAATGATGAGAAAGATTTTGATGGGGTCAAATGGAATTTTTTATTTTAAGTGTTAGAGAAATATAAGTTTGGACCCTTTTTTATTGGTTTGGTGAAGGCATTATATAAAATCCTGTAGCTCGGGTGACGACAAATAGTCAAACCTCTTCTTTAAATTATCATGATCTACTCATCAAGGTTTCCCATTTGTCACCAGCTCTATTTGTGTTGGTAATTGAAACTTTAGCTCAGGCTATTTGACAGAATGAGAATATTAGAGTATAAAGTTAGCAGATGAGGAATATCAGATCAATTTATTTGTGGATGATGTTTTGATATATTTAACTAATCCAGAACGATCTTTAACTTGTAAGAATGTTTGGAATGATATGGTAAATTATCAGGATATAAAGTGAATTGGGATAAAAGTGAAATACTCCCAATTTCTGAAGGAAACTACGAGCAGTGTAAACAAATTACTAAACTTCGATGGACTGATAAAATTAAGTATTTAGGGATAATGATTGAGGTTAAGATTCAATCATTGTATAACTTAAATTATGTACCGTTATTGAGAAAGATTAGAGCTGATTTGATTAAATGGAAGGATTTACCTTTGTCTTTAATAGGTTGAGTAAACTGTATTAAGATGAATATTTTTCCACAAATCTATTATCTTTTTCAATTGATTCCTTGTCCCCTGTCAATATCTTTATTTTCAAGATTTAAATAAAGCTGTTCAAGAATTTTTATGGAAGGGAAAATTAGCAAGAGTAGCGATGCATAAAGTGACTTGGAAGTATGCTTTGGGAGGTTTGCAATGACCTCACTTCCAAAATTATTACGAGGCAGCTCAGTTAAGATTTATTAATTGTATGTTAGATGTTACGTGTCCCCCTCATTGGGCCAAGGTGGAATTGGCTGGTAGATCGGAATCTTGTCCACATCAATTTATATTTAAATGGAATTCTGTTTTGTTATAAAGATATGATGTACCTGAAGCAGTTATTAGGGATTTGGAATAAAAGGAATTTATTAATAGGTTCCAAGGGTAAAATATCGGTTCAGGCTCCCATATATCAAAATAAGTTAATTCCTTTTACATAGAATAAGAGAGTTTTAAGAAATTGGAAAAATAAAGGAATAAAATTATTGCAGGATTTCTTTGAAGAGGGTGAATATTTATCATTTAAACAACTTGGAGAGAAATTTGGAATTTCAGGGAATTCTTTGTTTATTATCAAATTAGAGCATTAGTAAAAGAACATTTTTGAAGAGAATTGAAAATTTCTAAGTTGATGAAATTTGAGACTATGATTTTTCATTTTTTGGATAAGGGTTTTATTTCAGAGATGTATGCCTTGTTACAAGACACTATGGAAGAAATAAACTTAGATAAATCTAGGATTAAATGGGAAAGTGATTTAACTTGTGATATTGACCAGACTCACTGGGAGAGGATGTGTTTGCTTAATGTAAGATATAGTATGATTAATGATAATTTTTTGAATCAATTATATCTAACTCCTGAGAAATTGAGGAAATATTGATTGAGTAATTCAGAGTTGTGTTTTAGATGTGGATTATGTGTTGGAACTTTTTTACACTCGGTCTGGCTTTGTGATAAAGTTCAATCGTTCTGGGATAAAATTAGGGATTTTCTTCAATATTTGTTTAAAATTCAATTTTTATTTAGATCCCAAAATTTTCTTGCTGTATGGAATTGTTCCGTTTTTGGAATTGGGGAGAGATAAGTTTCAGATAGCCATTTTGCATTTAGCATTGACGGTGGCACGTAAATGTATTGCAATTTCTTGGAAAGCTGAAGTTGAGATAAATGTAAATCGTTGGCATAATGAGTTGAAGTCTTGTATTTATATGGAAAAAATAACATAATTTACATGATAATTTTGATTTTTTTCATGAAGATGTGGTCACCTTATTTGAGATGTATGAACTTAGTAATATCTTATATTGTGGTAAATGTTTTTGCTTCCCTTGTGTGGTCTCTTGAGGGAGGTGGGGAAGGGATGGGATAGTTGTAGTTTTACTTTTAATGTTTATGTTATAGATTTTGATTATTGGGGGGAGGGAGGGATGGGACAGTTCTAGTTTTTGTTTTAATGTTATGGATTTTGTAAAAGTTTTCGTTTGAAAATTTTTAAATTAAGTTTAAAAAAAGACTTAACAATTACAAATTGAACTTCATATCCACTGACATCCTATGAACTACAAAGGGTAAAAAAAAAAGTATATGCATGGCAGATACAACAGAATATCCCAGATAAATACATCTAGCACTGAATGCCCAGTGTGTTTAATTTAATGTTGAAAGAATGAAAGATTATGCCTCATGGGCCCTCAAATCAGGTCTGGCATGAGGTAGAACAATAGTTAGTCCTTGGCCTTAACTCTTCTTTCCCTCCTGGTTTACTATCTCAGTTCCCACATTGCTGATTTGAACTTAACTGTGCCACAGAAATGGGTGTCCAAAATCATTACTGGAAGTTTGCCTGGGGTTAGCAATCAATTTTAACAGACTGTGATTGTATTAACAGGTGAAGAGTAATTTGGCAGCCATTTTATATTTGCAGTGTGAAGAGCTGTGAAATGGATAATAGGTGTCACAGATTTCAACAGAGATTTAATTTGAAGGCTGCTCCGGTCATTGGAATCAGGTGTCTTAGGCAGTTGGAGTTGAAAAGCTCAGATCAGCAGGAAGCTAATTGGGCAATAGAGATGAAGTGATCCAGGGAACTTGTGTCACAGGGTGATATTAATTCACTTCAACTCATCAGTGAAGGGAGTAGGTATTACTGATTGGAGTTCCACATAGTACATGCAGTAGTGAGTAGGAAATTTACAATTTTTTTTCTACATTGGCCTTGTAATCACCCATTGCAGAAAATTTTAAAAATGCATGTTTTTTCCTCAGATATGGGAGGGGGAGCAGTATTGACTGGTTCATTCCTGTTCTCTGTAGCCTGTACCCTGTAATGGTGTTGATTTCCTCCAATTTTCTCCAACATCATAAGGATGTATATATTGATATTTATCTATGTTACATTGCTACTGGTGTGGATGGATTCTCGAATCAATGGGTATGTGGGAAAATGGGTTACTGGGTAATTAATGGCAAAATGGAATTAATCTGGCTTGGCACTAAATTGTGGACCTAAATGGTGATTTTAAAAAATCTATATTGTAAGGAAATATGAACAAGATCAAATATAACATCAGGCATTTGGCTCTAAAATGTACTCCTCCTCAATAAAAAGGTACACCTCACAACATTTCTAAATCTTTCCTTCTCACCTACAATCTATGCAGTCTAGATTTAATGCCCAAGTCTGCGGAAAAGACTGACTATTTACCTTATCTGTAACCCTCATGATTTTATGAGCAGTAAGTTTCTCCCCCCCCCCCAACCTCTCCCCCATAGTTGCCTCCTTCCCAAAATGGAGAAAAATCCCAGTCTATCCAGCCTCTCCCTATAATTCAAGCTTCCTAGTCCAAGTTATATTCAAGTGACTCTTTTCTACACCAGTTGTCGCATAATATCCCTGTTCCTGTACTCTATGCCTTAATCAGTGAATGCAAGTTGCCTGGTTAACAAAGCCCCTGATTGCACATCATCCATTTCATGTACCACTACTCTTATCACCCCTTCTGGGAATTAGAGAGAGAAGAGTTGGTCTGGTGCTCATATTCCACCCCATCAGCCTTCATATTCAACAGATCCTTTTCTGCAATTTCTACTACCTTCAAAGAATTTCTAGTATCTTCTGGTCTTTCCCAATTTGCAGGGACTGGTCCCTTCGAGGCTCAGTTCCACTCTTCTGTCCCCACCAACCATCTTTCCGTTTGAAAGTGAAGAAGAACCAACTCCTGTCCTTTCACTTTTTCCCTTCCTACTCTCCTGTGGCCCAAAAACAAGTACTTCTAGCTGACGCAGCGGTACACTTGTCCTTTTTCCATTCTTATGAACTGCATTCTGTGTTCATCAAGGGGTCTCCTCCACATTGGAGAAAGAAGAGCTCAGGTGACCTGAGCAGCAGCAGTTTGAATTTTAAAAAAGTGAGTTGACAGCAGCAAGAAGCTGATTGGAAGAAGAGAGGTCAGGTGATCTGAGGATCTGCTGCAGTTAGAATTAAAAAAAAGGCGAGGCGGCAGCAAGAAGCTGAATTTCACTAAAAGTGAGGACAGGCCATTGTCGAAGTGGTAAAGCTTTGGCGATAGTAGGTCAAAGATGAGGGTTATAATGAGGGTAAGAGAACTGTGTATTACATTAAATTGTTAATAGACTAGGTAGAATATTTGTAGGAATAGTGCTCGGTGGGAAGTGTAGGATATGACGTCCCTGGGGAAACTCCGTCTCCCTGGTGCCCACATCTGTGCCAGATGTGCTGAGATATAGCTCCTTGCGGACTGTGTTAAGGAACTGGAGCTGTGGCTTGATGACCAACTGCTCATTAGGGAGGGTGAGGCGATAATAGACAGGAGCTACAGGAAGTTGGTAGAGTGCACCTCTTTGGCTGTTCCCCTCAGTAACCTGCTTATCTCCCGGGATGGTATTGCCGAGGATGACCTGACACAGGAGAAACGTGGTGACCAGGTCTCGAGCAATGAGTTTGGCACCATGATGCAAAAGGTGAAGAGGCATGCAGTTGTGATTAGCGATTCAATAGTGAGTATTTGGAGCTCAATGAGGGATCAATGGGCAAAATGGCTGTCTTCATTATCTATAATCCTTTTACAGCTGGAATCACTCTGTGCTTCCCTGCTTGGCACTGGCATTGGTTCTAGCTGACTGGGTTTATGGATAAGGAATATGGCCATTTTACCCACTCATCCTGAGTGCTGGAACTGGCCTGAAGCAACTCGAATTGGGCTAGAGCCTCTTATTTTGGTCAGGTCAGTGGTGCCCCCTGGCAAGTGGTGCCCCAGTTCTCTGCCCCACCTCTGGATATGCCTCTGGGATCATCACAAGCTGGGTTCAAGTCAACATTGTTTCCTTAAAGGAAAATTATGCCTGACAAACCTACTACAACTTTTTGAGGAGATAACAGGATAGACTGGGAAGAAGCAGTGGATGTTGTGTACTTGGACTTCAGAAGGTCTTCAACAAGGTGTCACATATGAAACTGCTAAACCAGATGAGCGTTCATGGAATTACAGGAAGGATACTTGTGTGGGTAGAGCATTGGCTGATTGGCAGGAAACAGGGAATTAAGGGGATCCAATTCGGGTAGGTTGCCTTGGATACATTAGCAGAATGGGCAAGGAGATGGTCGATGAAATGCAATGATTCACTTTGTTAGGCAGACTATAATTTAGATGGGGAGAAAATTCAAAATTGAGAGGCCAAAAGGTTCTTGGGAATCCTCATGCAGGATCTCCTAAAGGTTAACCTCCAGGATGAGTCAACAATGAAGAAGGCAAAGGCAATATTAGCATTAATTTCTCGAGGAATAGCATATTCCATAGGGCGCAGGTGAGACATTACTTGGAGTACTGTGCTTAGCTTTGGGTGCCTTATTTGAGAAAGTATGTGCTGCCATTGTAGAGGGTTTAGAGAAGATTTATTAGAATGATACCAGGAATGAAAGGGTTAGCATATGAGGAATGATTGTCAGCTCTTGGACTGGATTCATTGGAGTCGTACAGGTTTGGGGGGAGGAGGTGGAGAAATCTCATAGTGGCATTTTGAATGCTGTAAGACCTGCACAGGGTAGATGTGATACAGTTGTTTCCCATGGTAGGGGAATCTAGGCCACAGTTTCAGGAAAATAGGGCATCAAATTAAACCGAAGTGCAGAAGAATTTCTTTAGCCAGTGGGTTATGAGTCTGACACTTGCTTCCACAGGTGGCAGTGGAAGCAAGGTGATTGGATGTTTGTAAGACAGAAATTGACAGGTATTTGAATAGTCAGGGCATCATGTGTTTTGGGTAGAAGGTCGGGGAGTGGGGAAGAGTGACAAGCATCAGCGCATGATTAAATGGGTCGATTAGTCTACTTCTGCTCTTGTATCTTGGGGAGAAACCAAAAGTTGTGATTGCTTTGTGGAGCACCTGTTTTCTCCAATCAGCGCTGACTCTTCATCGAGACTCCCTGCTGCTATTGAAGAGGTGATCCTTTCTTTTCAAAGGGAGTTCTGTGAGTCTCTCTCTCGCTGCACCCCGTCTGCATTCCCTGCCAACCTGGCCTCTCTGCTGTTAGCTTGTGCTGCTGCCCATGCCCCTTCTTCACTCTTTTTCCCTGCCTTTTTAATCTGGAACCTGTCTGCTTTCAGCTCGTAACTTGTCAAAGGGGTCAGGCCTAAAGCATCGGTTATATGTATATCGTTGGACGATGCAGGACCTCCTGAGTTCTTTTAAGCAATTGGTATGAACTTCAATTGCAGCAACTGCTGACTATCCTGTTTCATTTCGCGTCTTCCTGCACTGCATTTCACCTCTGCGACGGTCTTTTGTCACTATCCTTTCTTCCATGTCCTCACAGTCCAACTGCTCCCGTTGACCAGATTTACATCTTATTCCCATGGTCATCCCAGTTTGACCCTGTCAGAGAAATGAACCCTCACCAAAAGTCTCCAGCCTAACAGTCTTTTCTTGGTCTACTTCCTAGTTTTAAAATCTGGTCTCTGACATGAAAGATTGGCTTTCCTTCCCTTCCTGCAGAAGTGACCATCCTATAGAATCGTTCCAATTCTTTTAAAATATTTGAAACCCAAGAACATGACATCACAGATACTGACCTTTCATCATTACTAGTGTGTGCTTAACTTTTTTCTGTCAAGTCCCACTGAGCTGCACCCAGATCTTTCCCCTCCAAACCTTCTGTGTCCATGTATCTGTCCAAATTTTTCTTAAATATCAATGTTGAACCTGTATTTACCACTGAGCTGGCAGCTCATTCCACATTCCCACCACTCTCGGCGAGAAGAAATTATCCCTAATGTTCAATTTAAACTTCCCATTTTTACACTTAACCCATGTTCACTGATTTTAAATCTTTCCTAACCTCAATGGAAAAAGCCTGGCTTTTATATACTTCATTTATACCCTCATAATTTTGTATACCTCTATCAACCTATTCCTCATGCTTCAAACTTGTTCTAACTTGTTTAACATTTCCCTGCATCCCAGTTCCTGAAGTCTGCACAACATACTTGTAAATCTGCTCTGTACTCTTTTCACCTTGTTGATATCTTTCCTGTTCTTATGTGGCCCAATCTGTGCACAATACTCCAAATTTTGCCTCACCAATGTCTCATACAACTTCAACATAACATCCCAACTCTTGTACTCAGTCTTTGGCTTTATGAATACCAATATTCCAATATCTCTCTTTCTAACCCTATCTACTTCTGATATAACTTTCAAGGACTCAGCAGCAATCCTCAAAGCACACCACTGGTCATTGCCAGCAGCCAGGAAGGCAATCATTCACTCATCTACTTAAAAAAAAAATACACTAAAAAACCTGAGCAGCCTATCCTGAGGATCTGTTGAATAGTTTAAAACATTGCTCCGGTCTACACCGACAGATAACAAACACAGCAAGAATTGTATTGTCTGGAAAGGAAGAGTTAATTCATAGAATAACACCAATTATATCCCATGAAAGTCATCAAAAAATGGTTTCCAGCTTTCTTCAAATTTAGCAGTGGATTCTCAAGACGACTTCTGATGTTTTCCAGATTTAATAAAGACAACACAAGAAAACTATTGATATAATGTAGGAGAATCAGTGTCTTTCCATTTAAGTAAAATGGCTCTTCCAGCTAATAGAGTAGAAAAAGCTCCCACTCAATTATGAAGTAGATAAACAACTAAAATCCAAAAAAAGAGGAGTTGAAGGGTCAGGTTGTAATTGAAAAACCAGAATCATTGATTGAGTTGAAAAAAAATATTTCCATAATTTTTATATAACACTGAAAATGATCAAAACCTATGAGTCAATGAAGCCACTTCAATATTGCATCTGTCATAAGTGGAGCTTGTATTAGGAAAATGCAAGCTAGTTTATCTTTAGACATATGAGCTCTATGAACAATTTTCAGCTGTGTTAAAGAATGATGTGCACAAAGTGAAGAAGTATTAACTAGTCTGGTAATTCTTCCCCATAGATCAGGAGGTAATGTTACTTTCAAAAATTGTTAAGAAGTATAAAAAACATGGTGTACGTCAAAAGCCAAGTACCAGGGATGCTGGAAATCTGTCCTAAAAGAAGAAATCATTTATGATTCTCAGCAAGTCAGTCTGCATTTGTAGAGATAAAAACAGAAATAACATTTCATTTTGATAACCTTGCATTAGATGTTGGCTTGTGCTAAAATTGAAAAATATTTACTTTATTTATTGTGTGGTTGTCGAGCGTTTTTTGGACCACATTTTCAGGTTAAAAATCGAGGGTGGGGTGTGTTCAGGTCGACCTTTACATGTGTTGAATTTTAGACCTCAGTAAGATTCAGAATTTTTTGTAGGAGATCTGAATGGGAATATTTGATTATTCCCATCAACTGCTCGCAAAGAGTTCAGATAGACAGGAAGTTGGGTTGAGGATCCATGATCGGGAGCTTGGATGGGCTGGGGTGAGGATCAGGAGTCGGGAGCTTGGATGTGTGGGCGGTCAGGTCCAAAAATATGGGTGTTGACTTTTACATGGTATTGATGATTACAGTAGCACATATTGTTATGAGCCCAGAGGACCCCAATACCCATCAGCAATAGATGTTCACCAAGACAAAAGGTTTCTTCAACAAAAGTTGCTTTTAATTATATTTATACATGAAAATAGAATCAAACTTTAACTTCTCACTATGGACTTATTTAATCCCCTTCTAATTCTAATCGCAAGTGTATTTAATATGTGTGTAAGTTTTTCAAAGTTTTCTGTTTCAAAGTCCAATCTCACTTGTTTCCTTCAAGTTCACTGGTTGCAGGCAATTCTTATAGTGTGCACAGAATTTAAAATGTATAAGGTTCACTCGGCTTTGATGCTTGAAAGATAAATGGTTACCACTCAGGAAGGTTCTTGTTGGTTTTCAGAGAGATTTGTTGTTCCTTTTTAATCAGCCACTTCAATGTCCACTTCAAATGAAATTTGCCCCTTCAGGGTTTTCCAGATGATAACCTTTTTCTTTCAGGTCACCACTGAGTTCGTTTTAATTTCTCTTATTGCAGGTAAAACATTAGACAGCCAGTGCTGTCCTTTTGCATTAGCCACAAGGGCTTTGATCAGGGTGAATCAAGCACTTACAACCTGTCATTTGGAAGCTTGTTCTGTTTCAGTTTGAGCTGCTGTTGTTTGCTGTGACACTAGAAATGATCACACTCTTGCGCTCACTCGCTCACAAGCACTCTTCCAGACAGCAGTGGCTCCGACATGCTTTTCCATCTGTTGCCTTTTGCAAACAACAATCCATTAAATTCCTCCAAGTTGCTGTGCAAGTTGATAAGTTGACAAAAAAATGTTTTGGTCATTATAGAGGGGGGGAATGCTTTCAAGATCTGCAAGGTAATATTGCAGTTATATAAAGTTCTGGTTAAACCCCACTTAGAGCATTGTGTACAGTTCTGATCACCTTGTTATAGGAATGATGCAAATATTTGGGATAAGGTGCAGAGCATATTTACCAGGATGCTGCCTGGAGTACAGTCCATGCGCTATGAAGAAAAGTTGAGTGAGCTAAGGCTTATCTCTTTGGAGCAATAGAGAATGAGGGTGACTTAATTGAGGTGAAGAAGTTTTTAAATGACAAAATGTTTTTATAGACACAGCACCATAACAGGCACTTCTGGCTACAAACCTGCATGACCGAAATGTGACCAATTATTCCACTATGCCCAAATGCCTACAGTATGGTAACAGGCCATTTTGCCCAACAAGTTTGTGCTGCTGAATTTTTACCCATTTTATGCCCAATTTATGCCCGGATTGATGCCCGGATTGATGCCCGGATTGATGCCCGGATTGATGCCCGGATTGATGCCCGGGTTGATGCCCGGGTTGATGCCCGGGTTGATGGCCGGGTTGATGGCCGGGTTGATGCCCGGGTTGATGCCCGGGTTGATGCCCGGGTTGATGCCCGGGTTGATGCCCGGGTTGATGCCCGGGTTGATGCCCGGGTTGATGCCCGGGTTGATGCCCGGGTTGATGCCCGGGTTGATGCCCGGGTTGATGCCCGGGTTGATGCCCGGGTTGATGGCCGGGTTGATGGCCGGGTTGATGGCCGGGTTGATGGCCGGGTTGATGGCCGGGTTGATGGCCGGGTTGATGGCCGGGTTGATGGCCGGGTTGATGGCCGGGTTGATGGCCGGGTTGATGGCCGGGTTGATGGCCGGGTTGATGGCCGGGTTGATGGCCGGGTTGATGGCCGGGTTGATGGCCGGGTTGATGGCCGGGTTGATGCCCGGGTTGATGCCCGGGTTGATGCCCGGGTTGATGCCCGGGTTGATGCCCGGGTTGATAGCTCGATTTACGCCCCAATAATGCCCAAATTTACCCTGTCAGAGAAATCTGCCCTCACCAAAAGTCTCGAGCCTAACTGCCTTTTTTCGGTCTACTTTCAACTTTTAAAAATAGTCTCTGACATGAACGATTGGCTTTCATTTTCTTGCTGCAGAAGTGACCATCCTATAGAATCGTCCCAATTCTTTTAAAATATTTGGAACCCAAGAACATGACAACACATATACTGACCTTTCATCATTTCTTGTGTGAGCTTAACTTTTTTCTGTCAAGTCCCACTGAGCTGCACCCAGATCTTTCCCCTCCAAACCTTCTGCATCCATGTATCTGTCCAAATTTTTCTTAAATATCAAAATTGAGCCTGCATTTACCACTTAGCTGGCAGCTCATTCCAGATTCGCACCACTCTTTGCGAGAAGAAATTATCGCTAATCTTCAATTTAAAATTCCCCCTTTCACCCATAACGCATGTTCACTGATTTTTAATCTTTCCTCACCTCAATGGAAAAAGCCTGGCTTGTATTTACTCCATCTATAGCCTCATAATTTTGTATACCTCTATCAACTCATCCTTCATGCTTCAGGGAATTAAATTATAACTTGTTTAACCTTTCCCTGCAACCCAGTTCCTGAAGACTGCGCAACATCCTTGTAAATCTGCTCTGCACTCTTTTCACTTTGTTGAAATTTTCCTGTAGTTATGTGGCCCAGTCTGTACACAATACTCCAAATTTTGCCTCAAAAATGTCTTATACAACTTCAACATAACATCCCAACTCTTGTACTCAGTCTTTGGATTTATGAATACCAATATGCCAAAAGCTCTCTTTCTGACCCTATCTACTGGTGATATCACTTTCAAGGACTCAGCAGCAATCCTGAAAGCACACCACGGGTCATTGCCAGCAGCCAGGAAGGCAATCATTCACTCATCTACTTAAAAAAATACACTAAAAAACCTGAGCAGCCTATCCTGAGGATCTGTTGAATAGTTTAAAACATTGCTCCGGTCTACACCGACAGATAACAAACACAGCAAGAATTGTATTGTCTGAAAAGGAAGAGTTAATTCATAGAATAATACCAATTATATCCCATGAAAGTCATCAAAAAATGGTTTCCAGCTTTCTTCAAACTTAGCAGTGGTTTCTCCAGACGACTTCTGATGTTTTCCAGATTTAAGAAAGACAACACGAGAATACTATTGATATAATGTAGGAGAATCAGTGTCTTTGCATTTGAGTAAAATGGCTCTTCCAGCTAATAGAGTAGAAAAAGCTACCACTCGATTATGCAGAAGTAGATAAACAACTAAAATCCAAAAAAAAGAGCAGTTGAGGGGTCAGGTTGTAATTGAAAAACCAGAATTATTGATTGAGTTGAAAAAAAAATATTTCCATAATTTTTATAACACTGAATATGATCAAAACCTATGAGTCAATGAAGCCACTTCAATATTGCATCCGTCACAAGTGGAGCTTGTATTAGGAAAAATGCAAGCTAGTCTATCTTTAGACATAGAAGCTCTATGAACTATTTTCAGCTGTGTTAAAGAAAGATGTGCACAAAGTGAAGAATAGTTGGTAATTCTTCCCCATATTTCAGGAGGTAATTTTATGTTCAAAAATTGATAAGAAGTATGAAAAAACATGGTGTTAGTCAAAAGCGAAGTATCAGGGATGCTGGAAATCTGTCATAAAAGAAGAAATCACTTATGATTCTTAGCAAGTCCATCTGCATTTGTAGAGATAAAAACAGAAATAACATTTCATTTTGATAACCTTGCATTAGAGGTTGCATGTGGTGATGGCTTTTGCTAAAATTCAACGATATTTACTTTATTTACTTGAATAATTGTTGAATTTTTTTTGGACCACTCTTTCAGGTTAACAAAAGTGGGGGTGGCTTCAGGTCGAACTTTACATATGTTGAACTTTGGATCTCAGTAAGATTCTGATTTTTTTTAGGAGATCAGAATGGTAATAATTGATTATTCCCATCAACTGCTCGCAAAGAGTTCAGATAGGCAGGAAGTTGGGTTGAGGATCCTCAATCGAGTGCTTGGATGGGCTGGGGTGAGGATCAGCAGTCGGGAGCTTGGATGTGTGGGCGGCCAGGTCCAAAAATATGGGTGTTGACTTTTACATGGTATTGATGATTACACTAGTACATAATGTTATGATCTCAGAGGACCCCTATACCCATCAGCAATAGATGTTCACCAAGACAAAAGGTGTTTTCAACAAAAGTTGCTTTTAATTATATTTAAACATGAAAATAGAATCAAACTTTAACTTCTCTCTATGGACTTATTTAATCCCCTTCTAATTCTAAGCGCAAGTGTTTTTAATGTGTGTGTAAGTTTTTAAAAGTTTTCTGTTTCACAGTCCAATCTCACTTCTTTCCTTCAAGTTCCCTGGTTGCAGGCAATTCTTATAGTGTGCACAGAATTTAAAATGTATAAAGTTCACTCGGCTTTGGTGCTTGAAAGGTAAATGGTTACCACTCAGGAAGGTTCTTGTTGGTTTTCAGAGAGATTTGTTGTTCCTTTTTAATCAGCCACTTCAATGTCCACTTCAAATGAAATTTGCCCCTTCAGGGTTTTCCAGATGATAACCTTTTTCCTTCAGGTCACCACAGAGTTCCTTTTAATTTCTCTTATTCCAGGTAAAACATTACACTGCCAGTGCTCTCCTCTTGCATTAACCACAAGGGCTTTGATCGGGGTGAATCAAGCACTTACAACCTGTCATTTGGAAGCTTGTTCTGTTTCAATCCGAGCTGCTGTGGTTGGCTGTAACACTAGAAATGATCACACTCTTGCGCTCACTCGCTCACAAGCACTCTTCCAGTTAGCAGTGGCTCCGACATGCTTTTTCATCTGTTGCCTTTTGCAAACAACAATCCATTAAATTGATCCAAGTTGCTGTGCAAGTTGATAAGTTGACAAAAAAATGTTTTGGTCAATATAGAGGGGGGAATGCTTTCAAGATTTGCAAGGTAATATTGCAGTTATATAAAGTTCTGGTTAAACCCCACTTAGAGCATTGTGTACAGTTCTGATCACCTTATTATTTCAATGATGCAAATGTTTGGGATAAGGTGCAGAGGAAATTTACCACGATGCTGCCTGGAGTACAGTCCATGTACTAGGGAGAAAGGGTGAGTAGGCTAAGGCTTATCTCTTTGGAGCAAAAGAGAATGAGGGTGACTTAATTGAGGTGAATAAGTTTTTAAATGAAGAAATGTTTTTGTAGACACAGCACCATAACAAGTACTTCTGGCTACAAACCTGCACCACAGAAATGTGACCAATTGTTCCACTATGCCCAAATGCCTACAGGATGGTAACAGGCCATTTTGCCCAACGTTTGTGCTGCCAAATTTACCCCTAATTACCCCTAATTACCCCTAATTACCCCTAATTACCCCCTAATTACCCCCCAGTTACCCCCTAATCACCCTCTGAAGAAAATATTTTGATTGGGGGAGATTTTAATTGTGTATTAGATCTATTATTAGATAAATCCCCCAAAATTGTGAACAAATTAATGGCAGTGGTTAAATTGATCTTGCTGATGAAAGATTTAAATCGGTTCGAAGTTTGGAGAAGATTAAACCCTACTGAGAAAGATTTTTTATTTTACTATCCACCCCATAATTATTTTTCAAGGATTGACTTTTTTTAGTATCTGCACATTTGCAATCATGTTTTATTCAAGCTGAATTTAAGAGTAGAATTATTTCTGATCATATATTGTTATTTATTTCTTGTGTTGGACTGGAATTTAGTCAATCAACTTGTCATTGGAAGTTTAATGCAATGTAACCAAAAAAAGAAACGGAATTTGTAAAATTTATTTAGGATCAATTGCTTATTTTTTAGATCTGAATAGGAATAAAGTTCAAAGCAATTTTACTCTATGGGATGCTTTGAAGGCATTTTTACGTGGTCAAATTATTAGTTACGCAACAAAGGAAAAGAAGTAGTTTTTGGCAGAAACTTGGTCTTTGGAGAAACAGCTGATTTGGAAAAAGAATTCCAGAGGAATTGTACAGAGGATAATAAGGCAGTTTTGACAAAACTGAAGTTAGGTTATAATACATTACAAACATATCAGTTTGAACGTCTGATTCAAAGATCTAAACAGCGCTATTATGAGTTAGGGATAGAGCCTATAAAGTTTTGGCCTGGCAATTGAAAACAGAACAGATATCAAGAACTATTAATGCTGTGAGGAAAGATAATTCAGTTACTTTTATACCTCAGGAGATCAATGAACAATTTTTTTATCATTTTATCAGAAATTATATACTTCTGAGGGAGTTCGAGATGACAGATTGATTGAATCTTTTTTGTCAGAATTAAATTTGCCAATATTAGGGGAAGATGATGTGAGGAAATTAGATTCTCCTTTTTCAGATTTAGAAATAAAGGATGTTATTTAACAAATGCCTAATGGCAAATCTCCAAGAGATGATGGGTTTACTGTTGATTTTATAAAGCTTTTTATGATGACCTGTCCTCTCTGTTTATGGACATTCTTCATCAGGTAACTCAAGAACAAGCCCTACCAGACTTGCGTTTAAGTGCAGTAATAACAGTTATACCAAAAAAAGACAGAGATTCTTTGAAAGTGGCTTCTTATTGAGCAATTTCTTTATTGAATTTCGATTATAAAATAATAGTGAAATTATTGGCCAATAGACTTGCAAAGTATTTACCACAATTGGTACATGCTGATCAGGCTGTTTTTTTTTAAATTGGGTGTGCCTCTGACAATACACTTAGAGCGATTTCATTGATTAATGCTTCACGACAGCGACCTGACCTATCAATGGTCGTTGGACTAAATGATGAGAAAGATTTTGATGGGGTGAAATGGAATTTTTTATTTAAAGTGTTAGAGAAATATAAGTTTGGACCCTTTTTTTATTGGTTTGGTGAAGGCATTATATAAAATCCTGTAGCTAGGGTGACGACAAATAGTCAAACCTCTTCTTTCTTTAAATTATCATATTCTACTCATCAAGGTTTCCCTTTGTCACCAGCTCTATTTGTGTTGGCAATTGAACCTTTAGCTCAGGCTATTTGACAGAATGAGAATATTAGAGTATAAAGTTAGCAGATGAGGAATATAAGATCAATTTATTTGTGGATGATGTTTTGATTATTTAACTAATCCAGATCGATCTTTAACTTACTTGTAAGAATGTTTGGAATGATATGGTAAATTATCAGGTTATAAAGTGAATTGGGATAAAAGTGTAATACTCCCAATTTCTGAAGGAAACTACGACCAGTGTAGACAAATTACTAAACTTCGATGGACTGATAAAATTAAGTATTTAGGGATAATGATTGAGGTTAAGATTCAATCATTGTATAACTTAAATTATGTACCGTTATTGAGAAAGATTAGAGCTGATTTGATTAAATGGAAGGATTTACCTTTGTCTTTAATAGGTTGAGTAAACTGTATTAAGATGAATATTTTTCCACAAATCTAATATCTTTTTCAATTGATTCCTTGTCCCCTGTCAATATCTTTTTTTTCAAGATTTAAATAAAGCTGTTCAAGAATTTTTATGGAAGGGAAAATTAGCAAGAGTAGCGATGCATAAAGTGACTTGGAAGTATGCTTTGGGAGGTTTGCAATGACCTCACTTCCAAAATTATTACGAGGCAGCTCAGTTAAGATTTATTAATTATATGTTAGATGTTACGTGTCCCCCTCATTGGGCCAAGGTGGAATTGGCTGGTAGATCGGAATCTTGTCCACATCAATTTATATTTAAATGGAATTCTGTTTTGTTATAAAGATATGATGTACCTGAAGCAGTTATTAGGGATTTGGAATAAAAGGAATTTATTAATAGGTTCCAAGGGTAAAATATCGGTTCAGGCTCCCATATATCAAAATAAGTTAATTCCTTTTACATAGAATAAGAGAGTTTTAAGAAATTGGAAAAATAAAGGAATAAAATCATTGCAGGATTTCTTTGAAGAGGGTGAATTTTTATCATTTAAACAACTTGGAGAGAAATTTGGAATTTCAGGGAATTCTTTGTTTATTATCAAATTAGAGCATTACTAAAAGAACATTTTTGAAGAGAATTGAAAATTTCTAAGTTGATGAAATTTGAGACTATGATTTTTCATTTTTTGGATAAGGGTTTTATTTCAGAGATGTATGCCTTGTTACAAGACACTATGGAAGAAATAAACTTAGATAAATCTAGGATTAAATGGGAAAGTGATTTAACTTGTGATATTGACCAGACTCACTGGGAGAGGATGTGTTTGGAAGGAGTGAATCAATTGCTTAATGTAAGATATAGTATGATTAATGATAATTTTTTGAATCAATTATATCTAACTCCTGAGAAATTGAGGAAATATTGATTGAGTAATTCAGAGTTGTGTTTTAGATGTGGATTATGTGTTGGAACTTTTTTACACTCGGTCTGGCTTTGTGATAAACTTCAATCGTTCTGGGATAAAATTAGGGATTTTCTTCAATATTTGTTTAAAATTCAATTTTTATTTAGATCCCAAAATTTTCTTGCTGTGTGGAATTGTTCCGTTTTTGGACTTGGGGTGAGATAAGTTTCAGATAGCCATTTTGCATTTAGCATTGACGGTGGCACGTAAATGTATTGCAATTTCTTGGAAAGATGAAGTTGAGATAAATGTAAATCGTTGGTATAATGAGTTGAAGTCTTGTATTTATATGGAAAAAATAACTTATAATTTACATGATAATTTTGATTTTTTTTCATGAAGATGTGGTCAC